>NW_003852586.1:757240-759554 GCF_000181295.1 Otolemur garnettii
AAGGAAGATACACAAATGGCCAAAAATATGCGAAAAAAAATGCTCAACACCACTAATTATCAGGAAAATGAACATTTAAACCACAAGGAGATACCACCTTACCCTTGTCAGAGTCATCACCAGTAAAAAGTCAGAAAACAATAGATGTTGGCACGACTACAGTGAAAAGAGTCTGCATAACCCGCCAGTGGGGACACAGACTTGTACGGCCACCATGGAAAATAGTCTGGGGACTCCTCAAATAACTAAAGATAGGCCTACCATGTGGTCCAGCAATCTCATTTTATTAAAAAAAAAAAAAAAGCCTGTCTGTGAACGTTTCCCACAGCACAATTCATAATAGCAAAGATATGCAATCAACCTAGGTGCCCATCAACTGATGAGCAGATAAGGAGCATGTGGTAGATACACTTTGGAGAACTATTCGGCCATAAAAAGGAAAGAAATAATGTTTTCTGCAGCAACTTAAATGAAAGTGGAGGCCAGTATCCTACGTGAACTATCTCAGGAATGGGAAAACAGATAACCACATGTTCTCACTTATAAATGGGAGCTAAACAATATATAAGGTCATAAAGAACAGCAATGGCCATTAGAATCCACGAAAGGGGAAGGTGGGAAGGGGTGAGGGACAGAAATCTACCTGTCAAGTAAAATGTGCACCATTCTGGTGACAGGGACACTGGCGAGCCCTGACTTTAGCATCATACAATTCATACATGTAACAAACAACACTTGCACCCCCTAAATATTTTGAAATAAAAAAAAAATTCATCTCCTGGGCAGTGCCCATGGCTCAGTGGGTAGGATGCTGGCACCATATACCAGGGGTGGCAGCTTCAAACCCAGCCCCAGCCAAACTGCAACAACAACAACAAAATAAAACAGCTAGGTATCGTGGCAGGTGCCTGTAGTCTCAGGCAAGAGAATTGCCTTAAGCCAAGGAGTTGGAGGTTACTGTGAGCTGTGATGCCACAGCACTCTACCGAGGGCAAGAAAGTGAGACTCTGTCTCTAAAAAATAATAAAAATAAAATTCATCTCCTTGTGCATCTCCATCAGAGCTTTTGAGTAACTAGTTGTATGTGAATGAGCAGTAATTTTTGAAACATCTTTTTTTCTGAACAGTAGGTCCCGACAGTGGGTTTTAAATACTTGGTAACAACACAGTGAATAACTGTGCTGCCACCAGCACTGCTGCTCCAGGTGTAGAGCACAGACAGGGTGGACCAAGCGCCACTCAGAAGGGCTGTTCCCCTTTCTCATGGTGCATGTGTTCCCTGGAGTAGCACTTTTAATTTCTTTCAAGAACGTTTCCTTTGTGAACAACTTAGCTAACTGGCACAAGACGCCTAGCTTTTGGCCCATCTCCGCTTTTGACATGCCTTCCTCACTAATCTTAATCATTTCCAACTTTTGTGAAGAGCTACACAACATGTGACTCTTCCTCTCACCTGAATACTCAGAGGCTGCTGTATATTATATTGCTGTGTCTCAGGAAATAAGGCGGGCAGACGTGGGGGCGGGGCTGTACGTCATTTATCAACTAAGTTCTCCATCTTACATGAGGATCGGTCATGGCATCCAAAACAATTACAGTTAGAGTAACATCAAAGATCACTGATCACAGATCACTGTAACAGAATAACAACAATAAAATCTGAAATACTGTGAGAATTAATTACCAAAATGTGACACAGAGACACAAAGTGAGCACATGCAGTTGAGGAAAAAACATAATCAACAAACTTGCTTGAGGCAAGTGTGCCTCAACCTTCGATCTGTAAAAGATGCAAAGGGCAATGAAACGTGGCATGCCTGTGTTTCTTAGAACCACATGCTGATGAAGTATTAATTGGGGAAATGCTGTGATCTGAGATTTGCTTTAAAACACTCCAGCAAGGCCAGGCGCAGTGGCTCACACCTGTAAATCCAGCACTCTGGGAGGCCGAGGGGGGTGGCTCGCCTGAGCTCAGGAGGGCAAGACTAGCCTGAGCCAGAGCAAGACCTCATCTCTAAAAATAGCCAGGCACTGTGATGGGCACCCATAGTCTCAGCTACTGGGGAGGCCAAGGCAAGAGGATCACTTATGCCTAAGAGTTTAAGGTTGCTATGAGGTATGATGCCACAGCACTATACCCAAAGTAACAGAGTGAGACTCTGTCTCAAAAATAATAATAAAAAAATAATCAAAATAAATAAAATACTACAGCAAAAAAAGAGGGGAGGGGAACATGAAACAGTACCAGCAACATGTGGAAGCTGGTGATGGAACCAGGGGCTTTACTCTACTATTCTCTCTTCTTTTGTTCATG
>NW_003852586.1:759653-760049 GCF_000181295.1 Otolemur garnettii
CATATTATAAAGATGGTTCTGTTCCCAAAACATTAAAAACTATAAAACCAACCCCTATATCCTTCCTTTTAGATATAATAAATTAAAATGTGTATTTACCATTTCAAAATCTTTACTTCTTATTTACTTTTTATTCATACCTTAACACTCAGGCTTTTAGCCAATGAGTATTTGATTGGCTTTGCATGTCAAATACCTTCTATCTTCATGAAGTTCAGGAGACCTGTGTTTCTTAGCATGCATGTCAGCACTCTCCCCTCACTGTGTAAATTACAGGGTAAAATGACACAGAACAGAACATCCAAATACTTTCAGCAACAAACACTGAGGCACAAATAAACCTGGTGATGCTCACCAAGCTGAATGAGGCTGGTGGGCGCCACCACCCTGAAAGGT
>NW_003852586.1:760522-773172 GCF_000181295.1 Otolemur garnettii
ACCAGGCTGAAGGTCTGGAGGGGGTGCCACACCCTGAAAGGTCTGGAGGGGGCACTACCAGGCTGAAGGTCTGGAGGGGGTGCCACACCTTGAAAGGTCTGGAGGGGGTGACACACCCTGAAAGGTCTGGAGGGGGTGACACACCCTGAAAGGTCTGGAGGGGGTGACACACCCTGAAAGTCTGGAGGGGCCACCACCCTGAAAGGTCTGGAGGGGGTGACACACCCTGAAAGTCTGGAGGGGCCACCACCCTGAAGGTCTAGCAGGCGCTACCACCCTCCCTGAATGTGCCACCTCAGCTGACATGCAGAAGTACAAAAGCAAAACACTGAAGGTGATTTATGGGAGTTCTTATATATCAAAGCACAGCCTGGATGAAAGCAGAACTTATGAAAAGTCAGGACTGCCTGTACATATCTATGTCTCTGCATAAAACAGTGAGCTTCCCTGAAATCACAGAACAAAAACTATCCAAAAAATGGCCCAGTCCTTTCTATTGCTAGATATGAATGGGGTACAAGGGAAAGGACAAAGAAAGCTAATCCTGCTGAGGCCATATTCCCTTCTTTTTTTTTTTTTAATTATGTCATACATACATAGATCATGAATACACTTATGCCCTTGTGGGATTCAATGTGTTGATTATTTGTACAAATTGGACTGCTCACATCCTACTAATTAACACAGCTTTCATCTCATTTACTCAATCACAGTGTTAAGACATTTGTGTTCAATACTTGATAGATTTGACTTGTACCCTTGCAATATGCTCCATAGGTGTGGCCCCACCATTAACCCTCCCTCTGCTGAACCGCCCCTCCCTTCCCATCCTCCCCGCCTTCCCTCCTTCATCCTGGGCTACACTTGTGATTCATCTCTCATATGAAAGTGTGAGTGATTATAAATTGGTTTTAGAGTAGTACTGAGTAGAAATGCAAAACAAAACCACTTTGAGATATCATCTAACTCCAATAAGAGTAGCCCACATCACAAAATCCCAAAACTACAGCTGTTGGCGTGGATGTGGAGAAAAGGGAACGCTTCTGCACTGCTGGTAGGAATGCAAGCTAGTACATTCCTTCTGGAAAGAAGTTTGAAAAACACTCAGGGATCTAAATGTAGACCTGCCGTTTGATCCTGCAATTCCTCTACTAGGAGTATATCCAAAAGACCAAAAATCACTTGGCAACAAAGATATTTGCACCAGACTGTTCACTGAAGCTCAATTCATAATTGCCAAGTCTTAGAAGAAGCCCAAGTGCCCATCGACCCATGAATGAATTAATAAACTGTGGTATGGGTGGTGCCTGTGGCTCAGTGAGTAGGGTGTCAGCCCCATATACTGAGGGTGGTGAGTTCAAACCCAACCCTGGCAAAACTGCAACAACAACAAAAAATAATAAAAAAATAAAGTTTAAAAATAAATAAATAAATAATAAATAAATTGTGGTATATGTATACCATGGAATACTACGCAGCATTAAAAAACGATAGAGACTTTACCTCTTTTATGTTTACATGGATGGAGCTGGAAAATATTCTTCTTAGTAAAGTCTCTCAGGAATGGAAATATATATATCCAATGTACTCAGTCCTACATTCCCTCATTCTCTTCTTGACAGACACAGCGTCTTGCTTTTATCCAAAGGAATAATATGACGTTTGCTAGTTAGGTTCCCAGTCCAACTCACAAAGTTCTATTTACTGAAATGGCGTCCAAATTATAGTGGTAATAATATAAGCTAATTTAATAAGTGCTTTATATATATGAGTTATTTAATCTTGATTATCAGCCCATGAAATAAGTGCTATTACTGTGTTTTATTCCCCTTTACAGATGATAAAAGTAAGACTTAGAAGGTTTTAGCAAGTTGTCAACGGCATGCAGCTAGCCTCTCACGGATGGAAACCATACATATGATTAGCTAGTAGTATCAAAATTAATAGTAATAGTATAATGCCAATAGTATTGTCTTGGCTACACTGTGGGTGAAACAGACTTGTATGGATTTAAATGGAACTGAAACCTTAAGGACTATTCTAATATAGTTTTCCCTGACGAAATGAGTATGTTTTGAGTTTCACACAACTAATTAATAAATATAAGGCAATGGATTCCAAAAGTAAGTTGGAAGCAGCACACACATAGAAAGGTGACGAAACAAGTAACTGAAAGTAGAGGATAAATGCCAGTGTTGTCTCCGATAATCACAAAGTGAACCAGAACCACTCGAGACGAACCAACACTCACAGCAAATTACACACAATAAGGCAACGTTCTGTATTTGCTTTTCTCCTCATCTCAGAAATCAGTTATCCAGATAAACATAGTTAAAGACCAAAGAAAGCATCACTCGGTCCCCTCACCTCTGCTTAGTGTCCCAACACCTCCTTACTGCAGGTTTGGGACCAACCCAAATCACTTCCACAAGCCACTTTTTTTTTTTTTTTTTTTTACAGTTTTTGGCCGGGGCTGGGTTTGAACCCACCACCTCTGGCATATGGGGCTAGCACTCTACTCCTCTGAGCCACAGGCGCCGCCCCTCAAGCCATTATTTTAAAAGGAAGAATTATTATTATTACTATTTTTTGGTAGAGTGCCGTGGCATCACAGCTCACAGCAACTTCCAACTCCTGGGCTTAGGTGATTCTCTTGCCTCAGCCCCCCTAGTAGCTGGGACTACAGGCACCTGCTACAACACCTGGCTAATTTTTGTTGTGGTTTGGCTGGGGTTGGGTTTGAACTCACCACCCAAGTATACGGGGCCAGCGCCCTACTCACTGAGCCATAGGTGCCACCCAAAAGGAAGAATTATTTCTCCATGTAAATATCCAAAGAAAAGTCCCTTTGTGAGAAAAGTCTTAAGAGGAAGATGATGACCGTCTCTAATCTCCCTGTTTAACTGTCACTGTCCTCCCATCTTCCCAGCTGCCACCCAGGTCAGGAGAAGAGCCCAAGCCAGTGCCTGTAAGACTATCAACACTCCTGTCGGAGACCTCGCTCGGAGTCCCTGTGTGAATCCTGCCTATGTGACAGTCCTATGAACAGCAGTCGGGGAGCCCAGCTAGGACGTGAGACGGCCCTCACACTGAACAGAAGCAGTCGCCGGCTAAGAGTGCCCATTGCTGTTACATCACAGAATCATTTTTGTTTGTAATGGTCATTGAAAGGCAATCATAATAACCACTTATAGATTAACACTGCTACTGAGCTATATAAATGCCATTTTCTTAGTAGCCAAATCATTTATTGCTTCATTATACCACTGACTGGCACTGTCTTATCATTAGGGCTGACAGCCCATTAGCAGAAATATCCTACTATTCAGCCTCCATCAGGACCGGGTCACTGAGAAAAAGAAACTGATGTCATGGCAAATCTAAAGCAGCATTTCCTGTCCACTTCTGATTCTCCCAATCTTGTCTCATTCACACAATTTCTCTGAAATCTGTTTTATAAGGAATTTTTATAAAATGAACTATAAACTGTTCCTGAAAACTCGGCTCAGCAATACCTGCAATGCTCAGCTGTAGGGAGCTACAGATTAACAGACAGAAAGTACTTGGCATGGGGAGAGCAGACAGCACCCACGGTGGGATGTGCACACAGCAGAGTCCTCAGTTTTCCTCAGACAGGCACAGGTTCTGGGAGGCCACACAGCCAGCATGTGGCAGAGCGGGAATCCAAACCAGCTCTGCCTCCCTCTGCTCTCCTCACACTGCCGCCTCAGCATGGGTGGAGGAACCACGAGCCAGCTCTTCCCAGTCTTCTCTAAACTCACTAGCTCCAGAGTAGGAGTCACGAATAAAGGGATTAAACTAAATTGTCTTCATCACATACCACTGAAAATATTTCTATGGCTGGGCACAGCAGCTCACGCCTGTAATTCCAGCACATGGAGGCCAAGGCAAGAGGAGGTTTGGAACCAACCTGCATCATTTGAACTAAGAAGTTGGAGACCAGCCTGAGCAACAGTGAGACCTTGTCTCTACTAAAAATAGAAAAACTAGCTGGGCTTTGTGGTGGGCACTTGTAGTCCCAGCTACTTGGGAGGCTGATGCAGGAGGATCACTTGAGCCCAGCAGTCTGAGGTTGCGGTGAGCTAAGCTGAGACCATGGTATTCTAGCTTGGGTGACTTTATATATGACTCTGTCATAAATAAATAAATAAATTCAGGGTAAAAGTGTCTACCTGTTTGGAAAGACATCTAGAGAACACTTAGAGAACTGAAAATAGACCTGCCGTTTGACCCTGCAATTCCTTTATTAGGTATATTCCCAGACAACCAAAAATCACATTACAACAAAGATATTTGTATCAGAATGTTTATTGCAGCCCAATTCATAATTGCCAGGTCATGGAAGAAGCCCAAGTGCCCATCGATCCACGAATGGATCAACAAACTGTGGTATATGTACACCATGGAATACTATAAAGCCATAAAGAAAGAGGGAGACTTTACATCCTTCATGTTCACATGGATGGAGCTGGAGAATGTTCTTCTTAGCAAAGTATCACAAGAATGGAAGAAAAAGTATCGAATGTACACACCCCTATTATGAAATTAATTTATACCTTTTATATGAAAGTTATAACCTAATAACAGCCTAAGAATACGGGGAGGGGGAGGGAGGGAGAGGGGGAATGGGTGGAGGGAGGGGGATTGGAGGGATCGCTTCTGAGGTTTATCTTACAAGGGTACAAGTGAGTCTTTCTAAGAGTAGAATGTGAACATTTTAAAACAATAACTAAGAAAATGACATGAAGGCCATGTTAACTAGTTTGATGGAAGTGTTTCGGATTATGTGTGAAAACCCCACACTGTACCCCAGAAGTGCATTAATGTACATAGTTACCATTCAATAAAAAAAGGGGGGCCTACCTGTACAATCAACCAGACTGAGGAGAGGACAGAACAGGCTAGAAGTCTCCCAAGATTCTGTGGTGCCACTGTACCAGAACAGGGCATTACATTTAAGATACTTAGGGTTACAGACAATTTATTCTCTCAACATGCCTAATAGCTAATACTGAGTCTGGATTAGAGATCAGACAATTCAGACAAAGAGTTCTAAGTACATGAGGAAATCTCAGCAGACATAAACTTATAACCCAAGCTCCCACAGGGAGTCCATAAACCTGCTACTGTGTCAACAGTGATTCCTGACGGGCCCCAACCCAAGCTAGGAATAAGTTACAGGTGGGCTGAGACGTCCATTCCCTTATTCCTGAGAGCTTCCATCAGGGCCAGGTACAGCTGCAGGGCATCCATAGTCTGGGCTATTGCCCAACATGGCATACACATATCAATCAAGGTTTCCTAGGCAGCCTATGATATGGAAAAGATTCAGAAACACTAGTAAATGAATCCATCATTTCATCAACGTTCTTGGTCAAGACATGCTGACAGCCCAGAAAAATCCACCATGGGCCTGACATTGCTTCAGTAGCCACTTCCCAGACCCTCCTCTCTCCCCATGGGGCTACCGTTTTCTAAGATCTGATGGCCAACACCATCCAGGCTTTCTGAAGTGCTGTATGTGAGGCTGGCCAAGGAAGGTGGCCTGAGCTGGTGCAGCTCCAGCCTTCATCTCAGGCTCAAGGTGGGGCCCACACTGGCTGACCACAGAGCCCCTGTGCATCTGGGTACCATGGGAGCACATTAGGAGGAATGACTGGAGATCAGTGCCACTGCACAGTCATGAAGGTACTAAAAGGAAGCACCTGCATGAGGAGCGATCTGGTCCCCTCAGGCTGCATGACAGGCCACACAGACTGGGTGGCTGTAAGAACAGACACTTCCTTCTAACAGCTCTAGAGACTTGGAAGTACAAGATCAAGGTGCCTACTGAGCATACCCTGGTGAGGACCCTTCTCTTACCTCGAAGAAGGTTGACATCTCACAGTGTCCTCAATGGCCCAGAGAGAAATCACGCCTCTAGAGTCTCTTCTCATAAGGGAACTAATCCCAGTCCTAAGGGCGCCACACTTGTCACCTAATTACCTCCAAAAGGTCCTTCAGATAAATACCAACACATCAGGGGTTAGGGCTTCCACATATGAATCAAGGGAGGGAGGAGACCCATCAGTCCCTATCAGGAAAATTTCCTTCTCACCTTTTCATCTTTCACTGTATTTTTTAACACATGATGAGGTGCACAGTTGTAACAACAGCCAATGTCTACTTATAAAGAGCAATTGGTGTGTATGGTGTATAGTAAAATTGGCCTGTTTAGTGGCAAAAAAAAAAAAGGCTCTCCAGTAAAGCCCATCAGCCTGGGGGCAGGGTTCTCCTGTGTCTTCAGTCCCCAAAACAAGAACAGATACTTCCCTATTTCTGCCTTACTAGTTCCTTAAAAATAATATTCATGGGGAATTCTGGGAAGATGGCTGACTAGTAGAAACCCTCAGCAGAGGCTCCTGAGCAGAGGAAGAAAACTGGACAGAATCAGACTCTATCAAGCCAAAGGTAGAGCTGAGCCAAGAAAGAAGTTCAGCAAGCTATGATTCCAAGGAAGAGCATTCAAGAAAACAAATTACAGAACAAAGCCAATCAACTAGAGGATCGGCTCCCCCTCCCAAGCAGGAAGCCGGCCACAGGCTATCTGCAAACAAGCAGGGAACAGAAGACCTCTCATTGTACCTCACTGTAGAGAGTCACTAAACTCTAGGTCTCTTTCTCCAGGGAGGTCCCACTTATGAACCTAGACACCACCCCACCAGGCATAAAATTGAACAGATATTTTCCCCCACAAGTCTAAACTCCCAGTCCACCCTTTTCCCCTCACATGATGGTCTGAAGTTCTGCCCCCTACAGAGCACAGAGTATCTGGTCTTGTCCTAAGAGATCTGGGCATAGTGTGGACTGCCAACCATCAGGTTGAAATTTGTGACTAACAGGGAAGAAAGAGAATGTGGGAAGAAAGGGACACTCAGTGGGACGAGGAGCAGTCCCCTGGTTATGACTATGCCCAGCCATTGGTGGTGTTGACCCTCAGGACAGGGTGCAGAACCACTGGCTCTGACAGCACCCACAGTGGGAGAGTGGCTGCCCATGTGGACTGAGTTCAGCAAACAGGGCTGGTCTCCAGTCGCTGCTGGGCCTGTGAGCAGAGACTTGCTAGGCGTGGACTGAGACCTGAGAGCAAGGCGTGGTCCCCTGATTCCAACAGAACCCTCGAGCAGTGGCTTGCTAGGTATGAACCAAGACCTGAGGGCTAGGGCATGCCCCTCTGTCTCCAGCAGGACTGGTGAACAGAGGCTTACTGGGTGAGGACTGAGACCTGTAGGCAGAGTGCAGTGCCCTGACTTTAACAGGCCTGCAAACAAAGGCTTGCCAGGCAGTGGACTGAGACTAGCAGGCAGGGGCATGGTCCCCTGACTCCAACTGGTCTGGCAAGCAGAGGCTAGCTGGGTGTGGACAGAGACCAGTGGGTGGGGGCATGGCCCCTAGCTCTAACTGGGCCTGTGAGCAGAGAAGCAGACAACAGTGTGGACTGAGTCTGGCGGGCAGGAATGTGGATCCCTGGCTCCAATTGTGCTATTGGAGACCCTTGAATCCCTCTCTGTTGAGCAGGGTTTACGCTGCCTGAGACACTTTAGTTGGAACCCATGTCTGGGGCTATCCATTCAGGGAGACTCTGAGGTTGACCTTTGAAGTTCTGTAACAGAAAAGAACTGAAGGGTGGGGACTGGCCTCCACAGCTGTTTCTCTCTCTTCATAGTCGAGATTTAAACCTAATACCGTAGTTTCTTGGGATAGGGTAGAGGTTGGCTGATATCAAAACAGAGCTAGCTTGCACTATCTCACCAAGTAGGTTCTCAGAGTCTCTGGCCAAAACTCTGAAAGGGACCTTTGTAAGGCTGTAGGAGATAAGCCACAATTATAAAGCCTAGCATTTTGGTAAGGGGCTATCTCTACTACCTGGGAACCTCAATTCAATTTCACCCTACCAGTTCTAATAACCAAACAGTGGAAAACAAACATGGTTGCAGACCCAACAAAAGAACTCTGGTAACATGAATAACCAGAGTAGATCAACCCCCTCAAGAAATGACAAAGCAGATACAACTGTGGAGATGCCATGCATAGACAAATGGCAGCAATGTCAAAATCGAATTCAGAATATGGATTACAAATAAGATAAGTAGAATGGAAGAAAAGATAGAAAATGAATTCCAAAGAGTAGTTCTAAAGTTGTCTCAAGAAATTAATGAATTCAAAGCCCAAGTCACCAAAGAAATGGACATAACAAGAAAAGAGTAGAGCTCAAGGAAACAAAATAGTTGAGGAACTCCAAAATACAGTAGAATCCCTCAATAACAAGAGTCGAGCAGGCAGAAGAAAGGATCTCTGAAACTGAAGACAGAGGTTTTGAATGTTCCCAAACACTCAAAGAAGCAGACAAATGGAGAGCAAAAACTGATCATTCCCTGAGAGAGTTGTGGGATCAACTCCAAAAGAGCAAACATTCATCTTATAGGAATTCCCAAAGGAGAAGAGGATGATCCTAAAGGTACAGATGCTCTACTCCAAGAGATTTTGGAGGAAAATTTCCCAAGCATTGCAAGAGATACAGAACTTCAGATAGTAGAAAGCTTCAGAACCCCTGCAAGACTCAATCCAAATAAAGCATCTCCTAGACACATTGTGATTAACTTTGCCAAAGTTAAGACGAAGGAGAAAATTCTGCAAGCAGCCAGACGTAAGAAAAGCATCACCTACAAAGGGAGAAATATCAGAGTGACCATAGATCTCTCAGCTGAAACGTTTCAAGCCAAAAGATGGTCATTAGCCTTTAGTCTCCTAAAATAAAACAACTTCCAGCCCAGGATCCTGTACTCAGCTAAGGTGAGTTTCATTTGTGATGGAACACTTTAATGACATAGACTTGTTGAAGAAATTTGCCATAACTAAACCAGCTCTACAGGATATTCTCAGACCCATCCTCTACAATGACCAGTGCAATGCTCTAACTCCAAAGTAAACTCACCCAGAAATTTTTTAACAAAACCCAACTTCCACAGTGGTGAAAGGATTAAAAATGTCTACTGGACATCTCAAAATCATGACAACCAAAATACAACTAGGCTTATCAATTCTCAATTAAGGTGAATGGTTTAAATTGTCCCCTAAAGAGGCACAGGCTGGTTGACTGGATACACAAACTCAGACTGGATATCTGCTGTATACAAGGATCTCACCTTACCTTAAAGAATAAAAATAGACTCAGAGTGAAGGGATGGACTTGTATAATGCAGGCAAATGGAAACCAGAAAAAAGCAGTGGTTGCTATTTTAGTAGCAGGTACAATTGGCTTTAAACCAACAAAGATAAAGAAAGATAAGGAAGATCCCTACACATTTGTCAAGGAAAATAACCAACATGAAGAGATTTTGATAATTAACATTTATGCACCCTATCAGAATGCTCTTCAATTCATTAAGCAGACCCTAATGGATATGAACAACTTGATATCTTTCTGCACTATAATAATTGGAGATTTTAACACCCCTTTGACAGTTTTGGGTAGATCCTCCAAGAATAAACTAAACAAAGAAATATTAGACTTAAACCTGATACTAGAATAAATGTACTTTACAGATCTCTACAGAACATTTCACCCTAATAAAACTGAATATACATTCTTCTCATCAGCCCACAGGTCATCCTCCAAAACAGATCATATCCTAGGACACAAGTCTAACCTCAGCAAATGTAAAAGTATAGAAATTATTCCTTGTATCTTCTCCGACCACCATGGAATAAAAGTTGAACTCCTGTTGCTCAAAAGCAACAGGAATCTTCATACTCAAACCAAGTCATGGAAACTAAATAATCTTAGGCTGAATGATAGCTGGGTCAAAGACAAGATTAAGAAGGAAATCACCAAATTTTTGAAACAAAATGATAACAAAGACACAAATTATCAAAACATGTGGGATGCTGCAAAGACAGTTCTAAGAGGGAAATTTATAGCATCGGAAGCCTTCATCAAGAAAACAGAAAGAGAGGAAGCCAACAACTTAATGGATCATCTCAAGCAACTGGAAAAGGAAGAACATTCCAACCCCAAACCCAACAGAAGAAAAGAAATAACCAAAATTAGGGCAGAATTAAATGAAACTGAAAATAATCATTCAGAAGGTCAACAAAACAAAAAGTTGGTTTTTTGAAAAGATTAACAAATTGATAAACCTTTGGCCAATCTTACCAAAAATAGAAAAGCAAAATCTCTAATATCATCTCTCAGACACTATAAAGGAGAAATAACAACAAACACTTAAGAAATTCAAAAAATCCTTAATGATTACTACAAAAATATTCCCAGAAATATAAAAATCTGAGGAAATGGACCAATATCTGGAAGTACAACACCTTCCTAGACTCAACCAGAAAGAATTAGAAATCTTGAATAGACCTATATCAATCACTGAAATAGCATCAACAATACGAAATCTCCTAAAAAAGAAAAGTCCAGGACCAGGTAGCTTCACATGCAAATTCTATCAAACCTTTCAAGAGGAACTAGTACCTATATTATACAACGTTTTCCAAAGTATAGAAAAATAAGGAATACTTTCCAACACATACTATGAAGCAAATATCACCCTGATCCCCAAACCAGGAGAGGAACCAACAAAGAAAGAAAATTATAGACCAATATCAGTAATGAATATCAATGCAAAAATATTCAATAAGATCTTAACAAACAGAATTCAACAACACATCAAAAAATTATACACCATGATCAAGCTGGTTTTATTTCAGGGTTACAGGGTTGGTTCAACATACGTAAATCTATAAATATAATACATCCCATCAATAAAATAAAAAACAAAGACTATATGATTCTCTCAATTGACGCAGAAAAAGCCTTTGATAATATCCAGCATCCTTTCATGATCAGAACACTTAAGAAAATAGGCATAGAAGGGACATTTCTTATTTTTTTTGAGGCCATCTACAGCAAACCCACAGCCAATATCATATTGAATGGAGTAAAATTGAAAACAATTCCACTCAGATCAGGAACCAGGCAAGGTTGCTCATTGTCTCCAGTGCTTTTTAACATTGTAATGGAAGTCTTAGCCATCACAATTGGGCAAGAGAAAGCAATCAAGGGTATCTACTAAGTCATCTATCTCTAAATTAAAACCTAGTTTTCCCAACATACTTAGGAGAAACAGGTCTGAAATTCAGAGACTGAACAAACTACGTCAGATTCACATCTAACTGCACGGAAGTACTAGACAGCTGAAATGCTCATGATATTTTGAGGAAATAAACAAACACACAAAAAAAGAACATATCCAAAATGTATTACACAGAGCTTAACAGTACCCCTGCTTTATGAGATATCTCTGTGACATGAAACTATGTGATTGAGGTACTGCATTTAAAAGAAGGAAGAAAAAGAAAAAAAGAGAGCTTTCAGCTACCTCAGCACCTGCAAACCTCCCTTCCCCTCAACACTCTGACCACTTCTTTGCAGACTTCTGCCCACTAAATGTGTCTGAATCATCTCCCCCATACGTTGGCAGGCATTAGAGAGCACCTGGGCCATGCTGCTGCTTCTTCCCAAGACCCTCAGAGAATGCTCAGAACAAGAGATAACTAGTAAATTAAAAAGCTACTGTTAGTTTCAAAAGTGAAAACATACTGTATCTGAGAGCACAGACAGCATAGGGTCCTTATGATGTATATGATATACTGAGCACTGAAAAATAAATAAGTGTCTGTGTCATGTAAAGGAGCATGTGCCACTCTCATCCTGATCATGCAGAAAGAACTTCAAGCCAAGAAAGTCTGACATGCACTTTCTCAACAGTCCCAGGAGCACTGCACAAAGCACAGGAATACGCATAGCTGCTTCTCATGACCAAACATTCCTGCTGACTGATAGCTAATTATGAGTACAGAAAATCAAGAAAAAAACTGAGAAATATTCATCTCATGTCAACTAGGAAATATTCATCTTACAGCCAGGGATTACTATCAATTCAAGTGAGAGGCATCTGAATACTACCTCAGGGCCTCAGAGACAGTACAAATGGCCTGGAAAACTGTTTCAGGCATCCTGGAACCCAACTTAATTAAGTTAACTTGCTTCTCAGACAATCATAAACAGGAAGGTGCCTTAACATAGAAGAGTCCCGATGATAACAGGGAAAGTAAAGATGACAACAGGAAAGTAAACCACAATTGATAAACCATTAAGTGGGAATATATTTTAGTACTAAAAGAAAAAACAAAGTTTACTTCCACATGAATACAGCTCTTTTAATACAAAGTGATAAACTGTGTAATATCCCATTTCCAACTCTTTTTTTATTCTCGAGTTATGATTAGCAAAATAACATACCTGGATATCTGCAATCCAGATATTATCTATAATCATAACCTTGTTATATTATTTTAATTTGTCAAAGGAGATAAGTCTTCCAAAAATTTCCTAAACTCAAATATAAATGAAGAAAAAAACCAGTACTCAAGCGCAATTTTTTTCCTACACCTACAGACCTGATTTCTCCACTACACAAAATACCCATGTAACAGGACTCCACTAGTGCCCCAAAATCTATGAAGGAAGAAAAGAAGGGAGGGAGGGAGGGAGGGAGGAAGTGAAGGAGGGAGAGAGGGAGGGA
>NW_003852586.1:773316-777015 GCF_000181295.1 Otolemur garnettii
AAAAGATGAGAAGTAGATAAAATTTTATAGGGGCTGCACAGCAAGAGAAAGAAAAAGGAAGGAAGAAAGAAGGAAGTGAAGGAGGGAGAGAGGGAGGGAAGAAGGAAGGGAGAAAGAGGAAGAAAGGAAGGGAGGGAGGGAGAAAGGAAGGGAGGGAGGGAGAAAGGAAGGGAGAGAGGGAGGGAGGAAGGAAGGGAGAAAGAGGAAGAAAGGAAGGGAGGGAGAGAGAAAGGAAGGGAGGGAGGGAGAAAGGAAGGGAGAGAGGGAGGGAGGAAGGAAGGGAGAAAGAGGAAGAAAGGAAGGGAGAGAGGGAGGGAGGAAGGAAGGGAGAAAGAGGAAGAAAGGAAGGGAGGGAGGGAGGGAAGAAGGGAGGGAGGAAGGGAGGCAAGGAGGGAGGGAGGAAGAGAACTGTAAAGAAAAGGGGAAAGGGGAGGGGAAAAGACAAGACAAGACAAGTCTTCATGTAGTTCTTTGAAATACAAAGTTGCTTGGAAGATCATGACGTAACCCAAGGAGGAGTATGCCAAAGAGCAAATTTTGTATCACTTTGCTACTTCCAAAGATTCCTTTACCATTATAAAAAGATAATCTAAGCTTATTTGCCAGATGATCTGATTTCAACATTTTGAAATGGATTTTGCAGTCAATGACCTTCATTTAGTTTTTTGTAAACAAAAGAACATTAAATGTCAGGAGAATCAAGATGGTAGCCAAGTAACAGCTTCCTTGCAACTAGGCATGGTGAGTCTGGGGAAAGAAGACTCTAGGCATCTCTGGCTGGTGGGATCTGCCCAGAAACATCCCTTTGGGGACACAGGGAGTCAATGAGGGACTTCTGGACCTTATGAGGAAGACAAAAGCAGTGGAGAACTGGCAAGTGGTTGCGTGTGTTCACTCAGTCTAATCCTGCTGGCAGCTGTAAATATAGCAGCAGTGAGATTGTAAACTGGAATGGCCTTACCTCTGAGTTGTTTTGTTCTAATTTTTTTTTCTTGTTTTTTGGACTTGGCACTCAGTTGAACTACCTTGGGAGAACTTGGGCAAGAACAGAAGACTTTGGGCAACGTCTAGGGCCCCAGACTGAGCCGCTAAGCCAGACAGAGCTAATAGTGTCTGGCTGTGGGCCATGCAGAGCCATTGTAGGAGAACTGCCCCTACAAGTTCTGCCCTCAGGGTTGCAGAGCGAGGATCGGGTGAGAGACCTTGGGTGAGTAATCCAGTGACTGAGGAAGCCAAAGGTGGGGACTGAGATGCCTTACAGCCTTGGCCCTCAGGAGCATAGAGTCAGACCAGTTTTGGCACACTGGGTAAGTGGACAGCCACTTCAGGAGTGATACCAGTGACAAGTGCTTTCCTGGGAAAGCTTCTGCTTAGCCAAGGTTAGCAGTTTAAAGTGCCTTTTAGGTGGGCTGAGGAGAGATTTAGGCTCTCCACCCTAAGGGGTTTGAGAAATCAGCAGAGGCCTCCAGTCTCCATCTCATACAGCTGTATTAGCATTGTGATTAACATCTCATAACCCAGAAGATCGCCTGTTGCCCAGACAATATTCAGCAAGATATATAAACTGCTTTGTTTTGGGGTTTGGTTTTCTTTCTTTTTTTTTTTTTTATTTCAACATTTTCCCTCTAGATTTTCCTTTTTTTAATTTCTTTTCTTTTTTCATTTTTCTAGTTTAAGTATAATTTTCCATTGTTGTCTTCTTTAACAATTAGAACTTTGTTTGCTAGTGTTTCTAGATCTATTATTTGGTTTTTCCCCCCAGTTTAATCCCATAAAGTTTTCTGTTCGCTTGTTTTGGTTTTATTTATAGTATTTTTGTCTTTCCTCTCTACTTGATGGAGGTGGGGTACTGTGTCTGAACAGACTGGCAAAGAGCTTCTGACCTCAAGGGAACCACCCAACCTGGCACCCCCACAAGTTGGGTCAAAGTACACTATTGTACACCTCTATTGCTCCCGTCTCCCTCTTTCTGTGCCTCTCTTCTTTTTGTCAATATCCTCTTTTACTCACGCCCTCTCCTTTCCCACTCCTTTTTTTTTAAATCTTTTTTTCCTTCTTGCTCTTAAATCTGCCCATCCTTTTGGTCTTGTACCAAAAGGACTCATCAAAACCCTAGGCCAGAGGCACAGTAACTTAAAGAGCAAGAGGAAGTGAAAGGAAAATTAGGGCAAGAAAACAGATAAAAGAAAACACTCATGAGGAACAATGAGCAGAAAAATCCTGGCAACATGAAATACCAGTCCAGAGCAATCCCCTCCCGGAGGGACTGTGAGGTAGCTCTGCAGAGGATTCCACCTATAAAGGAATGTTAGAAATGACAAAAAGGGAATTTAAAATACAGATGATGAAAACAATGAAGAAAATGATGGAAACAATGAAGGAAACTGCTGATAAAGTGGAAAATAACCAAAAGGAAATCCAAAAACAGAATTGAATAAGGGATGAACGATATGAAGAATATAGAAAGGATACAACAGAGCCGAAACAACTGAAGCAGTCAATTAGGGAACTTAAAGATGCAATAGAAAGTATCAACAACCAATTATACCATGCAGAAGAAAGAATTTCATGCAGAAGAAAGAGGTACAGGACAAAGCTCTTGAGATAACTCAGATAGTTAAACAGGAAGAAAAGAAGAGAGAGAAAGCAGAACGTTCACTGAGAATTATGGGACTTTATAAAGCATTCAAACATATGAGTTATAGGTATCCCAGAAGGGGAAGAAGAATGCCCCAGGGGAATGGAAGCCATACTAGAGAATATTATAAATGAAAATTTCTCAAATATCACCAAAGATTCTGATACACTCCTTTCAGAGGGATATCGGATCCCAGGTCACCTCACCTCTAACAGAGCTTCTCCAAGACACATTGTGATGAATCTGTCCAAAGTCAAGACCAAAAAAAAGATTCTTCAAGCTGCCAGGAGTAAGCACCAGTTGACCTACAGGGGCAAATCCATCAGGGTGACTGCAGACTTCTCTAATGGAACTTTTCAAGCAAGAAGACAATGATCATCTATATTTAATCTACTTAAGCAAAATAATTCCTAACCCAGAATTCTATATCCTCCTAAGATAAGCTTTAAAACTGACAAAGAAACCAAATCATTTACTGATATGCAAACACTGAGAAAATTCACCACAAGACCAGCTCGACAGGAAATACTTCAACCTGTTGTACACACTGACCATTACAATGGATCAACAACAAACTAAAAACTCAGAAATTAAAGGACAGAACCTAACTTCCACAATGATGCAAAAGATAAAACTAAACAATGGACTCTCACAAAATAAGACAAATAGAACACTACCACACTTATCAATTATCTCAATAAATGTTAATGGCTTGAATTCCCCACTGAAGAGATATAGACTGGCTGACTGGATTTAAAAACACAGCCATCCATCTGCTGTCTATAGGAAATACACCTAGCTTCAAAAGACAAATTAAAACTCACAGTTAAGAGTTGAAAGATAATTTTTCAGGAAAACAGAATTCGGAAGAAAAGAGGGGTTGCAATCTTATTTGCAGATACATGTTAATTTAAAGCAACTAAAGTCAAAAAAGACAAAGATGGTCATTTTATATTGGTCAAGGGAAAAATACAACATGAAGATGTTTCAATTCTAAATATTTATGCACTCAACTTAAATGCTCCCAGATTCTTGAAACAGACCTTACTCAGTCTGAGCAA
>NW_003852586.1:778455-781409 GCF_000181295.1 Otolemur garnettii
TTCTAGCCAATACAATTAGGCAAGACAAGGAAATAAAGGGCATCCAAATGGGAGCAGAGAAGGTCAAACTCTCCCTCTTTGCTGATGATATGATCTTAGAGAATCCCAAAGACTCAACCACAAGACTCCTGGAAGTCATCAAAAAAAAAACAGTAATGTCTCAGGATATAAAATCAATGTCCACAAGTCAATAGCCTTTGTATATGCCAATAACAGCCAAGATGAGAGGCTAAGTAAGGACACAACTCCCTTCCCCATAGCTTCAAAGAAAACGAAATACTTAGGAATATACCTAACAAAAGAAGTGAAGGACCTCTAAAAAGAGAATTATGAAACCCTAAGAAAGGAAATAGCAGAGGATATTAACAAATGGAAGAATATACCATGCTCATGGTTGGGCAGAATCAACATTGTTAAAAGGTCTACACTTCCCAAAGCAATCGACCGATTCAATGCCAGCCCTGTTAAAATACCAAAATCATACTTTCAAGACTTAGAAAAAATGATTCTGCATTTTGTATGGAACCAGAAGAAACCCTATAGAGCTAAAGCAATTCTTAGTAATAAAAACAAAGCCAGAAACATCAGCATACCAGATTTTAGGCTGTACTACAAGGCCATAGCAGTCAAGACAGCATGGTACTGGCACAAAAATAGAGACATAGACATTTGAAATAGAGTAGAAAACCAGGAAATGAAACTAACATCTTACAACCACCTAATCTTCGATAAACCAAACAAGAACATCCACTGGGGGGAAAGACTCCCTTTTCAATAAATGGTGCTGGGAGAACTGGGATATCCACATGTACAAGACTGAAACTGGACCCACATCTTTCTCCACTCACAAAAATTGATTCAAGATGGAAAAAGGACTTAAATTTAAGGCATGAAACAATAAAAATCCTCAAAGAAAGCATAGGAAAAACACTGGAAGATATTGGCCTGGGGAAAGACTTCATGAAGAAGACTGCCGTGGCAATTGCAACAACAAAAATAAACAAATGGGACTTAATTAAATTGAAAAGCTTCTGTACAGCTAGGGAGACAATAACCAAAGCAAATAGACAACCTACACAATTGGAAAGGATATTTGCATATTTTGAATCAGACCAAAGCTTGATAACTAGGATCTACAGAGAACTTAAATTAATCCACATGAAAAAAGCCAACAATCCTATCTATCAATGGGCAAGAGGCATGAATAGAACCTTCTCTAAAGAAGACAGACTAATGGCTAACAAAGATAAGAAAAAATGCTCATCATCCCTAATTATCAGAGAAATACAAATCAAAACCACCCTGAGATACCATCTAACCCCAGTGAGAATGGCCCACATCACAAAATTTCAAAACTGCAGATGCTGGCATGGATATGGAGAGAAGGGAACACTTTTACACTGCTGGTGGGACTGCAAACTAATACAACCTTTTTGGAAGGAAGTATGGAGAACCCTGAAAGAACTCAAGCTAGGCCTCCCATTTGATCCTGCAATCCCATTACTGGGCATCCACTCAGAAGGAAAAAAATCCTTTTATCCTGTAAGGACACTTGCACTAGACTAATTATTGCAGTTCAATTTAGAATCGCCAAAATGTGGAAATAGCTAAATGACCAACAACCCAGGAATGGACTAACAAGCTGTGGTATATGTTGAAATACCATATTCCCATGGTACCAGGTATACCATGGAATACTATTCAGCCATTTAAAAAACGGGAGACTTTACAGCCTTTGTATTAACCTGGATGGAAGTGGAACACATTATTCTTAGTAAAACATCACAAGAATGGAGAAGCATGTACTCAATTTTGTACTCAATTTTGTATGAGGACAATTAAGGACATGGTGGGAATGGGATAAGGGGAGAGCAGAGAGAGAAAGAGGGAGGGAGGGGTAGAGGGAAGGAACAGCAGAGAGAGGGAAGGAGGAGGGGTGGGGTCTTGGTCTGTATCACACCTTTTGGGGGCAAGGCACAATTCTAAGAGGGACTTTACCTAACAAATGCAATAAGTGTAACCTCATTTCTTGTACCCTCAATGAATCCCCAACAATAAAAAAAAAAGTTAAATGTCCTCCAAATGATCCTAGTTTTAAGACCAACAATCTGAATAGGGTGGTTCACACCTGTAGTCCCAGCTACTCAGGAGGCTAAGGCAGGAAAATCACTTGAACCTAGAAGTTTGAGGTTGCTGTGAGTTGTGATGCCATGGCACTCTACCCAGGGTGACAGAGTAAGATTCTGTCACAAAACAAACAAAAAAAACCCCAGTGATTTGTACCTATAGATACACTTTCCTTTAAAGATACGAAATCACATTGCATAAATTTATTCCCACAAATGATTACAATTTATAATTCTGAATTAATAAACTTAGAGATAATTCTATGTGGGAGGTCCAAGTGTCAAAACAGACTAAATTAAATGAGACATCTCCATGAGACTTCAGACTAGCACCAATAACACAAATTGTCAATTCTCATTTAACCAAGGGCCCACAGTGTTTGGAATGCAGCCTACACCTCCTTATGACTGTCCTTGCAGCCCCAGCATCTTACCTGCCCTGCTAGCAGGCATCGCTTCAGTAACAATAACCCTAAATTATTAAGTTCTCAACATACACTACAGCATTTGATTTTCCATAACTGCCCCCTGGCAGCAATACTCCTGTCATGTACTTTACAGATGAGGGCACAGGAGTGCTGAGTGAATTGCTCAAGACCACAGTCCTATGTGGCAAGACAGTGACCATCCAGTCTGATGCCAGAACCTGAATGCTCCCCACAAGACTGGCCCCATCCAGACTGACACCAGACCCTGAATGCTCCCCTCAAGACTGGCCCCATCCAGACTGACACCGGACCCTGAATGCTCCCCACAAGACTGGCCCCATCCAGACTGACACCGGAACCTGAATGCTCCCCTCAAGACTGGCCCCATCCAGACTGACAC
>NW_003852586.1:782337-787382 GCF_000181295.1 Otolemur garnettii
GAACCTGAATGCTCCCCACAAGACTGGCCTCCAGAAGTTCAACAGAGGAAATGAAATCCAAATTAATCACCATGGTCAGAAACCTCTCTTTATCTTAATAATCAAAATGAATGTGAATTTCATGGGTGAAATGGTTCCAACTACTGGTTTTAATGGGATTCGTGAGTTATCAACAGACTTACACCCACAGACTGATCCCAGGTCCTCAGTCAATCGAGAGTCACTGGTTTGGTTGCTCTTGCTTATTTTCTCACACATTTGCCAAGTCTCATATTTATCTGTCAAGAGCTGTACTCAGTACTAACTACTTTCGAACTCCACTTTGTTGTACCATTTTATTCTTCATCAATGTTCAGATTTCTGAAGTTGAGCGAAATCCCTATAACTATAGAAGGCTTCTTATATAAGCATATGTAAGATTTTAACATTATAATAAGCTAATGATTCTTAACTTTTTGTAAATCTGATAAAAACATGGATTCTAACCTCAAAATAAAATGGTTTTAAAAACATATAATTTAAATGTTGCTGTAATTTCATGGGGTATTAACCTCTTACACTCTCAAGAATAGCAATGAACTTCAAGTAAAAGAATCTACAGTTTTCTCTGGTTTTCTGTATCTACTGATTCTGTATTATATTGCAATACTCCTTTAAATATCAAGCTCTCTCTGATGAGTTGTAGTATTGACTTTATTTGCAAAAGTTTGCAGAAATGTGATCTTATTTATAAGGATTAAATTGATATACAGATTTTCAAGAAAATAGCTACTTTGCTTATAGGAGAAAAAATAGAGGCAAAGAATTCTCCTACTTCCCAAACGAGAGCTATCACATACTCATTGAGCAATTTCCCACATAAAGGACTATGGCAGCACTGACATTTTAAAGTAAGCTAGAAGACAGACGCAGGATTGGAACTGCCTTATCCTTACACGCACACCTCTTCAGACCTGATGGAGAGCAAGTCCTGGGACTGATTGTAGATAACACAGATCTGATCCTTACCTCTACAGATTTAGTGCGCCATGATTAAATAACTACAGCTGGCTGGTTTTAACTGCATCAGTGCACTTTCTGATCTTTCTGATAATATAGAACATTAGTTTTTTTATATTTTATAATATATAAAAATATATTTATACAAATATGTAAAAATTATGTACACACTGTGTGGGTGTTCATGGGCCTCCCTGAAGCACCGCTGTGGGCCCCACCCTCTGAAAGTAAGAGCCCTGTGCTGAGTTCAGTAGATACCTGTGAGCTGACAGGTCTGTATTTCCACAGCTTTTCCTCCTTCATATGACAGGAAGATTCCAACTCTGCTTTGCACTTAAACGTGTTAACCACACACAAAGAAACTCCTCATTCATCACAAATAATTACCACAGCATTCTCTTTGTTATCTGGTGAGTCTGTCAAACAGCTCTTTTCTGTTTCAAAGGTGGAGAACCTGAGGGATGAGGCCTTCTGTGCCTGCCACAGTGACTTCATCCTGGGTCTCTCCAGAGAGCTAATCAGTAGACATCTTGATGCTGGCAACACAAACAAGCCAGGAATTAGTGCTGCTGATGCACGTATGGCCTGGCAGGACCCTGTCACATTCATTCCATGGATTCTAACCCACCTGTCTTCTCTAAGTCCTGTCCCAGCTCCATGCAGGTGCTCTTTCTTCTCAGCTCCTCTGGGATATACTAACTCCAGTGTCAATTAGCACCTGATTCCACATTTACCTTATCAGTAATAAACAAGCCTTTCCTCTTCTCTTCTATTCTCTAGCTGTTTAAATGCAAGTTCATCCTCCAGATAGGTCATAGAGCTCAACATTCCCTTAAGACACTATTAGGCAAAACTACAGTCCATATTTATTATTCCTCAAACTACTACAAGAGTAAGTGGAATCTAGAAAAACTATTTTTTAATTCATTTCTTTAATATATTAAAGTTGTTCTTGAAATACTTTTATTTTCTTTTTTATTTTTTTGCTAGTTAAAGTTATTCCTTGTAGTTCTTTCCACCACGTTTCCCAAACCTGGATTTACCAGGTAAGAAGAGACTACACTTACTGCAAGGTTAAGTCTACTAATATTTAATATTCCATGTTCTTTAAAAAAAAAACTAGTATTGCAAAATGACAATAATATTTAATATTCCATGTTCTTTAAAGAAAAAAAAAAGTAATGCAAAATGATAAACATGCCAAAGTGAGGTGGGAAGTGAAATCTGTATAGAAACAAGAAGAAAGTTTTCAAGTATTCAACATCCTTGGTTACTTTTTGCCATGACCCTGTGATTGAAAACCAGGCACAAACAGCACATAAAAAGCTGGTCACCTTGGAAAGCAAAGATACCTCTAAAAATAAAAATCACCATTTCCAGACTCTGCCATAATGGTTTCCTGTTAAACAGAAAGACATCTTTGCTATTCTACCCCCACATGGGGGTTGTGGCAATTAATTATTCAACATTTGAAAAGTGCTTTGGAGATAAGAAGCCAAGGGCTAAAAATCATCCTCAATGTTCAGTAAACCACACTGAAAGTCAACCCACCAGGGTTCTCGCTGGGAACTGAACCATTAGTGGACGTCCACGTCTTCTTCCATTTCATTTAGACCATTAGACCAAACAGCCAACACCCAGATGGAACCTTCCTGTCCTCTGGTCAACCTTCCAGTGCCTTGTGGGTGAAGGACCAGCCCTTGATTTTCAGAGAAAATTTAAATTCTAACAATGTGGTCTGACTAGAACTTACAGTGTTTTGCATATTAGGCATCCTTCCTTTTCTGCCTTTAAGTTACATAATAAACAATAAATTTACGACACATTTCATGTGTAAAACTTTGTGAGTAACTAAAATCTAGTTTCAAGAACTTCTATTGTACTACTTACAGTTTAAGCAAATGTTTATTTAGGTATTCCTGATTGCATTACATGTATAAATACTCCAAGAATTGATTAATCTTTACCCTCTAAATCAGGGGTGTCCAGCCTGTGGCCTGCAGGCTGCCTACTGATTTTGTGAGGTTATGTTTTGCTTATCTGTGGTGTCAGATATCAGGAGCAGTTCCTATGGACATTTTTTTGCTCACGGGCTTTCTTTAGTGTTTGCATATTTAATGCGTGGCCCAAGACAACTCTTATTCTTCCAATGTACAGCAGAGGGAAAAATAGAAAGTGTGGAGACCCCGGCAATGAGAGTAATAAGCCATTCTGTTAAAAAGTTTTTAGATTAGCAAGTCTTCCTTCTTACGTACAATATATTCCAGTTTCCACTTATTCATTTTAAAATTTAAAACAATGTCCCAAGATTGAGAAATATGTATTTTTCATCATAGTATAACTCATGTGCTGTATAAGTTCTTTAAAAGGGGGTGGTAAGTGGTCTTCAAACAGGAGACATGGGCAGGACCCCACTCAAAGCCACGACAGTAGACAAGTAGAAATCATCCTCACCTATGTGCATTTTGGAAACAAATAATTTTATACAAAACATTATTTTTTACTTCCTATCTCCTACACAGTGAAAGATCATCTACATAATGTCATAGTTTTGCGTTTTTGAGAATTAAAAGCTATACTAGCATAATCTTCTTGGAGATGGACTTGTTTCCCATTAGATCAAGCTCAACAGTGTTCCCCTAAAAAGAGGGTTTATATATTTTAATCCCCAAAATGCACATTTTTAAAAGTCATCTTTGCTTTTAGAAAAGGCTTGTTATGCAATGAGGTTTTAACACTCATTGTATTTTTTCTTTTTTTGAGACAGTCTCACTTTGTCACCCTTGGTAGACAGCCGTGGCGTCATAGCTCAAGTGATCCTCTTGCCTCAGTTTTTCATTTTTAGTAGAAACAATGTAATCTAAAAAATTGTACCCTTACATTAATTTGAAATAAAAAATATATATTCTACCCGTATGAATATGAAAGAGATAAAAATTATCAAAGAGAATTAGCCATGTCCCCAAGTGACTGAGAAATGAGTTGGCAAAGACTGAGTCCCCATGAGAAATTTACTTTGAATCAAAACCAAATTTATAAAACACTCCAGGTGTTCTGCTCTATATTTATGGAATTTGAATACTAAAACACAGCAAAGAATGATTGTGTTAAGTCTAAGACATGAAGAGGTCTGACTGTCAAAGTCATGCTCATTGATCCTATGCCTCGTGTGCATCTGGAAGCAGAGTGAGAAGAAGGGGAAAGATGAGGACGCTGACCTAGGCAGGAGTCCCTGCCACAACACTCCTCACGTCAACAGCGCAAATGGACTGACTTCCTTGACGTGGAGCCCCTGCCACAACACTCCTCACGTCAACAGCGCAAATGGACTGACTTCCTTGACTTAGAAGGGGCTTTGTCTAAGAGACCCTGAAGGAGGCAAAGAACTAACACACATACTCCTAAAATTTTCATCCATCATGTACCCAAATCCTTAAAATTCTATCATCAGTAATTATTCCTTTTGCTTCTTTCTTCTGGTAAAAATTAAAAATGCAAACATCACTAAAATACATAGTACATTAAATTATTTCTTACTAAAACACTGGCTGATATTTTCCTCTACAAAGAGAATTAGAAAGAATTAATAATGAAAGCATTAGCTTTCAAACTCACAGCCCATTAGAAAGCCATATGAGACTTTTACGCATGGTTACCCAGGTCCCCGCACCATTTACTGAATAGGAATTCTTTCCCCCAGTGAATGTTTTTGTTTGGTTTATCAAAGATCAGGTGGCTGTAAGATTTTAGTTTCATCTTTAGTTTTCTATTTGGTTCCAGATATCTATCTCTATTTTTGTGCCAATACCATGCTAATTTGATCGCTATGGCCTTGTAGTACAACCTTAAGTCTGGTAAGCTAATGCCCCCGCCGCTGGCCTTGTTTTTATCACTAAGAATTGCTTTAGCTATATGGGGTTTTATCTGGTTTCATACACAACAAAGAATTATGACGTTGGTATGATAACCACGTGTAAAAGACTGAAACTGGGCTCGGCGCCTATAGCTCAACCGGCTAAGGCGCCAGCCACGTACACCTAAGGTGG
>NW_003852586.1:787637-819156 GCF_000181295.1 Otolemur garnettii
ACTAAAATTGATTCAAGATGGATAAAAGATCTAAATCTAAGGCATAAATCAATAAAAATCCTTGAAGAAAGTGTGGAGAAGACACTTAAAGTTATCAGACTGGGGAAAGATTTTATGAAGAAGTCTTCCATGGCAATTGTAACAACAAAAAATAAACAAATGGCACTTAATTAAACTGAAAAGCATCAGTACAGCGAAGGCAACAACAACCAAAGCAAACAGATAACCATCAGAATGGGAAAGGATATTTGCATATTATGAATCAGACAAAAGCCTGATAACAAGAACCTACAGAGAACTCAAATTAAGCAATAACACACAAACACAAAATGCCAATAATCCCTTTTATCAATGCAAGTGAGACGAATAGAACCTTCTCTACAGAAGACAGATGAATGGCTAACAAGCATATGAAAAAGTGTTCATCGTCCCTAATTATCTGAGAAATGGCAAATGAAAACTACCCTGAGATATCACCTAACCCCAGTGAGAAGACTCAAAGTTGCAGATGCTGGTGTGGGCTATGGAGAGACGGGAGCACTTTTACACTGCTGGTGGGACTGCAAACTAATACAACCTTCTGTGGAAGGAAGTATGGAGAATCCTCAAAGAACTCAAACTAGACCTCCCACATGATCCTGCAATCCCATTATTGGGCATCTACCCAGAAGAAAAAAAAATCATTTTACCATAAGGACATTTGCACTAGACTGTTTATTGTAGCTCAATTTACAATTGCCAAATTATGGAAACAACTTTAATGCCCACCAATCCAGGAATGGATTACCAAGCTGTGGTATATGTATACCACAGAATACCATACGATCACTAAAAAACATGGTGACTTTACATCTTTTATATTAATTTGGATGGAGCTGAAATACATTCTTCTTACTAAAGCATCACAAGAATGGAGAAGAATCCAACGACTCATTTCTGATATGAGGACAATCAATGCTAGTACATGACAGGAGGAGGGGGACAGAGCAGGGGAGAGAGGGAAGGGGGTATGTAAGAAAAAGGAAGCCACACAGGAGAAGGCCAGGCTGGCGACACAGGTCTCACTCACCACACTGACTAGCACCTAAGCCACCACACCTCTGGACACACACTACCTTACCTGAACCTTGGAATTAAACAGACAGGTTCAGATGATGGTCTGAAAGCAGAGTCACCCTAACCACACCCTGTCCACAGGCAGCACACATCTCCTGCCCGGCTGATGTGAGCTAAAAGGCCTGGGTCCCCCTACATCCGGGCAGCGTGTGGGGTCTGCCCAGCCCTGGAGCCAGGTGGCCTCAGGGGAGCCTGTGTTGCAACTTGCCTGCTCTGCAAGCCCTTCCTCTGCCCTCCCCAAGGTGCGTCCATCAGCACACACCGCAGCACAGTCCAGAAACCACTCTGTAGGGCCAGGCTGAAGGCAGTGGGAGAGACTGGACTCGACCCTGGGCGCTCTGGCTCCAGAGCCCACGCTCCCACCCAGCACAGGGGAATCCTGGTGGTCCTAGAGAATCATAAAAGAACTTTGGTAGCAGTTTCCCGAGACCCTGACAGCTTGCAGGTACAAAGTCGTCTAGGTAACAATAACTGGAATTTGCCAGTCACACAACTGCTGGATCTTCACAGCCTTCCACAGCCCCCAGTCCCTCCTGGGCGTGTCGGCCCCACTCACCCCTCCTCCTTCTCTGCTCTCCTCAGACCTCTGCACTGATGGCCAACAGCAGCTGAGAAGACCACAGTCCTGCCCGGGAAATGGATCTTGTGCTCATTCTTTATGTTGCAGAGAGGGTGTCTGAGCTGTGAGGAACAGGGACAGGGGCGTAACAGGGCAGGAACACTCAGTACAGGGCAATGGCTCCACACACCTGCGAACAGACATCATCTCCGAAACACACAGAGAAGACTGACAGAGATGAGCAAAAGGGGAAATTATATTCAACATGGTGCTAAGACAGGACACAAGTACGCACTTCATCAAATCGTGCACATCAAAAAATATTTTACAACGATTTTAGTTATTAAGCTTCAGGTATCAGAAAATTCAGTTGAACACTTTATAACCATATCTACTTAAGAGAGTAAACAGACCACTCCTGCCATTTAAGCAGACATGTTCACTA
Source organism: Otolemur garnettii (assembly GCF_000181295.1). NCBI lineage: Eukaryota > Metazoa > Chordata > Mammalia > Primates > Galagidae > Otolemur > Otolemur garnettii. The sequence goes on from NW_003852586.1 coordinate 789,758, forward strand.
TTTCCCAGAATCAGGCTTTTCAAAATACTATTTCTCCTTCCTTGAGTGCACAGACTCTACACAGCACTTACAGCCAACGCCTCAAGCTTTCTCACCATTGCTCCCCAGGCCATCTCTCTGGACACCTCCACCCCAGAACCGAATCCTTCACTTTCTCTACAGGACTAGGGAGTTGCACCACCAGCACCGACTCAAGCAGCTGCTACCCTAGGCTTCGGGCTCTGCCTGTGGTTTTCTGCTGCTCTGAGGACTGTGCTGTTCAAGCCCAGGTGCTAGCATCTGTCAGAGAAGCTAAAAGCTGTGGGACATGGCACTTCCCAGCTCTCTGTTTAGTTTGCATACTCAGTATTACACTCAGAGAAATTATCCAACTCACACAAAATAAAAATATGCTGCACTTACTTAGAAAAGCAAACAGTTTCAGATTAGTGAGATTATCCAAAATAAGCCCAGAACCAAAGGCTTCGTTTCAATTCAGAAATGACACCCAATTTCATTTTATCTGTAACAAGGTGTAGATCTGATTCAGAGAAATTGTACAAGGAGGTCTAAGTGCTCATTTTACAACCGCAAATATAACAATGCACTTACACTAGAGCTTTCCAGTCAAGGTCAAAAACTGAGATAAGACTTGCTGGGGCAGGTGGACTTTGTGGGAATCATCATGTAGGGTCAGACCCACAATCCTCACACCAACATTCAGTGACATCTGACAGTGACATCAAAGAACAGGAAATTATTCTACAAAATGATAAGTATCTTGGGCAAAGTTCTGTGAGAAGAGAATAATTGCTCTAGGTAAAGTCCTGGGTGAAGGGAGAATAACCAGCCAAAAATTAAGTCTATTTACCAACATACCCATCTTCTCTTTTAAATTGTTTAAATCCACCCAAAGATTTGCTCTGGACCTTCACCTGTTAAACAAGGCAGTTTCTCTTCTCAGGGTAAAAAGGTGCTCATATCAATTCTCACTACACAAACAAACTTTTTTTATTTATGCTAACTCTACTGCTCAGTTACAACAGGAGCTCCTGGTTCAGATACTCTCGGACTTTGGGGAGGTGCTTCTGACATTACAGGCTTTGGTAAGGTTTCCAGTTTCCCTTCATACTGCAGACATTGTTGTTCAAGGCCCTAAGATCCAAATAGTTTTCTGTCTGTTCTCTTAAAGAAAATCATCCATTCTCAGGCAGCGCCTATGGCTCAAAGGAGTAGAGTATTGGCCCACATGCCGGAGGTGGCAAGTTCAAACCCAGCCCTGGCCAAAAACTGCAAAAATAAATAAATAAATAAACAGAAAGAAAAGAAAGAAAAGAAAGAAAAGAAAGAAAGAAAGAAAGAAAATCATCCATTCTCACAGTATGAGCCCATTTCACCAGTCTAGAACTTTCCCAATTATGTCTGTCTTGAGGTGCAAGGTCAAACCCTCAAGGGAACATTCTGAATAACATTGCATAAGATTCAGACACAAGGACAAATACAGGCATACAGCATCTAAATACACCCCTATTAAGAAATAACTGAATGTAAATATGTATTCAAGTGTATTTGTCAGTATACTAAAGAACAGTGAAACACACTGAAATTATTATACATACATAATGAATAAAACACCTTTTCTGGGCTTGGTACCCATAGCTCAGGCACTAGGGCACCAGCCACATACACCAGGGCTGATGGGTTCAAACCCAGCCTGGGCCTTCTAAACAACAATGACAACTACAACAAAAAAAATAACCAGGTATTAATGGCAAGCATCTATAGTCCCAGCTACTTGGGAGGCTAAAGCAAGAGAATTGTTTAAGCCCAAAAGTTTGAGGTTACTGTGAGCTGTGACACCACAGCACTTTACCGAGGGTGACAAAATAAGTCTATATCTAAAAAAAAAAAAAAAACCTTTTCTGGCTGGGCCCTGTGGCTCATTCCTGTAATCCTAGCACTTTGGGAGGCTGAGGTTGGAGGATCCTTTTGGGTCAAGAGTTCAAGATCAGCCTAAACAAAGCAAGACATCATCTCTACTAAAAATAGAAAAAGCTAGCTGGGTGTTGTGACAGGCACCCAGTAGTCCCAGCTACTTGGGAGGCTGAGGCAAGAGCAGTGGTTCTTAACCTTCCAAATGCCGCAGCCCCTTAATACAGGTTGAGAACCTCTGGGCAAGAGGATGGCTTGAACCCAAAAGTTTGAGGTTGCGGTGAGTTAGATCCTATCTCAAAAAAAACGCTATTATAAAATGTCTCAATCTATTATACATTTGCATACATGGTGTATCATACGGCAAATTAACACACAGTTAACACATGAAGGTACATAGTGTAATGATATTCTCTGGGCTTTCCGTAAAATCCAGGATTCTCGTGGTGCCTAACATCCATACCTTGAAGGAGTTCTATATTCCAAAGACTTCAGGGGAACAACATCTGAATTTACAACTGGATATTTACAACTTCTAGTTCAATGGCATCAATATGAAAAAATGTTTTGAATGAGGCAGACATAAATTCAGAGAGCTGGGAATAAGGAAGCGAATGGCTCTTCCTCTGACCTGCCACATGAGCACGTTTTCCAACAAAATGATCTGTGTTTATATATATAATCAATGGTTAATAAATATTTCCTTAGAGCAGGCATAAAAGTTAGTAATTCCTTTTTTTTTATTGTTTGTGATTCCTTGAGGGTACAAAGAATTAGGTTACACTGACTGCATTTGTTAGGTTCAGTCCCTCTTACATTTGCGTCCCACCCCAAAGAGGTTTGCCATACACCATGACTTCCCATCCCCTTCCTTCCTTCCTGAAAGTTATAATTCCTTATACATCTTTTTAGGTAGATGTCTTTTTAGGAATTATAAAAGTGGTGCTCACTGGGGAAAGCTGGATGCAGGGCAAGAAAGAGCTCTCTACACTGTATTTTTTGCAACTTCCTGTGAGCCTATAATTATTTCAAAATAAAAAGGTTTTAGGTGTTAACAATTTATTTTTCCTCTCAAAGAGTAAGCAAACTTACGTCTACTTCAGTGAACAGATAAAATAAAAGTCATATCAAAATAGGCTAAGTAATTTTTCCAAGGAACTACAGCACATCATAAACCCTAACAACAAACATTCATCCCAAAAGCTACTGGATTCCAAACTTCATTACAACCAATTTCACAAGAAATGTTACTGGGATCTGATCAAACTAAAAAGCTTCTACACAGCCAAGAACACAGTAAGTAAAGCAAGCAGACGGCCCTCAGAATGGGAGAAAATATTTGCAGGTTATGTTTCTGACAAAGGTTTGATAACCAGAATCTACAGAAAACTCAAAACTTATTAATAAGAAAAGAACAAGTGATCCCATTTTATTGTGGGCAAGGAACTTGAATAGAAGCTTCTCTGAAGAAGACAGGTATGTGGCCTACAGATACATGAAAAAATGTTTATCATCTTTAATCATCAGAGAAATACAAATCAAAACTACTTTGAGATATCATCTAACTCCAGTAAGAGTAACCAACATAACAAAATCCCAAAACTACAGATATTGGCATGGATGTAGGAAAAAGGGAACATGTCCATACTGCTGGTGGGAGTGCAATCTAAAATGTTCCTCTTGTAAAGAAGTTTGGAGAACACTCAGGGATCTAAAAGTAGACCTGCCGTTTGATCCTGTAATTCCTCTACTAGGTGTATATCGAAAAGACCAAAAATCACTTTACAACAAAGATATTTACACCAGATTGTTCACTGCAGATCAATTCACAATTGCCAAGTCATGGAAGATGCCCAAGTGCCCATCGATCCATGAATGGATTAATAAATTGTGGTATATGTATACCATGGAATATCATGCAGCCTTAAAGAAAGATGGAGACTTTACTTCTTTTATGTTTACATGGATGGAGCTGGAACATATCCTACTTAGTAAAGTATCTCAAGAATGGAAGAAAAAGTATCCAATGTACTCAGTACTATTATGAAACCAATTTACAATTACTCACACTTTCATATGAAAGATAAATCACAACTATAACTGAGGATGAAGGAAGGAAGAGGAGGATGGTGGGAGGGGAGGGGGAAGGTTCAATGGAGGGAGGGTAAAGGTTGGGACCATACCTATGCTGCATATTGCAAGGATACATGTCTAATCTTTTAAGTATAGAGTATAAATGTCTTAACACAATAATTAAGTAAATGAAGTGAAGGATATATTAACTAGTTTGATGTAAGCACTCCAAATTGTATGTAAAATCAGCACATTGTACCCCCCCCTACAAAAAAAGAAAGTCCTAACAACAGTGATCAGAGTGGAGCCCTGGAGGTGTATCTCCAGAAGATACAGGGCGTAGGTGACGTCGGCTAAGATGCCTGGGCATCGCTGACTGGTCTGTCCAGATTTTCAAGTCAGGAAGCATCACCCCGCTAAATAAGTATTTTCTGCTAGTGGATGTGCTGGTCAGGGCAAGGACCACAAAGGTGTACTGGGAGGGCCTCCGGAGGGACACCGGGAGGGACCCGCAAACACACACGGGAACGCAGCACAGAGCTGCCGACAGGCAGGTGATGGATTAAAGTGCAGAATTCACTGCTTTAAGTTTTGGTAGTGAAGACAGGTGAGTGCTTGAACTATATTTTCTTCTAAATTTTTTTTTTTTGAGATAAAGTCTTACTATGTCACCCTGGGTGGAGTGCCATGACGTCACAGCTCACAGCAACCTCAAACTCTTGAGCTGAAGTGATTCTCTTGCCTCAGCCTCCCAAGTAGCTGGGACTACAGGCGCCCACCACAACTCCCAGCTATTTTTTTGTTGTTGTTGTCATTGTTATTTAGCTGGCCCAGGCCGGGTCCAAATCCACCAGCAGCAGTGCACGTGGCTGGCGCCCTAACCATTGAGATATGGGCGCCAAGCCTCTTCCAGTGTTTTGGACGGGTATTTCTGTTTCATTTCTTAATGTATTTTTCAAAAGAAATTTTCTGATCTAATTTACCTAAATCTTTTGAGACATTTCCTACTCATCTTCTTTCTTTTCCCTGGCAAAGAAGCTCGGCTTGTGAAGTGCAGACGTCAGGCTGCATGTCTCTGCTCACTCTGCTGCTGTTCAGCAGTGCTCCTGTGCAACTGTGACTGGTACTGAGCAGGCTCCCTCCCACCAGGCCCTGCTCTGCTCACACCTGAGTACTCATTCCACATTCCTGGGATCCGGTCTCTAGAGCCAGAGGGAGGAAGGATCTGTGAGGCGCTCAGCTGTGCTGTGCTGCCCAGCTGCAGTTGGGCCATGTGGGATACACAGGGCCACCCATCTGCACTCGAGTTCCAGGATGACTCCCAAATGATGGTCCCACTGATGCCTCACTCAGAACAAACATATTTCACCAAATGTCACTTCCAGGACTTCACACATCATCCTTCTGGGGTAGAAGGTATAAAAACCTGATTATTAAAGACAATAGGAGTGCCCCAACCAGGCCACACAGGACAGATCCCCACACTGAAGAGCACAAGGAATCAAAGAGCCTGTCCCATGTCCTTGGGATACCATGTCATGATCCTGGTTTTTAAGCAATTATCCCGGCTGGGTGTGATGGCTCACACCTCTCTGGGAGGCCAAGGTAGGCGTGTTGCTTAAGCTCAGGAGTTTAAGACCAGCCTGAGTAAGAATGAGACCCCATCTATACTAAAAATAGAAAAACTGGCCCAGCATTGTGGCAGGTACCTACAGTCCTAGCTACTTAGGAGGCTGAGGCAAGAGGATCACTTGGGCCCAGGAGTTTGAGGATGTTGTGAGCTAGGCTGATGTGATGCCACAACACTCAATCCCAGGGGACAGAATGAGACTCTGTCTCAAAAAAAAGTCATCCTCCCTAAATCCATAGGCCCACTTAAAAAAAAAAAAAAAAAAAAAAGAAGTGCAATGTGCTAAGTGGACACGGAAGGGAGGCCCCTTGCTGCCCACTCCACACAACAGCCGGCCATTCACACCCGGGGCCTTTGCTTTAATAAGACCTTCTAATCTAAAGGAACTCAGGACAAATGAGATTTTCTGAAATTCACTGTTTGTAAGACAAGTAGTTTAACAAGGCTCACCAAATTACTCCTTATATTTTCCATAGCATTATATAGATAACGGAAAACAACAGCTGTCTACTAAAATGATGACAGAAAACCAAGAAAGACCACCACAAGCTCTTTAAAAAAAAAAAGAAAAGAAAACTCAAGTACAAGGAAAAAAAAAGAGTATCAGTCTTTGTAAAAAAAAAAAAAATCTCATTAGATTTCCATATAAAAATTTTAGTTCTTTCTACTCCAAGCCTGACTTTTCAAAGAGATATCTACCTTTGGTTATGGGAACATCATATAATTCTCCAAAACAAAAATCATATGAATTTTAATTCTACTTGACTTTAAAATAAAAATAATGTACCTCCAAACCATTTTTTAAATAAAGAAAAAAAAGAGTCACTAACTCAAGCCAAAAGCTGCGACTGGAACTTTTGGAGGGCTGAATGTTGCTCTACGCAGGTGAGGTGAGCGTCTCCGACCTCACAGCAGACACCCCCTCCACCCTGAGCTGAAAGCCTCTGCACAGAGCTTCCCTGTCAGCTCCTGCTCATCCGTAAGCTTTCAATTTTGCATGAAACATGGTTTCCAAGGTAGCAGCACTGGAGAACCCACTACAATATTTTAAATTTGAGAATCTGTTGGCCAGGATTCCAATTATAGAAGCTAAAAATATTCATTGTATAAGCTTTTGGGGATCACCCATGGCGTGAAGAGCAGTGTAATCATTTTCAAGGGTTCTCCAGGTCCTATGTGTGTTACTTGGGGCCATAAATGTAATATGAACTATATAGTGAAATGTGTGATCTCAAACTGCTAGCTATTAGCCACAATTTTATAATACGAGAGTTGCTAAATAAACCCTATTCCCAACTCAGCTTTGGCAATAAAAATTAGAAGTCCTAGAGAAAAACATGTAACCACAGTTTGAGTCACTCAGAGTAAGAGTTTTAACATCTTTCTTAGATGCTTAAATGTGTTGTTCATTCATTCAGCCAACGAACATTTATTAATATGCCAGAAACTGTTCTCAGTGCTGGCACAGCTCAACGTGAGTAAGGAATGCTGTAGAATGTGACAGCAATAATAATAACTAACATATGTATGGCCATTTACAGTCCTGAACACAGTTTCACAAAGATCACCTCATCTGCCCCTTGTAAATCCTCTGTGATTAAATTTTATAATCATTGCAATAATGAAAAAAAGAGACCTGGCTGATCTTTTAAATTCCAAAAAATCAAACAACTAGTAAGAGAGGCGGATGTCCAACTCCTATCCTAAAAGTCCAAACACAAATCTCTGCTGGTCCCTGGGCATTGTGATGTTACGAGAGGCTCCACTTTGACATAAGGCACTGGGGGCAAGTTCTGCATGTTTTTGGTGCTGTAGTAAAGGTTTTTGTTTCAGTTTGAATTTTTTGGCATTTAAGGACGAGGTTTCACAGATCCAGACTACGATGTTTACAAGTCTGAAACGCTTCTGATCTCTTTTTCTTCTTTGTACAAGTTTATGGGGCACATGTGAAATCTTCTGACACGCACAGTGATCAAGTTGGTGTCTCATCTCTTTACCCACCTACTTTACTTGCTGAATGGACATACTGGTGAATGAGTTTTCTAAACAAATGAGAGAATTTGACTCCTTAGGTATTGAAGTCTTCGTTACTTGGAATAACAGCAAATATTGGACAAAAACTTCATCGGCAAAAAATATACACAAGTTCTTTACAAAAAAAAGTATAGCCAATAATATTATAGGGCAGATAAGGTACTCCAGGAAATGCAAATTAGAATCACAATGTGATACGACTACACATCCATCATCATGGCTAAAATACGAAGGACAGATAAGATCAGCTTTTTAAGGACGTGAAGCAGGTGCCACTCTTACACAATGCTGGTTGGAGTGTGAACTAGTACCAGTTTTGAAGTATGGCACCATCTATGCCACACTGGTCCAGAAACTCAGCTCCTGGCACACATAACCAAAAACTTCCACATTCACGGAAGACACACACACACACACACACACATATATAAATATACACACACACATATATATCTGAAAGATATATATTCACAACCAAAAACTGGAAACAATCCAAATAAAATGAATAAATCAAGAACGAAACGGATAAATACACCACAGTATTCTCATAAAGCAGAGCACCATAGAGCGATGAGAACAGACTGTTGCTTCCTACAAAAGAAGAAGGAGCCTTACAAACATGAGGCTGAGCAGAGGTCAGACACAGGACACACATCATGTGACTGATGGCAGAAAGTCCCACTACAGGTGAAAGTCACCCGCAGTCTCAGAAGTCAGGAGAGAGAACAGCTTGGGGCACAGTCACCGGCAGAGGAGGCTTCTGGGTGCTGGTGATGACCTACGTCTGGGCCCAGTGCCGGCTACTCCGATGTGCTCCCCTAAATAAATCTCTGAACTGTTTGCTGATGGTTTAATGGCATGTACAACCTTCTGAACACATGCTGCGTTTTGACAGAAAACTTGATAGGAAGATGAGACGAGGAAGTGAAGCTCCCAGGAAAGGCAAGAGGGAGGGGTCTGGTGGAATGGTGCTAGCGGCCCACCCTGCATAGCCTCAGTGGCTGCACTTGCTTCAGCTCTTACTTCTGTGTGCGTGTGGCACTTTGCCTCCTCCATTGCCACCAAGCTGTCCTCATGCACTTTTCAGTGTTTTCTGTGAAATCAGCCAGTAACAGCTCCTACCTATCTTCTATATTGTACCTTGGAACAGGAATACGTTTATTAAGAGCAAAAAGACTGAGTGAGTATAGAGAATTCTTTTGAATGTATGTGTTTTTTACTCTCTATTTTGCCTGCTTGGAGGCTTTTTTTTTTTTTTTTTTGAGATAGAGTCTCACTATGTCGCCCTTGGTAGAGTGCCGTGCCATCACAGCTCACAGCAACCTCAAACTCCTGGGCTTAAGCAATTCCCCTGTCTCAGCCTCCCAAGTAGCTGGGACTACAGGCGCCCACCACAATGCCCAGCAATTTTTTGGTTGTACTTGTCATTGTTATTTGGCAGGCCCAGGCTGGATTTGAACCCGCCAACTCCTATGTATGTGGCTGGCACCTTGGCCGCTTGAGCTACAGGTGCTGAGCCAACTCAGAGGCTTTTTTGCTGGAGAGTATTCCAACTGTAGGAATCCCACATAGTTGAGGTTGTAACTAGATCCTACCAGTGGATACTAGACCCCCAGGCCAGAGCTGGAACTAACTAACATGAACATCCAAACCCCACAAGTTTGCTTATTTGCAAACAGTATAAAATACAGTATTAATCAGCAAATACACTAACAAAAAAAGAAAAGAAACTGCCAATTTCTCTCTGAACACGTTATGTACGGCTTTTCTAATTGTGCCACTCAAAGAACATTTTGTCAGTTTTAATTACAATATATTCCCTCTCCTTCTGTATTTTTATTCATTTTTATTTTTAAAATCTCCCCAAAAGTATACTAGGAGCTTTTTACACAATTATCCACAAGGTAAAAAAAAAAGTCCTGAAATACCAGTTGGGGGCTGATGAGAATTCTGTCACTGGCCCATCAGAGCCACAGCAGGAGGAAGCATAAATCCACGCCTGACAGGGACGTGCATGCTGGCCACATGAGGGACATGCTTATAACATGACACAAACTGTACAAAGATGGGGACCTGCGTGCTGGCCTCACACCTGACGGGGACCTGCACGCTCGCCACGTGAGGGACATGTTTGTAACCATGATGCAAACTGTACAAAGACGGGGACCTGCATGCTGGCCTCACACCTGACAGGGACCTGCACGCTGGCCACGGGAGGGACATGCTTATATCCATGACACAAACTGTACAAAAGCAATTCATGTAACCAAAACATTTTCACTCCCATAATATTCTGCAATAAAAAAGAAGAGGGAGAGCAGAAAAGAGGGAAGGAGAGTTTCCTTTAACATTCTTCTTTCACATAACTTCTGTTTTCTTTCTAAATGAAAAACAAAGGTTAGTTCTCGAGATGAGAGGTAAAGTTGGCACCTTCAAGCTGAAGATGATTCCCTAGTGGAATGCCCCTGGCATTGATGAAAGGCAATAAATCTGAGGTGAGTAGGTACCGACACTGAGCAATTACCAACAGGGGACGGAAACCATCACTTAAAAACAGGACAAACTCTCATCTGCTTTAGTAGCTTCTGAGGTGACAGAAACAACATTCACGCATTTGTTGACAGTCACTCAACAAAAATGTATCACTAGTCAAAAGTTAAAATGTTCATTCATATCTCCACTAATAATTTCCCATTAAGTTGAAGAAAGTATCAAAGTTCTGACTTAGTTTCCTCATCTCCTCCATGAGCTTCATAATCTCTCATATCTATTTATTTTACAGTAAAGAACAAGACAATGTTTTGGTTTACACAAACAGCTACAGAGAACATAGTTTTTCCATTATTATTTCCAGTACCATGTTCTTCAAATACACATAAATGCTCTTCGATTTACAATAAAATTATTTCCCAATAAATCTAATGTAGGTCAAAAATATCACAAGTCAAAATGCATTTAATACACCTAACCTACTGAACATCACAGCTTAGCCTCACCTAACTTAAACACGCACAGAACACTTACATGAGCCTGCAGTTGGGCAAAATCCCATAACACAATGCCCATTTTATAATAAAATGTTGAACATTTCATGGAATTTATTGAACTGCACTGAAGGAACACACAAGAATGGCTGTGTGAGCACTCAACACAGCTCCTCCTGACGCAAACCATGCTCACAACAGGCTGAAGTGGAAAGATCACTAATGTAAATGACTGCAAGTCGAGACCATCTATACAGAATTCAGAGGCAAGTAAGGCATTCTCAGCAACAAATAAAATTATGAACGGTATGGATAAGATTGGGAAAAAAAGTTTTTATCTCTTATCTGCCTCACTGCTATTCCACCTGCCTCAGCCTCCCACATAGCTGGGACCAGGACCACCATGCCCAACTGACCTTGTCCTGTTGATGCCTTGTTTGAAATGCTATCGCACTACTTATGAGACTTCAGAAATTCAGTAACAGTCATCACCACAAAATCATGGTAATGGTAGTAAATATGGGTTAAAATAAAATCAGCCAGGCCCACACCGATAATCCCAGCATTCTAGGAGGCCAAGGTGAAAGGATCACTGGAGCACAGAAGTTGAAGACCAGCCTGAGCAAAAGCCAGACCTTGTCCCTACTAAAAACAGAAAAACTAGCCAGGCATGGTGGTGGGTGCCTGTAGTCCCAGCTATGCAGGAGGCTGAGGCAGGAAGATTGTTTGAGCCTAAGAGTTTAGGTTGCTGTTAACTATGATGACACCATGGCACGCTACCCAGGGCAACAGAGTAAAACTCTATCTCAAAAAAAAAAAAAAGTCAGCCACTTCTACAATGATAAGCAGCGTGTGCATGTGTGTATATAAATGGAAGCATGTGGAACTGAGTGAAATGAAACCCACCTACACTACAGACAAATAACTGAAGCCACGCACCACGGAGGGTGTAGATACCATCTTCAGTTAGAAGAAGTGTATTTTCCACATTGTGACCCACACATGTCAAGTCTTTAAATACTAGGAGAAAGGCAAATGTATTTAAAATCCAACTTAGGCCTGACCTTATAGGAAAAAAATATTATTCTTCTCTTTCCCTAAAAGTCCCATGGTATTCAAAAGCAGTAAGGTCTTTGTCATGTCTTACTGACTTTCTGGATGTTCCTTTACTATTTTGCTAAATGACTCCCTAAAAATTCATGTATTTGATAAATCCCAGGTTGCTCTCCAAATCAGTATGAACGGAAATATGTATTCTGCTTATAGCTTCCTTTGTCCCATTAAATCATGTAGCCTGATTCCTCCCATTTAGAAATCAAGCGAAAGCTACTGAGAAACTTTGTCATCTGACTTTTCTCAATCTGCTCTCTCAACTCCTGTCGGAGATTTCGTTCATATCATCTTAAATGAAAACAAAGAAATCCAAGGCACGAGCCCATGATGTGTCTCACTGTCCATAAGCACAGCCATTCTGCCAGGGCCCTGTCCTTACGACAGGAGTCCTAGTGGACTGCAGTGCCCTCCCAGGCAGGCAGCAAACCCTGGTTGTCTGCATGTTTTACTAGCTACCCCGTCTCATTCTCTTCAGTGCTGTGTTTTCCTTTAAGATGCAAGCTACGGCCGACTATCTCTCTTGTTACTAGGACAAAGGATCAGAACCTCAAAATCGTACTTGCCAGAGCTCAATGAAAAATGAGATTGCCACCAGGATATGCTGGAAGTTGTCCCAAAGGTTATCCAATTTTTATCACATTATTCCTCTAAATACCATGGCCTGTGCTCCTCTTGCACAATATTTCTGTAAATCCAAAATGTCTCCTAATCATTTAAAAGACTGAAATAAGGCAACAAACATTCAAACATTTGAAGTTATTTAATGTTCCCTGAATGAACGAGGAGACATACGTCACTAGAACTGAGAGCGTCTCACGGGCTAAGGGGCCTCACATGCGTTTGTCTATAGAAATGACCCCCGAAAGACACGACACCAAAAGTTCATTTTGAGAAACACTCAAATATAAAATGTTGGGCGTTTTTAAGTCTCCCTTTTCTCAACTTGCCCAGAACTATCCAAGTATCCCATCTCTCCCGTCTCAGCCCACTCCTATACACACGGCCCAACAGCTGATAGGGTAGTGACAGCCTTCCTGTCACTATGCACCTGTGTCATCTTACCTGACAGTTGTGGATGAATCTAAAACAAATCATCCTATTTCAAAATTTAATATAGAGAGAGAATCCTATCACCACCTTTAACTTTAAAATGAAAGCAAAAGTTTTTCCTCAGTTATGAAAGCTGTACACAAAAGAACCAGGCAGGCTTCCTTCGAATGGACTCACACTAATAACTCCAACTAAGTACTGGGACCACCGGGAAATCATCTAAATGCTAACGGGAGGGATGTAGGAAGAGAGGACGTAGAAAGGTTTCCAGACACTACGTTGGCTATAGGAAGCTATGAATATGCTCTGGAAGCCCTGAACAACGTGTTCACGTAAGAGAAACCCTAATGAGTAATGGACACTAATTACTCAAGTAAACATTCCAACTACAAGTCCCAGAGACCAGGAGGAGGATGAACGGGACATGGTCTCTTGGGAAAGGCCCCAGGGTCTGCGACACCCTCAGCACCGCACTCCCTCCCGAGGGGCGCCTTCCCTGGCACCGGGAGAGCCAGGACGGGAGACCGAGCCATCGCCGCCTGCAGCGTGGAGCCTGGCAAAGCCTCCAAGGGCAGTCATGCCGAGAAAGGCCTAGAAGGGGGCGGGGAGGGGGGAACAGAAGTTTTACAAGAAACCGAGAAAACGCTCAACAACGGTGGAACAGAGGTAGAGCTGCTTCCTTCTCCGTCTGTCACCTGGAAGTTCCAGCTCGTCCTTTGCTCTTTGACAACTCTTCCCTGCGCGGCTCTTGCTGCAGTTTGCTGATGCAGTCCCCAACTCCTGCCTGCCTTCGGTGACTTATTAACGGACTGGCAAGGGCTGACGAAAATGCACTTAAGAAGAAAGAAATCGCCTCTCCGTGCCAAGACGCACAGGCTGCCCAGCACCCGGGGAAGGCTCCGCGTCGCCGGCCAGGAGAGGCTCCAGGCCCGCCTCGCCCCTTCCCACCGCAAGTCACCGTGAGCGCCGCTCTCGGGTCGACCAGACTCACCCGCCGTCGGGGTGCGGGGATGTGAGCGCCCGTGCCGGAGCGCGCAGTGACGCGGGGGCCGCGCCTCGGGGCACAAAAGGACCCCGAGTCCCTTGCTGACCAGTCTGGATGTGTATCCCTCCCGAGCCGGTGCCTGGCCACACGCGACCACCGGAGTCACGGGAACACGCGTGTCACTGCGCCCAACCCAGCCGGCCGCGGACCTCACCGCACAGTCGGGTCAGCGACTCCCAGTACGCGAGGGGCTGTGCAGCGGGGGAAGCAGGACCACCCACTCCCACCCCCACTACGTCCTAAGGGGAAAGTGATTTCCTGCCGAAGCAGCGTCAAGGAGCCGCTGCGCCCAGCCCGGGGATGCCGCCCGCGTCCTCTGGGACCTGCCGGGCCCGCGCCCTCCGTGGCCGCGAACGAGGACTCCGCCGACCCTCTCCGCACGCCGCCGGGCTCACCTCCTGGGATCCGGCTTCCGTCGCTCCTCCAGTTTGGCGGCGGGGTGCGGGGCCGCAGCCACCGCTGCTGCCGCCTTCGCTGTCGCCACAGCCGCCACCACCAGCGAGGCGCTGCCCCGCGCGTGGCCGGAGCCGGAGGCGCGGGGCCTGCGGGATCCCCGCAGGCGCGGGCGCGAGGCGCGGAGCGCCGCGGGGCCGAGCAGCGAGAAGTTGGAGCGGGGCGCTCAGCGAGCTGGACACCGGCCACCCGAGCCCGGGCAGTCGCAACTTTGCGCCAGGCGGGCCGCGCCGCGGAACGGGAAGCGCGGGGACGCGAGGGAGGGTCTCAGAGCGGGTGGGACGGGATCCCGCCGGCCCGCGGGGACGCGGAAGGCGGCGTGGGGAGACGTCTACGCGGCCCGCGAGGCGCCAGGAGACGGAGTGTGAGCACGAGGGCGCCGGCTTTGCTGCGCCTGCATGTTTATGGGGACCGCCGTCGTCCCTGCCGGTGACCACTGTGCGGCGCGGCCAGCCAGGCGCCCCTCGGGAGCGAGCCGGGACGCGGGACTCGGGGACGGCGGCCGCGGCGCTAGCGGAGTGGCAAGCGCGAGCCGCGATCCATATTTAAAGCCGCCCGCGGCCTCGGCCGGCCCCCTGCCCTGCCCCGCCCAGCCCCGGCCGCGCTCGGCGTCACGCCCGGGCAGCCGCGGCCGCGGGGAGGGGCCTCGGGCCGCACCGCCTCCGCCTCCCGGGCTCCTCCCGCGTCCTGAGCTGGCCGCCGGGTCTGCGGTTCTGTCCGGTTCGCGACAGCCCCCACTGGGGACAGCCTGAGCGTCCGTGCAGACCCGAAGTTGCACGCGTGTCGCAGGCCGGCCCCTCGTGACGCTGCTCTCTCGAACTTGGGCAGCGCAGGTGGCGCGCTGCGGGCACCCGGAACGAGGCCGGGGCTTCCCCCAGAAACGGCAGGAGAGTGCTCAGCTCGCAGCCCGGTCCGCTCCGTTCTCCCTCCGCAGTTAGGGACAAACTCTCAGCCATGTAAGGGGCATCATGGATGTACAAAGTGATGGTTGTATTTACTCTGTTGCTAGGTCTAATTAATGAGGTTTTCTCTCCCTTTGCCAAGCAAATAAGTAGCGTATCAGTGGCCCAGCACAGCACCATCGCGGCCGGGTGAGCCAGGGAGTTAGGAAGAGTCACACAGACGCCTGCCGTTTGCTGTTCTCTGTACTGCGAGAGTTCAGCCACAAGTCATGCCATGGAAGCGTGTATGCATTTTCTAGCAACACATATAATACACAGTACAGAGTGTCCCCAAGGTCGCTATACTAGAGAAAATGAGAAATTGTAGCTAAATGTGCCTTTCTGTACAAAATATTCTCTACATGTTGACCACCTCTTTATAAACCTTTATAATGAATGTTTTGTAAAGAAAAGTACGTTTAGCTATAATGTCCTATCTTCCCTGTGCATGGCGACTTGAGGGGCAACTTTAGGGGCGCCCTGTACACGTGTGGAGGTTAGGAAACGGCACTGCAACTTCCCATACTGCCTAACTGGTCCTAATTCTTAGTTTTTCTTCAACACAAAGCTATCTAATGAGATGTCCGGGGAAAAAAATTGGAGGCATGGAGGTAATAATTTGTAGACAGAGGCTTTTCTTTCCAGTATTCAGAGCTGGGGAGAGACCCAAAGTGCTGCCCCAGTTTGGGGGAAACCAATGTAGAGCTTGTGTCTTTTTAAAAGCTTGTGTGTTTAAAATCCTTAGTCAATCCTTGGAAGGCACTGGGAACTAGCCCGGGCTGTCTGATGTCTGAATTTAAAATGTACTGATGTTGTGTGCCTGGCAGTTGTCACATGTGGCTCACATACATGTTCACACATTCAACTAACCCACTGCAGTGACCTGGGAAATTCAAAACGAAAGACACAAATTTAGCCTTAAAACTTTTGCCTAAGTAATTATATTTTGTTTCCAGACTAATGTTAAAATTAACTTTCATTCCCTGAACAAGCAGTTAGCAAGAATCAGCAACCCCAAAGTAAGCTCACAGGCAAAGGGAAGTCACTTTTGTATTAAGAATTCGCCACTGCTGTTCAGCACTTTTGCACACTGTGGATTATGTATTTCAACATAGCTGGCAATTTCTCATTCTAATCGTAAACCAGCCATGAATAGTCAGCTTTGGTGAATGTTTGAGAAAGGAAAAGTCCAAGAAACACATTTTCCAAGCATTCTTCTGCAAAATGTCAAACTATCCTTCACAAAAACTAAAAAAGTAAACCCTGGAGGCATTTCACTATCAAGATTGGCAAGATTTTACCCTGAAAGGGGGGAAAAGGAGTATAATAGGGAGTGCAATAGGGAGAGAAAGAGCGTTCTATGACAGGTCAGATTTGGTGCATCTTAAATTAATGAGAGAAAGAGTTGTCTTTGGCAAAAAGTCACAACCTCTGTTATCGTTCTCATTACTGGATGTTTGCTATCCCACCATCTAAAAAGTGTGTTCCATTTCCTTTCCTATTGATTATTGTCCAGTAATCAAGATGTACGTGTTTTTCTTTTGAAAGGTCATTGATTAACTTTGCTTAACTCTGCATGTGGTCACCTTTGCTGTTGCTTTTCCAGATGAGAAAATAGATCCTGAGATCTCTGTTCATCTATCCTCAGACTTGTCTAATTCTACTAACCCCCTCCCAAAAGAATTACTTGTTCTTTTTGTCTTGGGGTTCCCACAGCTTGGTGACAAGAAGAATGAGCAGAAAAATTGATGGAATTAGAAAAAACTGGCCTAAGTAAGGTTTACTGATAATGATTTGTTTGCTGTTTAATCAGTAACTCTTTGTGCTAAATGATTTTCTAGAATACCCCACCCACTAGTTAGCTTATCAATCAAGTTTATTTCCCATCATAAAAGGTTCTACTTGGCACCTAAAGAAAAAAGAAAGATCTTTGTTTCAATGACAAGCACCATCTAGTGGCAGCAGGTGATGAAACCTTCTGAGGACAGAATGTCTCCAAGTAGACTGAAGATGAAAGTTTTTGAATAGGAGTCCAGGCATTCCTGGTCCCTTGTAAGCATGGCATTCTTTGATTCTAAAGCTGAGGATGTCTGTTAATAGGATTTATGATGATTGTTGAAAGTAAACAGTGCACAGATCTGACCTGCAGCTAGGACTATTGACATAGAGTTTTTCTGTCTTTTTGTGATTTTCAATATGTCCTTAAAGACTTCTGTATTTAAGTGTCCTCATTACATAGAAAATTTCATTACAGAAAATGAGAAGAGTGATAGCTTGTCACTAGACATTATCTGTAAAGCACTTTGTTCAACAAATAGTATAATCTATAAATGTAACTTTTATATTTAGGGTTTTCCATTATTTGATTTTATCAGAATAAAAGGTAAAAAGTATTAGTGTATGTTTATCTCAGAGTTTACAGGATTACAACATTCATACACATCTCACATGGGGACTTACACAAAAAGGTGGTAGTAGGTACCTTATATCTGGTTACTACAAATAGGAAAGACTGACCAGAAATGTTTCTCAATGTCAAGCCCTTTTTAAATACATGGCTCATTGATGGAAGTCTAACAAACATGTGTACTCAGAGTAGAGATTTTATTTGTGCTAATATTTGTTTAGACTTGTAGTTGTTTTGCTATTAAGCAATATTGCAACAGAATGATCATTAAGGTTACCACTCTATTAATTTAGACAACCATTTCATTATGTAAGAGTAAGAAAAGAGAAAATCACTTTTTCTCCTCATTCTGGAAACAATCTGGATCCCACTAAATGTGATGCATAGATCACTTTTGTTTGACTTATACTCCAGAAAGTATTTCTATTCAGCCTGAAAAATTCCTGAATAAATTTGGCTAACCTAGATTTATAATCTAGATTTCTTTCTTCAAACCCTAGATTTAAAAATAGCCATAGCCCCTCTTTCTGAGGAGAGGAAAGTGAACACAGGTTTTGCAAGCTGTCAGCATGGCATGAGCTAAAAAATAATTTCATTTGGTTAAACATGTGTCACAAATTACTTCACAGATTTAACAACTAAGCTGTCAGCCATATCCAACTGTCATTTTTAAAACACATACCTAAAGTCAAATATTAAGAGAGGTTCTAACTTCTAAACTCCTGAACCCAGGAAGTCATCTCTGTTGATGGCAAGGAAGGCAATTTATTTGAACTCTCTGCACAGTAGTTCTCTCAATAGTAGAATCACAGCACTTGAGATAATTACACAAAAATTCAATGATTCCAGTAGGATACCAGAATAATTTCCACTAATAATACTTGAACAATATGTTTGTGATAAAGAAACATACAGATCTTTCAGAAATGGTATTGACACATTAATTATGAATGCTGTTTAATAACCTTGGGCCAGTGTTTCAGCCTCCTCCTCCTCCTACAGGCATTCTCCCATGGATCAGTGTAATGTGAGACACAGGCCGTCTGTTTGTGAGGGGGAGGAAAACTTAAAAGGAGCTACTACGCCTCTACAACCCATCCCCCTGATTAAAAAGACTAGTGTGCTTTTAGGTAACACAGTAGAGAATTATGTCAGACTTCATTATCAGATGGACTCTCGGGGCCCTTGGACTCTGATTTCAGCATGTGCAAGTGTGCATATGTGTGTTAGCATTTGTGCAAGTGTGAGTGTGCATGTGTGTGTAACATGCATTGTATGAGGTGTGTATGGGGGGTGTTCATGTGGAGTGTGCATTTGTGCTATCAGGCATGACATGGAGTGTACGTGTGTGTGGAATGGGAATGCGTGGGGGAGCATGCATGTCTGTGCCACTGTGCATGTGTATGGGGTGTGCACGTATGTGTAGTGTGCATTTGTATGAGCGTGTCTTGTGTGGAGTATTCATGAGTGTGCAAGTGTGTATGTATATGGAGTGTATTTGTGAGTGTGTGTGTGTGGATCAGGCAAGTGTGTGTGAGTATGCATGAGTGGGGAATGTGCATATGTGTGCCTGTGTGCATATGTGCAGGTGTGCGTGTGTGAAGCATGCATGTGGGGGGGGTGTGCATGTGTGCAGTATCTGTGTAGGGGTGTGCATTTGTGTGGAGCATGCATCCTTTGTGTGAGCATGCATATGTGTGGACTGTGCTTTTGTGTGGAACATGTGCATGCGTAGGGAGTGTGCATATGTGCAAGAATACATGTGTGGAGTGTGCATTTGTGTGAGTGTGCATGGTGTGGCATGTACATGTATGTGGAGTGTCTGTGTGGAATTGTGCATGTGTATAGTGTATGCATGTGTGAGTGTGCATGAGTGTGAGTGTGTAGACTGTGTGTGTGGAACATGTTTATGCATGTGTGGAGAGTATGTTTGTGTGGAGCATGTGTGTGTAGAGTGTGCATGTGTGGAGAGGGCGTGTGTCGAGAGTGTGTGTGTGTGGAGCATGCATGTGCAGCATATGTGTGTGTGGTGCATGAATGTGTGTGGAGCATGTGTGTGTGGAGAGTGCATGTATGTGGAACATGCATGTATGGAGAGTGTGTGTGTGGAGTGTGCATGTGTGGAGAGTGTGTGTGTGTGGAGCATGCGTGTGTGGAGAGTATGTTTGTGTGGAGCATGTGTGTGTAGAGTGTGCGTGTGTGGAATGTGCATGTGTTGAGAGTGCGTGTGTGGGGAGCATGCATGTGTGGCATATGTGTGTGCGTGGTGCATGATGCATGAATGCGTGTGGAGCGTGCGTGTGGAGAGCGTCGTTTGTGTGGAGCGTGTGTGTGAAGCATGCATGTGGGGGGGTGTGCATGTGTGTGGAGCGTGTGTGTGAAGCATACGTGAGTGTGGAATGTGCATGTGTGTGGAGCGTGTGTATGGAGCGTCATGTGTGAAGCACGCACGTGTGTGTGGAGTGTGTGTGAAGCACGTGTGTGTGCGCGTGTGTAAAGCGTGTGTGGAGTGTGCGTGTGTGGCATATGCATGTGTATGTGAGCGTGCGTGTGACCACACCAGCAGCTACAGTGCTTGTCCCTTTGTACCCTGCTGGCCTCCCACCTCCTTAGAGCCAGCCAGGCTGCTGGAAGTGGCCCTTCCTTTTCCACCTGTTGATCCAGCAAGGCCATTACTACTCCCAGCCCGAGGCAGCTCTTCGGCCCTTCGGACAAGGTGGGTCCTGGAAACCACAGCCCCACGGCCCCCTGGGTCCCCTGACGAGCCGCAGCACAGCTGCTATCCCTCCTATAGGACACGCAGCAGACCCATCTGCCAGCCTGTCTTCACCGGGAACACGATCACGCTGAAATCGGAATATTGAAACTTGGCTCTGCTCCCCCACTCTAGCGTAAGAAGTGTTCCGAGCGGATTTGTCCTTGGAGCTTTTCAGTGTCCCACTGCTAATCAAAGGGTGCTCCATTCCCACGGCATGTGGGACACAACTGGGCCACCCACTGTGTCAACAAATCTTTGTTAAAAACAAATCTTTGTGTCAGGGACTCTTCAGGGGAAGCAGACCACTCCTGCTCCGTGGATGCTGCGAACAGACAAATAAAAAGACAAGATAATTCCCATGGCCTTGTAAGGCCAGATGCGAGCAAGTGGTGAATACTGCGAAGAGGGTCACCCTCTCCCCACAGCACAGCGCCGATTACTCCTGTGATCCCTTCGCAGGGACCACAGCTCTCTCGCCTCCAAAGTGAGAGGCGGGTGAGAGAGAATCACCTGAAGCCATGGAGGGAGAGCGGCTTTCCAGTGGGAGTGAGGGAAGGCCTTTCTGAAACAGGGCTGTCTCAGCACTGACCTAAATGAAAAGATCATAAATATGAACGTTTGGTGGTTTTTGTTTGTTTGTTTGTTTTTGAGACAGTCTCACTCTGTCACCCTGGGTAGAGTGCCATGGTGTCATAGCTCGCAGCAACCTCAAACTTCTGGGCTCAAGTGATCCTCTTGCCTCAGCCTCCTGGTAGCGGGGACTGCAGGCGCCTGCCACCACTTCAGGCCTAGTTTTTCTATTTCTAGTAGAGAGGGGGTTTCGCTCTAGCTCAGGCTGGTCTCAAACTCCTGAGCTCAGGCAATCCACCTGCCTCAGCCTCCCAGAGTGCTGGAATCACAGCTGTGAGCCACCATGCCCAACGTTAACTCTAAAAGTTTTTAAAGGCACTTGACAGTACCAGCAGCACCTGGTGGCACTTGACACATAGTAGGACTCAAGAGTTACTCACAGAGTGACTGATGACACCCTCTCATTTTTGGAATGTTAAAGATAGAAAGGCTTACTTAACCAGAGTATATCTTTATTAAAACAGATTTCAGGCACCACAAATTCCCTAAAACATAATTATTCTTATACAATAACTTTAGACTATACCTAAAAATATTCATTTGCATATGCATGAAATATCTCTTGAAGGATTCATAAGCAACTAAAAGCACTATTTGCCCCCAGGAAGGGGAATTAGAGGATTGTGGAACAGTCACAAAGAGTAAGATAGTTATTGAATCCTTTGTACTTTTTTTGAATTTTAACCATGTAGAGTACATTCAAACTCAAAATTTGAATGTTAAAAAAAAAAACTCCATTTATCTGCCTAGAGATATTTTGCCATGTAAATAGCTATATAATTTAAAACAGAAGCCCATCTGATGGATAGATTAATATTTTCACAAACTATGACACAGTGGCCCCCAAGACACCAGGGACAGGACAGGAATGATCAGACCCTAGTCACTAGATGCTGCAGAGCTGACAGCATTTGCTCAGTGCCCAAATCAGTGTCACAGAGACAACATTTTCAAAAGAAAATTCCTGCTTTTCTTGCACCTTGGCAAATAAAAAACAATATAAAATTCTGAAATAGCATTTTATCAGGCATCCTGTTATAACTTTGATTACAGCAGTTAGTTTTGAAAAATGAGAATTTTTTTCATTTTTCTCATAAAAATGAAAAAAACATACTTTTGTTATTAAAAGTCATAAAATAGAAGAGAGTAGATGGAATGGTAGTGAAAAATATCTCTTTCAGAGAAGAGTGATAATATTTTGGTATTTTCTGTGCATAATTTAGATTAGTGGTTTCTAGTTGATTGATCATACTGTGTATAAAAATGGTATGGCCATTGAGACTGATTTTGAGCAAGGGCAATCTCTTTTGTCATAAAAGTTTTAAGACATAAGGCTAGAAAAAAGCGGGGGTGAAATCTGAATTTGATTCCATTTTTTAAACCTGTTCTTAGCTGTTATACTCTTATCTCTACACAATTCCAGAATTCCCCTCTGTTTATGAAAATTCAGATGGAATAAGCTTGTTGACAGTTTCTGCTATCTCACAATGGAAGTATCAATAGTCTCACTAATGACAGTAATAATAATAATAATAATATTGGCAACATCCACTTAGCCATTTCTGTGTTCTAGAGACTCTTCAGATAAATTAGTAGTGGTACCACTTTCACCTTCAGAAGAAGCTACATTACTCTAAAAACTCCCTACATTTTTATGCACGGTCAATTCTGTTTCAGATTTACTCACAATTTAAGAAAGCTCAGAGTGGGGATATTGATTTTTCTCTGTGAACTTAAGATCTGATCCAGAAGAGTCAGGTAATTGTTGGGCCATCTACACCATAACACCTGAGTTACATTTACCTCTCTAACTCCAATGAATCTGGCAGAACATGCATATACTGATATCAACACTGTATATGGTGCTGAGAACCCAGTTATCCAAAAACAGAACTTGGAATTTGAAGACACTATATTTTGGTTTTCTTTTTTAACATGGCTACATTTTACCTCAGCTGTTTAAAATTAGATTTTCAGTGACGTTTTCCTCTAACTTTAGCCACATACACGTGCTTCCTACCTATGATCCCTCCTACAGAACACACAGCAGACACACAGAATGGAGGTGCAAGGGTCACTGACAATGCCCCATGAGTGGTGACACACAGTATTTGTCATAGTGTATCACATGGGGGGAAGTGGTGTGCACAGCAGTGTATATGAAGCAGGGGGCTCAGTGCTCTCCACAGTTGCAGGCATCCACTGGGGGTCTTGTAACATATCTCCCTTGGATAAGGGGGTACTACTGATCTGAGATGCCTCAACTTTTTGATTTTTCATTTTAAAATAAATAGGAAAGGGAAATCTTTTTCTCAGTGTGTGTATTCTGGTAGTAGTGGTGGTTGTGCTATTTTAGTATCAAGGTACTGGGCCTGGCACTAGAAATCTTTATCCTTAACTTAAGTTTTGAGACTTTCATCTCTGCTCATAAAATCCTAACATTCCATCCACAGTTACACAGAAATTGGGGATAATTCCAAAGTGTATTCTTTCACTCAGCAATTCTTACTTGCTTAAACCTAAAGAAGCAAAAATGTTTCAGAAAATATATGGGCTAGCATATGTGATGGTAAGTCAGAAATTAAAAAGGAGAGATTGTTTTTGAATTATCAGTAAATAAATTCCTTTTCTCTCAAGTTTCCATCTGGCTACTTAAGTAACTTTGATCCAAAGAAAGAAACCTCAAATCACCCCCTGATACTCAAATTTCTTCAAAGGTATAGTGATGTTTTAAAACCTGTGGTCCCCAACCTCTGAACCAAGGACTGGTACCGGTCTGTGGCCTATCAGGAAAAAGACCACACAGTAGGAGGTGAGTACCCAGCAAGGAAAGCGTCACCTATCACTGTCTCTTATCACCCCCAGATGGGACCATCTAGTTACAGGAAAACCACTTCAGGCTCCCACTGATTCTGCATTATGATGACTTGTGTAATTATTTCATAATCTTTTACAATGTAATAATCATAGGAATAAAGTGCACAATAAATGTAACACACTTCAATCATCCTGAAACCATACCCCAACTCCCAATTTTTGGAAAAATTGTGCTGGTGCCAAAAGGTTGGGAACCACTGTTTAAACTAGAGCCTGGCATCCTGGCCCAGGGAAGATATTAAAATAAATTCTAAAGAGGAAGGAAAAATCAGAAACCAATGAAACAAAGTAGAAGAGTGCTAGAGAGCTCTCCCTGCCCCAACCAGTCACCCTCAAATTCTATTACTATTTCTTTGATTAAATTAAAATGCAAAAAGTATTGAGTGCTTATTTAACACTTGGTCCATTCTGGCAAGAGTAAAAGATATTCCATTTAGAAAAACTGTTCAAAAGCTTCTGCTGACACTGCAGTTACTATTTGGAATAAAGACCAGAGTAATCAAGTAGATGGAGGTGATATTTCAGAGAATACAGAAGAAAGTTTCACATGCCAGCTGCACTGGTGATACACTAACAAATGGCTTTCCTAATCTTGCTTTAGCATAAACCTCCAGTCAAGGAAAATGGAAGTAGTCCAGTGTAATACTAAAAGTGGGAGCTAATAAATTCAATGCTGCATTCAATCATTAATAATATAGTGTGGCCACTTTTGTCAATTCTTAACTTGCATAGAAATATTGTACAATAGGATAAAAATTATCCCTATTCTGCAGGTGAGGAAAGAGAGGCTCAGAAATGTCAAATGACCTCAAGTCATATAAGACCAAAGTTATGGAACCAGCGTTCTGAAACTAGGCCTAAGCCACGCTCTTCCCACTAAAACCATACTTCCTCAGTCTACACTGGGCGATACACAGAGAGCAGTAAGATTTCTTGGTCCTTGGATCATGATGGATAAAGTTAGGCTCTTCCCCTTCACTCTCCTTCCTCCCCACATGGCCCATTTTCAGTCACACTCGCGCTGTACAAAAAGCCAGGTTAATCTTCCCAAACTGCTATTTTAATTAATTTCTTGCCCCACACTCAAAAAACAAAACAAATTCCCCATAAAAACTTTTCAATGGTTCATCATCACCTGTTACCTAAAGTTCAAGTTATGTACTTGGAGCTAGTGGTGTCTCATGACTTGGCTTCAAACAGCCGTATTTGCTGCTGATCCCGCACATAGTTCGATGTGCTACTCAGCCTGGATTTCTTCCCAATTTCTAAACATGCATTTTATTTCCTTTATGTCCTAGCCCCTTGTTTCTGCTGTTTATTTTAACAGGAACATCTTTATTTCCTCTGTCTCCACCTATTGAAAGTCATTTTTAAATATCCAATTTAAATGCCACCTTGTCCATATTATCTTCTCCGATTAATTTAGCCCTAAAGATTTCTTTCTCCTCCACGTTGAACGCATTAGATTGAGTCATTTACATGTCACTGATACCATCATCACATGTTGAGATTTGTGTTATATGTTCGTTATTTCCTCCTGTAAATTGTCAGCTCTATGGAAGAAGGAAATACGTCTTATACATTTTTTCATTCTAGCACTGTCCCATGATAAAATTGGCTCTTGTCAAAAAGTGAAAAATAAATGAAAGGATGAACAAAGGAAGGTTGAGTTTAGCTAATGACAAGTTCAAACACAAAAAGAGCCCCTTGAAAGGTCAGACTAAGCCCAAAAAGTGTTTGTAAGTTTTAATTTTCCTGTGTATTACGGCAAAAGTCATCTGTTATATTCAGTCATGGGTTTGTGTAAAATGCAGATAAATTTTCATGCCATTTTCTTCTTGTTTTAAGCCCTCCTTCCATTTTTCGTAAAAATATCTGTGGGATGCTTGACAAGCACAAAATGCTACAAAGTACTGAAGTACAGAGAGGCAGGGCCACTGTCTTCAGGGAGCCTAAATTCTAGCTGGAAAGAGAAGTAATAAACAAGTAAATAAACATATGAAATGATGTGATTTTATTATAGGAATTAGTGGGATGATAAAGGAGCGAGCAATGAGGTAGAACATTGAGATGGGCTGGTCAGGGGAGGCCTGAGGAGGTAAGCACCAACCTCCACTGAGCAAGCACTCCAGGCAGAGGGAGGGGCCAGACAAGGCACGGGAGGGCTGGGAGACCACAGTGGGGCACAAGGAGCAAAGAGTGATGAGATGAGCAGGGAGCGGAGGCCAGAGCCAAACCTTGCAGGGTTTGTAGGTCAGGGAAGGAATTAAGATCTTATTCCAAGAGCAATCAGAAGTAATTAAAGAAGTATAGGCAAAGGTGTCCTGTGGCCAAATTTAGAGTTTGGGAAGTTCATTCCTAGAACTGAGTAGTGAATGGGTTGGCTTCCTCAGGGGGCTGCTATGTTTGAATGTTGTCCCCTCCAAACCTCTTGCTGGAGTGAGGTTGGTACTGTAACAGAATTAAAGAGGTAGGGCTCTTCCGAGGATATGGGGATGTGAGGGCTCTGCCCCCAGGGCTGGGACTGGTGCCACTGTAAAGGAGTGACTTCAGCCCTGTCACCCTCTCTCCTGTCCTCCACCCTCCCGCTGTGTGATGGTGCAGTGGACACTGGCACCCTGATCTTGGATTCCCCCACCTCCAAAACAAATGTTTGTTCCTTATAAATTCTCCAGTCTTGGGTGTTCTGTAATCACTGCACAAAACAAACTAAGAGGACAGCACTGAAGATGGGTAGAAGGGGTAGGTACGCTTGAGAGGCATTTTGGAGGCAAAAGTAAGCAGACTTACTGGCAGATTAGATTTAAGAGATAAAGGAACAAAACAAGTCAGAAATGAATCCTAAGTTTTGGCTAGGAAACTATGCCATTTTCTAAGATGGAAATATCTGATGAAGACCAAATTTAGGGCAGACAAAAGTCAGTTTTGATTTGGGGGAGAAACAGAAAGCACTGTTTTGAACCTAAGAAATTTGAGATGCTTTTTAGACATCCAATTCTGATAAACAACCAACATCACAAAAAATGTTAACATTTCTCTGTTAACAAAACACATTGTCCCAATTCATTCTTTCTTTAGCCAATAAGGCAGACTGTATTTCCCAAAGAGGGTCTTAGCAACTACTCCCATTCCCACATCCTCTTCTCCAATGTGGCCTTGACCACCCTCCAGAGTCTAATTCTCCTTTCCTTGAATTTGGATGCTCTTGGGACAGCTTTGACAGCAGAGCACAGTGGGAGTCAGGCTTCGTGGCAGAGAAGAGTAGCTACTACCTTGCCTGCAGGAGCCTGGAGCTGTCAGGATTAGCTCTCACCCAGGCAACCTGGGTCAGCAGTGTGGAGAAGACTTAGGTGGTCTGCTGGCAGTGCTGGTCTTCAGGTCTCCCCGACACAGGCTCCAGGCACATGAGTGGAGGGGCCTCCACATGAGTCTGACTCCAGCTGCTAAATCACTCCATCCTTCCAACTTTCTTGGCTGGAACCCTAAACACAGTGCAGCACAGACATGCCGTCCTGCTGTGCCCTGTCCTGACCCACAGAATCTGTGCACATAATAAAATGATGAATTTTGTAAACTACTAAAATATGGGATAGTTCATTAAGCAGCAATGGGGTCCAGATTAAACATTCAAGAGGAGCAAGCAATCCCCAGACAGAACATTTAAAGAAAATGTCGTTTAAATGAGGGTCAAATAACTGTCAGGCTAACTATGGGACAGACATGGATCTCAAGTGCAGACGTGAATTTAGCACTTAATTCTTTTTGGTAACATTAAGTTTGATAGTAAAGCATATTTAAGTTAGGTCAAAGCAAGAGTCAAAGCCACATTTTAAAACCCTGATGCACATTTCAAATATTATGATTCAGTTACATTCTACAAGCAGTTGTCCTGCGCAAGTGAATCTCACACAAGTGGAGCTGCAAATAGACTGCTTCTGGGTGAAATTCTTATGAATGCCAGACAGTTAGGGAACTGGGACACAATATTATTTTGTTTTTCAGCAACAATCTCCATTTATTTTTCTTTTTTTTTTTTTTACAAGAACCGTGAAATAGGAGAATTTGGTCTTGGTTATTACAGTATTTCTTTCAAAATAAATACCTTGACTTGAAATTTGTTTTAACCCATTTGGAAAGTACATTATTTTTCTAGGAATTAGAACCTGGTATCCAATGTGAGAATAAAGTTAATTTGTTTTTGCCTTTACAACAATCAGAAATACTTCACAACTAGTCACTCCTCCATGTGAGTGAGTATAGTAAGTGTTAACAATGGACCGTGTTCTTTAAGATAGCACGTTTTAGCCACTGCCTCCTGGCTCTAGCAGTGCTGCTATTCAATAATATTTTACTCCTTAGTGAGTTAATAAAATTTCATCACCCTTTCAGGTTGATAATCAATAAAAAACTTTTTGTCCTTTATGGACAAAATGGCCTCAAAGCTCTTGGCTTTGCATCTGGCTTCACTTCATGCCCTGTGCATAAACCAACACTGGGTTCTGTTCAGTGTGAAGGTTCTGGAAGCCACTCAAAAAATATTGCTTAACAGGGTGGTGCCTGTGGCTCAAAGGAGTAGGGCACTGGCCCCATATGCCAGAGGTGGTGGGTTCAAACCCAGCCCCGGCCAAAAACGGCCAAAAAAAAAAATTGCTTAACTATAACTCTATTTTTTTTTTCATTTCTTTTCCTAAAAGTAAATGAACATAAATAATAGGTAAAGCCTTAAGATATTGCAGCTTCCACATAGAAATTTTTATTTTGGGACTAACTGGGTTTTTTTATTTTTAACGTAGTATGTATAACAAAGTTCAAAACACACAAAAATTTTTTTCTTAAGAGTTTGAACTTTAAGGAACTATATTTTATGAATGTATACTCAATAAGAAATAGGGTAAAAAATAAGTTTAAACCAGAGGTTGCCAAATTCTTTTAGAAAGGAATCAGATAGTAAATGCTTTTGGTTTTACCAACCACCACATATTCTTTGTCTGAACTCCTCACTTCTGCTGCTGAGGTAAGAAACAGCTGTAGGCAAGACGCAAATGACAGGGAGGCCAGACTTGACCACTGGGCTACACTTTGCCAACTCCTGATTTGAGCTAAAGGCAGAGTACATTAATAAAAATATATTGAAATGTAATTATGTTTATTTATGAAAATATATACCTGCTAGGATATCCAAAATACCTTAGTAAGCCTTTATGCCTACTGTTTTGTTTCATTGCAGGCTATGCCCTGGCTCTCAGCCCAAGGTGGTCCTGCCTTGGACAGAGATAAGTCAATCACGGTATTGTACACCAATGGCTGGAACGCAACCATTTCTACTGGGCCACCAGCAGAAAGGAGCAGACTGAAAGCAGTCTGGGATTTCAGAGCTGCAGGGAGGGGCAGGGACGTGCATGCAGACTCCTGAGCGGCAACCTATCACCCTGTACAGTCACATCTGAAGGACAAGGGGCCGCCCCGGAGCACCGTCCTCAGAGACGCCGACAT
>NW_003852586.1:820027-843037 GCF_000181295.1 Otolemur garnettii
ACAAGTGGCTGCCACCGAGCACCGTCCTCAGAGACGCCGACATCCACAGACAAGTGGCTGCCACCGAGCACCGTCCTCAGAGACGCCGACATCCCACACGGACAAGTGGCCACCACAGAGCACCGTCCTCAGAGACACCGACATCGCACACAGACAAGTGGCCGCCACGGAGCACCGTCCTCAGAGACGCCGACATCCACGGACAAGTGGCTGCCACCGAGCACCGTCCTCAGAGACGCCGACATCCCACACAGACAAGTGGCCGCCACAGAGCACCGTCCTCAGAGATGCCGCCATTGCACACAGTGAAGGGGACACTCCCATTTCCCTTAAATTAAGCAACCTAATAAAACTGGAATGACAAAGTAAATTCCACACCCTAACCATTCTCACTATGAAGTAAAAGTGGAAGAAAATAGTAGATTAAAATAGTAACTTTATAAAATATGAATGGCTTGTCTACCCTGAAGGCCAAATGATGCATCTGGCCTCACCAATCTGGCCTGAATGGTTTTCCTCCCAGTTCGTGTTCCACTTGCTTTCTAAAAAGTTAACTCCCTTCTCCCTGTATGACTCTGATTTCTAGTTCCCTGGCACCCTGGGCCAATACCTGTCAAAGACTGAATGATTCCTGGTAATGGTGCTAGGAATACATGATACAATTTTAGGAACATCATTTAGTGAGAACAGTGTTGCCAAGAGTAGTTCACATAACAAAACCAAGAGCCACACAGTAGGTGAGATACAAGGGCTTGTGGGTGGGTCCCTGAGTGTCTTATCTTCCTAACCTCACATAATGAAAATTTGACCATATGTGATAGCCTTAAAGAATTATTTTTCTTTTTTGTGATCTCTTCAAATTTTAACACACCTAGATCCAAAGTCAAGCATAAGGTAAAGTGTTCTTTCAAGGGGATGATTTTTAGCTCTTTTCTGAACTGGTCCAGCTGAGTTCAGTCTCCCTGTGCTCTCTGGTCATTAGTGAGTCACACCCCTCCTCATGAACTACGACTCCATTTAAAAGATAAGGACAGGGAGCATTAGGTGACAGGTAGGGCCAGCCCAGTCTGAACTCACGTGTCCTGCTGCTTATCCTTGGACTGAGACCACAGAACCTTGGAACTGTCTGATTAAAACTTGCACACTAGAGAGTAATTGGTGGGACTACACCTACAGTGCATCTTACAAGGGTACATGTGAAATTTACTAAATCTAGAATATAAATGTCTTAACACAGTAACTAAGAAAATGCCATGAGTGCCATGCTATGTCAACCAGTTTGATGAAAATATTTCAAATTGTATATAAAACCAGCACATTGTACCCCATAACTGCATCAATGTACACAGCTATGATTTAATTAAAAAAAAAAAAAAAACTTCCCCACTATTACCAAGTGGGATATGCCTGCCCTGTTCTCCTGGGAGGACCTACCCATGAAGATTATACTTTGTAACAAGAGTTTAGCAGAAAGAGCCTGAGCTTGTGAATCAGACCACCCTGGATTCCACTGTTTATTCTCCTGGTGACTTTTCTTATTATGGCGGTGAGGAGGTGAGGATGTCACTATTAGCTCAGTAACCAGGCAAAGACATAATTTATAGTGCCAAAACAATTTAAAATAATTATTCAACATATTTAAATAATAATCCACCACATACATTGAATGCTTCAATCTATTAATATCTTTAATCAGGTGAGCAAGACTATTACCTCTTCAAAGTGATGTTGACTAAAGTAAGGCCACTGCTTGACATGAAAATAAGCCCTTGAATGGTCTTCATTATTAAACTCATCTCCTTATTCCCAACAAAATTGCAAACCTCATTGTAATCCTATCTGCAAATACTAGACTGGGGTGGGAGGAGAGAAACAGATCTATTTCTACACCATTTTATTCCCCCTAAACTCTGAGAACAGATCACATGGTTCCCTCTCACCCTGTCCTGTTGTCTTTCATCTCTTAAAGGGTCTTAACACAATTACCCTCGCACACAATGTCAGCCTGGGAGCCTGTAACTACCTTCTGTCATCCGCCATGCTCCACACTGTTCTGCGGTCATTCTTCTATCCAACAATCTATTAAGTTTATTATGTATTAAACACTGTACTTGGTAGTGGGGATAAACAACAATTATCAAGACATGGTACAGTTCTTACCCTCATGAAGCTTTAGTGTAGAGTTCTTTTGGAAGATGAATATTTACATTAATTATTGAATGAATAATTAGGTTAGATGGTGGTCATCATTAAAAGAAAACAGATGGAGACCTGCCCTGTAATAGTCTGGTGACCCATCACATCTGTTCCTGATGGGATGGCAACTGGAGGGGACTTTCATATCTCCACATTCCCTGCCACTGACATCACCCCTGAGCAAAACACAAGAGTGGGATGTGGATGATGATGCTTGGGTGGGAAAAGAAATGTTCTTGCAGAGTAAGTTCATGAAATAACCATATTGCCACATGACAACTGTTCTCACTCTACAATACTGTACTTGCCTTTAGGGAAATCTCACAAATCGTTTATGTAGTGCACAGTGAGAGGCCTGTTTGCTTGTGAAGCAGGGCTCAGGGTGATGTCTCTGCCAGAACCCCACAGCTCACTCATGTGTCATCTTCTTAAGGGAAAGGAGGTCATGTTTGGAACACCAAGAGTTTCCCTTCTTCTGACCTCAGTAGACATATCCTCCTTCAGACATAGAGCTCTAACATCTTGAATGCTTGGGAGTTGTACTGAACTCCTGCTGGTCTTGAGCCCAGGGCTTCATGAAACATATACGACTCACAAGCATCTCTTGACCTTGAGGAAACTGCCACACTGCAGCACATATGTCCCCTGCCAGGCACCCCCTGGGCAAAACCCTGCAGTTGTTTCATGAAAATCTTACTTGTTGACACTCTTATTGTTAAGAATGTTACATTATATTGACAATGTGATTCTAAAAATGTGAATTAAATGAATAGAATTCAATCAATTTTGTCTGTTTATCTTTAACTTTAAATTGTACTTACAGCTGACAAGTCAAGAAAAACACTTTTCCCTTATAAACCATTTTTAAAGTTTTCATATTACTTTTTATTTTATTACTTTTCAAGTTTTGTTTTGTTTTGTTTTGTTTTAGAAACAGAGTCTCACTTTGTCACCCTCAGTAGAGTGCTATAGTGTCACAGCTCATACCAACCTCCAACTCTTGGGTTTAAGCGATTCTCTTACCTTGGCCTCCCGAATAGCTGGGACTACAGGCACCCACCACAACATCTGGCTATTTTTTGTTACAGTTTGGCCAGGGCCAGGTTTGATCCACCACCCTTGGTATATGGGGCCAGCACCCTACTCACTGAGCCACAGGCACCATCCAGTTTTCAAGTTTTTATATTACTTTTTTATTTTTGTATGTTTTAGGATTGTTTTGTTTTCAAAGTTTTTATCCTATTTTCATAAAACACTGTGGCCTCAAGGAAAAACATTTTTTTCTAGTGTGGCAGTTAATGTCTTAATCTATACTATGAAAATAGTTTCTTTGTAATGTTATTCATTCTCAAGAATTATATATTTAAAAAAAATTTTTTTATATTTATCTGGAGGATAATTATTTATTATTGACAATATCCTATTTCTCCAAAATATAGATCTCCTTCAAAATTTATCAAATCTTCATTTTACTGTCTAGCACATATTTGAAAATCATGTGTGCCAGTAAAGAGAAATTACTGCAAAGCCTTTTTTTTTTTTGGTTTTAAATGATCAGGATTGGTTTATTTTATTCTTGTTTGGTTTGGTTTTGGCCTCTCACTGCACCCTCCATTGCAGGCAGAATGGGGCTGAAGACCCCATTCTTGGCAAGGGAACACATCCCTAGGAAAAGAGGAAAATAAAAAAGTAAGCTAGTGAGGCAGAACAAAGGGAAGTCAGCTGGCTTACCTTTAAACCAGCCACTGCTAAATTTCTTATCTGAGCAAGTTTCCTACTTTTCCTAGAAGCCTGACCTGCTGGGGATACAGCTTACTAACTAACACCCTGCTGAGTCTGTACGCACTCTGAAAGAATAATGGCCACAGAGGATGATGTGTGCAAAGCATAGCAAGATACATTAACTAGGCTGTCTCCTGCCTAGTTAACAGTCAAAACAAATACCCGTTGTGGAGATTTGTATTTGGCTGGGGCAGAGGTCCGGGGAACAGTTCAAGCCCTGAAATATGGGTTGGAAGACTCACATCCCTTATAGCAGAAAAAGACCCTCTGTGGTCATAATGAAAGGAAAATTTCTCTCTTCCACTGATTCTTCAAAGTAAATTGAGGCCAGTGGCCTTCTACTCCACAGTAGACTAGCCGGTATTAACATCCCCCTAGGAATCTGTGTGTGACTACAGAAACAGGCTTCCCCACACAATGCTCAGGTTCTGGATTTCTCAAGACTGCTCAGATCCTTGAAATTAATGATTATAGAAATAGTAGAAGCTAATATGCTTGCTCAGAGAAACTGTTGGTGTCTTTGTTCCCTTCCTCAGTTTACCCTCTGGGCTAATGAGCAAATAGCCTTCAATAAAAGCTGAGTGTAACTGACACTCAGGGCCACCATCAGAAACCCACAAATGGGCAGTGGTCCCCTATGCTCCCATCTTTGAAAATTCTATCCTGTTGGCACAAAAACAGAGAGGTAGATGTATGGAACAGAATAGAGAACCAAGAGATGAACCCAGCTATTTACCATTATACAATCTTTGACAAGCCAATTAAAAACATTGAGTTGGAAAAAGATTCCCTATTTAACAAATGGTACTGAGCAAACTGGCTGGCGACCTGCAGAAGACTGAAACTGGATCCATACCTTTCACCACTAACTAAGATTGACTCTCACTGGATTAAAGATTTAAACTTAAGACATGAAACTATAAAAACGCTAGAAGAAAGTGTAGGGAAAACACTTGAAGAAATTGGCCTGGGCAAAAATTTTATAAAGAGGACCCCCCAGGCAATTGAAGCAACATCAAAAATACACTACTGGGACCTCATCAAATTAAAAAGCTTCTGCACAGCCAAAAGCACAGTACGTAAAGCAAGTAGACAGCCCTCAGAATAGGAGAAAATATTTGCTGGTTATGTCTCTGACAAAGGTTTAATAACCAGAATCCACAGAGAACTCAAACGTATTAGCAAGAAGAGAACAAGTGATCCCCTCTCAGGGTGGGCAAGGGACTTGAAGAGAAACTTCTCTGAAGAAGACAGGCACATAGCCTACAAACATATGAAAAAATGCTCACCATCCTTAATCATCAGAGAAATGCAATTGAAACTAATTTGAGATATCATCTAACACCAGTAAGATTAGCCCATATCACAAAATCACAAAATCACAGATGCTGGTATGGTTGTGGAGAAAAGGGAACACTTCTACACTGCTGGTGGGACTGCGAACTAATACATTCCTTTTGGAAAGACATCTGGAGAACACTTAAAGAACTAAAAATAAACCTGCCATTTGATCCTATAATTCCTCTACTAGGTATATATCCAGAAGACCAAAAATTACACTACAATAAAGACATTTGTATCAGAATGTTCATTGCAGCCCAATTCATAATTGATAGGTCATGGAAGAAGCCCAAGAGCCCATCAATCCATGAATGGATCAATAAACTGTGGTATATGTATACCATGGAATACTATGCAGCCATAAAGAAAGATGGAGACTTTACCTTCATGTTCACATGGATGGAGCTGGAAAATATTCTTCTTAGCAAAGTATCCCAAGAATGGAAGAAAAAGTATCCAATGTACTCAGCCCTACTATGAAACTTATTTATAGCTTTCATAGGAAAGCTAGAACCCAATTTTAACCCAGGAATATGGGGAGAGGGAGGAGAAGAGAGGGGGGAGGGTGGGTGGAGGGAGGATGATGGGTGGGATCACGCCTATGGTTCAATCTACAAGGGTACATGTGAATATCTCTAAATGTAGAATATAAATGTCTTAACACAATAACTAAGAAAGAGACAGGAAGGCTATGTTAACTAGTTGGATGAAAGTAGTTGAAATTGTATACAGAAACAGTATACTGTACTCCATGATAGTATTAATGTACACTGCTATGATTTAATAAAAAAAATTTTTTTAAAAAGAAAATTCTATCCTGTGTGTCTTGTCTCTTTATCTCTCATCATTTCTAACATTATATTTCTTCAGTCAGTTGCCACCAGATCCATGGGTCTTAAGGGATCCTGCCTCTAGGACAGGACCCAGCATTTGGCACCCAACATGGGGCTCAAACCCATGACCCTGGGATTAAAAGTCCCATGCTCTACTGACTGAGCTAGCCTGGCAGCAGCAGTAGCATGGCTTTCTGAAAGGGACCCCATTCTGCCTGCAGCCAGTTCCATGATATTACCATCCCTTTTCCTTCTGAATGAATTCTCATCTAATTCTGGTTTCCTCTCCTCATTATTTATGCTGGTTTCCAAATCTATAAGTTGAGAGATCCTTTGTTTCCCATTAAATTACTGCAGAAATAAAATGGCTGGGCACGGTGGCTCATGCCTATAATCCCAGCACTCTGGGAGTCCAAGGCAGGTGGATTGCTTGAGCTCAGGATTTTGAGACTACCCTGAGCAAGAGCAAGACCCTGTCTCTAAAAAACAGCCTGGTGTTGTGATGGGTGCCTGTAGTCTCAGCTACTTTGGAGGCTGAGGCAAAAGGCTTGCTGGTGCCCAGGAGTTTGAGGTTGCTATGAGCTAAGAAGCCACAGCACTCTCTGAAGGCAACAAAGTGAGACTGTGTCTAAAAAAAAAAAAAAGAAGAAGAAGAAGATGTGGCAACACTGTTTTAGTAGTTTAGGCACACGCTTTGATTAATTGTGTTGCTTTTTGTTTGCGATACAATAAACTAAACTTTTGACATGAAATTGGACATTTCATACTTAATGACCAGTAAATAGTTCATTGAGTCATTATGAAGTAAATGTTAATACACGTGAAGTACTTAGTATAGTAAGTATTCAGTAAATGTTAGCTAAATATTGTGACAAATCTCAAATTTCAGAAATCTACCTGTATCTTTTCTGAACTCTGATATTATAGAAAAATCAAAACAAACAAATTGGAAAACTGTACCTAAATTTTCACATTAAGATCTAATGAAAACAGTAGTAATAAAACACTTTTGACTCAGCAATTCCATTTATTAGAAATTTTTCCTAGGAAATATTTACCCAAGTCAACAAAGAGAAGGGGAAAAGAGGCATACAAAGTTGTACTCTGCATCAATGTTCAGTGTTAAGAAAAATTTAAAATACCTAAAAATTGGTTAAAAGTATAGAATCCATCCTTTCAGCTATCCACAATACAATGTTAAAAGAAAATGGCAAATTTCAGAATAATGCTGTATGTAAGATCCAACTCCATTTTCAGTATATATCACAGATACAGATTTAATTATGCACAGACACACATATATAGACAATTTTGCATCTAGGTTTTTCTTTTGTAATTAAAAAAAATCTTCTTTTAATTTAATTAATAAACCACATATGTTTTTTAATAAACCACTTATGGAAGTGCTATGAAACCCATCCAGGTGTTTCATGGATAATACAACTAGACCTGTAAGGTGACCCAGGCAAAAGTTGTGTCAACACTCTTCTCCAATTCACATCCCTTCCCCTTGGGGACTTGCAGTCTGAAAAGCACACACGATTCCTCTCTTGCTGGCCCACTCACACTTCCCCCACACGCTCCCTCTTCCCTGACCTAGAACATGAACACCATGGGTGGCAAGAAGAGACAGAATTCTAGCAGATGTCTGGAAACAGGGTTGATGAGGAATAAAAATCCATATTGGTGTACCAAGTGTCTGCCAATGCCAAATACCCTTCTCAAAATCAGCTGTTCCCTTCTTTTTTTTTTAGTAAGATAATATATATATATGTATATATACATATATATATATATATATATATATCATGAATACATTTATGCCTTTGTGGGATTCAATGTGTTGATTATTTGTACAAATTGGAGTGCTTACATCCTACTAGTTAACATAGGTTTCACCTCATTTACTTAATCACAGTGTTAAGACATTTGTGTTCTAAGATTGAGAGATTTGACTTGCGCCCTTGCAATATGCCCCATAGGTGTGGTCCCACCATTAACCCTCCCTCTATCGAACCCTTTATCCCTCCTTTCTGACCCCTCTCACCTTCACTGCTTCATCCTGGGCTATAGTTGTGATTCATCTTTCATATGAAAGTGTGAGTGATTATAAATTGGTTTCATAGTAGTACTGAGTACATTGCATTTTTTTTCCATTCCTGAGATACTTTACTAAGAAGAATATTTTCCAGCTCCATCCATGTAAAAATAAAAGAGGCAAAGTCTTCATCTTTCTTTAATGCTGCATAGTATTCCATGATATACATATACCATAATTTACTAATCCATTCATCAGTGGATGGGCACTTGGGCTTCTTCCATGACTTGACAATTATGAATTGAGCAATTGCAATGAACAATCTGGTGCAAATATCTTTGTTGTAAAGTGATTTTTGGTCTTTTGGATATATGCCTAGTAGAGGAATTGCAGGATCAAATGGCAGGTCTACATTTAGATCCTTGAGTGTTCTCCAAACTTCTTTCTAGAAGGAACGTACTACATTGCATTCCCACCAGCAGTGCAGAAGTGTTCCATTTTCTCCACAGCCACGTCAACATCTGTAGTTTTGGGATTTTGTGATGGGGGCTACTCTTACTGAAGTTAAATGATATCTCAAAGTGGTTTTGGTTTGCATTTCTCTGATGATTAAAGATGATGAACATTTTTTCATGTGTCTGTAGACTGTGCGCCTGTCTTCTTCAGAGAAGCTTCTGTTCATGTCTCTTGCCCCCAACGAAATGGGGTCACTTGTTCTTTTCTTATTAATAAGTTTGAGTTCTCTGTGGATTCCAGCTATTAGACCTTTGTCAGAAATATAATGTGCAAAAATCCTCTCCCATTCTGAGGGCTGTCTACTTGCTTTACTTACTGGTTCCTGGTAGTGCAGAAACTTTTTAGTTTTATCAGATCCCTGTAATGTATTTTTGATGTTGCTTCAATTGCCCGGGGGGGTCAAACTCATAAAGTATTCTCCCAGACCAATTTTTTCAAGTGTTTTCCCTGCACTCTCTCTAAGGATTTTTATAGTTTCATGTCTTAAGTTTAAGTCCTTCAACAAGTCAGAGTCAATTTTTGTTATAGGAGAAGGATGTCGGTCCAGTTTCAGTCTTCTACAAGTTGCCAACCAATTCACCCAGCACCATTTGTTAAATAAGGAATATTTCCCTCAATTTATATTTTCCCCCAATTCCCCCAATTTATATTTTTGATAGGCTTATCAAAGATTAAATGACAATAAGTGTCTGGGCTCATCTCTTGGTTTTCAAATCTGTTGCGTATAGCTATCTCTCTATTTTTGTGCCAGTACCATGCTGTTTTGATCACTATAGATTTATAGTATAGTCTGAAGTCTGGTAGTGTGATTCCTCCTGATTTGTTTTTGTTTCTGAGTAATGTCTTGGCTATTTGAGGTTTTTTTCTGCTTCCATAGAAAATGAAGAACTAATTTTTCCAGATCTTTAAAGTATGACAGAGGTGCTTTAATAGAGATCACATTAAATCTGTAGATTGCTTTGGGTAGTATAAACATTTTAACAATGTTGATTCTTGCCAGCCATGAGCATGGTATGTTTTTCCATTTGTTAACATCTTCAGCTATTTCTTTTCTTAGAGTTTCGTGGTTCTCTTTATAGATCTTTCACATCCTTTGTTAGGTACACTCCCAGATATTTCATCTTCTTTAGCATTATTGTAAAGAGAATAGAGTCCTTGATTGTTTTTTCACCTTGACTATTTTTGGTATACATAAAGGCTACAGATTTATATGTATTGATTTTTTATCCTGAGGCACTGCTGTATTCCTTGATCACTTCTAGGAGTTTTGTAGTTGAGTCTTTGGGGTTTTCCAGATATATAATTATATCTTCTGTGAAGAGTGTAAGTTTGATCTCCTCTGATCCTATATAGATACCCTTGATTGCCTTCTCTTGCCTGATTGTGATGGCTAAGAGTGGAGAAGCAGTGGAGAAAATAGGCAGCCTTGTCTGGTTCCTGATCTGAGTGGAAATGATTTCAACTTTATTCCATTCAATACAATACTGGCTGTGGGTTTGCTGTAGATGGCCTCTCTCAGTTTAAGAAATGTTCCAGCTCAGCGCCTGTGGCTCAAGTGGCTAAGGTGCCAGCCACATACACCCAAGGTGGCGGGTTCAAATCCAGCCTGGGCCCGCCAAACAACAATAATGGCTGCAACCAAAAAAAAATAGGCCGTTGTGGTGGGCGCCTGTGGTCCCAGCTACTTGGGAGGCTGAGGCAGGAGACTCGCTTGAGCCCAGGAGTTAGAGGTTGCTGTGAGCAGTGAAGTCATAGCACTCTACCCAGGGGGACAGTTTGAGGCTCTGTCTCAAAAAAAAAAGAAAAGAAAAGAAATGTTCCATCTATACCTATTTTCTTAAGTGTTCTGATCAAGAAAGGATGCTGGATATTATCAAAAGCTTTTTCTGCATCAGTTGAGAGAATCATATGGTCTTTATTTTTTATTTTATGTGATGTATTATATTTATAGATTTATGTATATTGAACCATCCTGGGACCCTGGGATGAAACCCACCTGGTCATGATGTATAATTGGTTTGATATGTTGCTGGATTCTGTTTGCTAAGATCTTATTAAATATTTTTGCATCAATATTCATTAGTGATATAGGTCTATAATTTTCTTTTCTTGTTGGGTCTTTTCCTGGTTTGGGGATCAGGGTGATATTTGCTTCATAGAATGTGTTGGGAAGTATTCCTTCTTTTTGTATGTTTTGGAAAAGGTTAAGTAATATAGGGACTAGTTCCTCTTTCCACTTATTTTTGGCTAAGTCTAGAAAGGTGGTGTGTTTCCAAGTATTGGTCTATTTCCTTCAGATTTTCATACTTCTGAGAATAGAATTTTTTGTAATATTCATTAAGGATTTTTTGAATTTCTGAGGAGTCTGTTGTTATTTGACCTTTATCATTTCTGATTGATGAAATTCGAGATTTTACTCTTTTATTTCTGATTAGGTTAGCCAAAGGTTTATCAATTTTATTGACCTTTACAAAAAACCAACTTTTTGATTGATTGATCTATTGTATAATTTTTTTGTTTTCAATTTCATTTAATTCTGCTCTAATTTTAGTTATTCCTTTTCTTCTGCTGGGTTTGGGATTGGAATGTTCTTTCTTTTCCAGTTGCTCGAGATGTCCCATTAAGTTGTTGACTTCCTCTCTTTCTGTTCTTTCAAGGAAGGCTTGCAATGCTATAAATTTCCCTCTTAGGACTGCCTTTGCAGTATCCCAGAGGTTCTGGTAATTTGTGTCTTCATTATCCTTTTGTTCCAAAAATTTGGTAATTTCCTTCTTAAGCTCATCTCTGACCTAGCTATTGTTCAGCATGAGGTTATTTACTTTCCATGATTTTGTATGAATATGCAGATTCCTGTTGTTACTAAATTCAACTTTTATTCCATGATGGTCCCAGAAAATACAAGGAATTATTTCTATTCTTTTAAATTTGCTGAGGTTAGACTTGTGAACTAAGATGTGATTAATTTTGGAGGATGTTCTGTAGGCTGATGAAAAGAATGTGTATTCAGTTTGTTAGGATGAAATGTTCTGTAGATGTCTGATAAATCCAATTGAATGGTCAAGTATAAGTCTAAAATTTCTTTGCTTAGTTTCTTATTGGAGGATCTATCCAACACTGCCAAAGAGGTGTTAAAATCTCCAACTATTATGGTGCTGGAGGAAATCAAGTTACTCATGTACATTAGAGTCTGTCTTATAAATTGAGGCACATTCTGGTTGTGTGCATAAATGTTAATAATTGAAATCTC
The DNA here is from genome assembly GCF_000181295.1 of Otolemur garnettii. Lineage (NCBI taxonomy): Eukaryota > Metazoa > Chordata > Mammalia > Primates > Galagidae > Otolemur > Otolemur garnettii. The sequence goes on from NW_003852586.1 coordinate 831,981, forward strand.
ATCATGTTGAGTGCTACCCTTAACAATTATGAAGTGACCATCCTTATCTTTCCTTACTTCTGTTAGTTTAAAGCCTATTGTATCTGCAAATAAAATTGCAATGCCTCCTTTTTTCTGATTTCCATTTGCCTGAATTATAGATGACCATCCCTTCACCCTGAGTCTATATTTCTCTTTTACAGTAAGATGAGATTCTTGTATGCAGTATTCTGTCAGCCAACCTGTGCCTCTTTAGAGGATAATTTAAGCCATTCACATTAATTGAGAGTATTGATAAGCCTGGTAGTATTTTGGGTATCAAGTTTTTCAAAAGTCCAGTGGACATTTTTAATCCTTTTGCCACTGTGGAAGTTGGAGTTTGATCAAAAGTTTCTGAGTGGCGCAGAACCTGTGGCTCAAAGGAGTAGGGCACTGGCCCCATATACCAGAGGTGGTGGGTTCAAACCCAGCCCCAGCCAAAAACTTCAAAAAAAAAAGTTTCAGAGTGAGTTTACTTTGGAGGTAGAGCATTGTGCTTGTCATTGTGGAAGATGGGTCTGAGAATATCCTGGAAAAGTGGTTTAGGTATGGCAAATTTCTTCAACATGTGAATGTCATTAAAGTATTTAATTTCTCTATCATAAATGAAACTCAATTTAGCTGGATACAGGATGCTGGGTTGAAACTTATTTTGTTCTAGGAGGTTAAAGGTTGATGACCATCCTCTTCTAGTCTGAAAAGTTTCAGCAGAGAGATCTGAAGTCATTCTAATATTCTTCCACTTGTAGGTTATGGTTTTCTTACATCTGGCTGTTTGCAGAATTTTATCCTTCATATTAACTTTGGCGAAGTTAATTATAATGTGTCTAGAAGATGTTTTATTTGGATTGAGTCATGCTGGGATTCTGAAACTGTCTGCTATCTGGATTTCAGAATCTCTTGCCATGTTTGGGACGTTCTCCTCTATTATCTCTTGGAATGAGCATCTGGGCCTTTTGAAGCAATCTCTTCTCCTTCAGGGATTCTATAAGGCAAATGTTTGCTCTTTTGGACTGGTCCCACAATTCTCTCAGGGAATGGTCCATTCTTGCTCTCCATTTCTCTTCCTCTTTGAGCATTTGGGAGCATTCAAAAGCTTTGTCTTCAATGTCAGAGATCCTTTCTTCTGCCTACTCCACTCTGTTACTGAGGGATTCTACTATATTTCTCAGATCTTTGAGGGCTGCAAGTTCTTGCCTCAATGTGTCAAAATCTTTGGTGATTTTGCCTTGAATTCACTGAAGTCTTGAGACAACTTTTGAATTACTCCTTGAAATTCTAATCCCAGCCTTACCTCCATTCTGTTGACCTTATTTGCCATCCAAATTCTGGACTTGATTTCTGACATCTCAGCCATTTGTTTGTGAATGGGATCATCTGGTGTGTCTGTTTTATCATTTCTTGGGGTAGTTGATCTACTCTGTTCATGTTGCCAAAGTTTTTCTGCTGATTCTGCCCCATGATTATTTTTCACCATTTGGCTAAATGGGCAAGTAAGGTGAAATTGGATTGGGGGTTCCTGGAGTTGTGGTTAACCAGCCCTTTGCCAAGGATCTAGGACTGGTGACTGTAGCTTTTTCCCCTACAGCTTTGCAAAGGACCCATACAGTATTACAGTCTGAGTCTCTGGGGACCTGCTTAGTGTGATGAAGTTAGGTGGCTCTGTCTTGTATTCAGCTAGTCTTTGTCTGATCCTAATGGATCAATGGTGAGTCTGGGTTGAAGTCTCAGCTGAAATTTGCTATCTTGGAGTCACAGCTTGCCTCAGCAGAGGTGACGTGCAGTTACCACTCTTCTCTCTCAGCTCAGCTCCCAGTCTTCAGCTTTATTGGGTACTTTCTGATCATTATCCTTCCCTCTGTATGGGAGCTTCTGTAGAAATCTGGCTCTAGTCAGCCATCTTGCCCCTCCTCCCCCAACTGTTCCCTTCTTAGCACATTGCTAAGTCCCCAAGACTAACAGGACTTGGGGATTTGGTCTTTGGCCTTGGGGATTTGGTCTTCCAAGTGAGTGGCTGAGAGGTCACCATGGAAACCATCACATGAATTTTGAGGTATTTAAAACCTCAACATAGCACCTTAAATCTACAGCTTGATTTTGAGAAACATCTCAGCTTTTTAAAAAGCTTTGAATAAGTAGGAGGGCACCAGTGGTATTGATTAATCTGTTTATTTAGCTAATAAAACTGAGTTTTTAGGCACAGTGGTTGATTTCTTTGCTAGTGTAAGCAGAAAATTGGATTAATTGTATTCACATATCTCTTTCATTCGGAGCACAGTTGTACATTCATAAATCTTTTTATCATACTTACTATCTACACGAGTGCTATGTGGTTGCACATTTCTATCACAGCTTCCTAAAAAAAGATACACCCTGAGTCAAGGGTGTGTTGGCCTGACACTCCAATTTTTTAACTGGGTCTGTTTACATAAACTTAAGATTGTTGTTAATGACTTCTTTCTCTTAAATAAATACTATAGTAAGCAGGGAAATAAACTTGTAACAAAATTCACTTTTTATTATTTGATAGTCTGGAAACTGGACTTAAATTATGAAAATGTGGCTTTAAAGCAACTTAGTTGGTTTTATTTGCTTCTTCTCACCATTGCCTTCCTTGTCAGAGCTAATAGCAAGCAAAGAAGCAATCATTCGTTCATCACTTCTTTCTCCCTTCTCAGAAGCCCCTCTTACAAAGATTCCACATGTACGCCATAATATCTGAAAGGCAGGCGCAAAAGTCAAACTGCTATATACATAACACAAAGATAAGAAGGCCTTTGAATAATCAAAACTTTGTTGAAAATTATGTAGCAAGTTAATGTAAGTAGAACATTACATTTCACTTCAAATTTCCTAATTTCAGAGCTTTGAATTTACATATTACATTCTATAATGTATGCAAAAATAATAAACACAAAGTCAATAAAATTTTGTTTAGCTAATTTAATTTTTTTATATTCAAAAGATCTAGATCTACAAAATCTAGAAAATCTAACTAAAAATATACATTTTAATGGCAATTTTTATTCATATAATATGAAGAGATACTTTTGGCCAGACATGGTGGCTCACACCTCATAACTCTGGGAGGATGAGGTGGGTGGATTGCCTGAGCTCAGGAGCTTGAGACCAGCCTGAGCAAGAATGAGACCATGGGCATTGTGGCTGGCACCTGTAGTCCCAGGTATTTGGGTAGCTAAGGCAAGAGGATCACTTGAGCCCAAGAGTTTGAGGTAGCTGTGAACTATGATGACGCCATGACATTCTAGCCAGGGGCAACAGAGAGAAACTCTGTCTCAAAAAAAAAAAAAAAAGATACTTTCCACTTACCAGTTTGATCTTGTTTCAAATACATTGATACATATTATATTATTTCACATTTAGCTGAATAAAAATAATAATAATATTCTGATACTCAATATTTAAATAGCATTATATATTAGATTATGATACACATTATAAAATTGGGATTGTTAACAGTGTTTAATAATTTATATCATTGCTCCAACTTCTTTTTTTTTTTTTTTAATAATGGGATACACTGAACTTTGCCTCAAGAATTCTTACAAAGGGTATATAGCATCGCTGCTAGGTGAAGGGCTCAACTATAACTTGAACTTTACCTAACAAACACAAACAATGTAACCTAATCATTTGTGCCCTCACAGTAATATCAAATACATTTTTTTAAAAAAGAATTCTTATAGATATCACTTGAACTTCACAACTCAGGTTTTTAGACCTTCTATAATTACAGGTTAGTGTGGTATATTTACATCTACAGATAAAGGAATAAATAATTAAACAATCTATGAGTAATACAATCATAATTATGCTATTTAGACAAATGCTGGGTAGGCATAGTCTCCCTTCTCAAACATGAAGCATTTTCTTTATGAAATACCATTCTAAATCTCAATTTAGAACAACTAATAAAAATGATTATAAATTACTTTGCAAAAATAAAACTGCTAAGCATGAGCAGAATGAATACTATTAATTAAATCTGTTAAGGGTTTGGAACAGAAAGGAAATGTTGCCTCAGCATTGTTATAATGAGGCCAAAACTACTTCTGATGAAATTCAAGACATCTAGACCAGGGGCAGTGGCTCACACCTGTAATCCTAGCAATCTGGGAGGAAGAGGCAGATGAAGTGCTTGAGCTCAAGAATTTGAGACCAGCCTGAGCAAGAGTGAGATGCCCTCTCTAAAAATAGCTGGGCACTGTGGCAGGCATCCTTAGTCCTAGCTATTCAGGAGGCTGGGGCAAGAGAATCGCTTGAGCCCAAGAGTTTGAGGTTGCTGTGAGCTGTGACGCCACAGTACTCTACCAAGTGTGACCAAGAGAGACTCTGTCTCAAAAAAAAAAAAAGAAAGAAAGAAAGAAAGAAATCCAGATGAGAATACTAGTGAAAGTGAAAATGGCTTCACTGTAAGTCTCAAAGGGCTTTTATATCTTCTTTAATATAAAAATAGTATTTCTACATCAGCTGCCTATAGAATTGTGATATGTATGTGTGCTTGTTTAGACATAAGACCATTTATCTCGAGGTATAATTTTACTGTCTTTATATCAGTAGATTTGATCATAAAAGAGTCAGTTGCAGTTAAAGTTCTGATTTTTATTTATAAAATTGATGAGCATAGAATAGCTAAAGACTCTAAGAACATACAAAATGTGTGCGTGAGGTGTGCACATAACTGTGCACAGAGTGAAAATACATGAGAGCAGTGAAGTTTCTGCCAAGACTATACATCAAAAGAGCCTCATGTACCTCACCAGACTGTGATGAGGTGTCAAGAAGCCGTCATGAGGTTCGCTGAGACCTGTGGCCAACGCCTGAGCAGCTCAGCTGCCAGGAAGCCCAACTCACTTCCCACCGCACTGTGGAATTCCATGCTACAAAGCTGCCTGCTGGGACAGTGCGTCGTCATCCCACAAGTCCCAAACGACGCTGCTGGGTAAGAGCAGAGAACCACAAAAAGGAAGGACAGTCTGAGCTCCAGCTTATTAAATTAGTGTGTGAAAAGCCGGCAGAGATCATGTGTGTTCTTGTAAATTCTGTACTGACTGCTCTATAAAGAACCATGACGTGTGACATTTAGGGAAATGTACATTACCAAGAAATGCAAAGAAATGTTTCTGATGCCTGTAATACCAAGTGGACTTCCAAAAAACCACCATAGACTTTTATTTGATTCACGCACTTAATGTGCCCTCAATTAATTGCATTATTCTGACAAACTCACACCAAAAAAAAAAAAAAGCCAAAACACAGAAGAAATATTTTCATAACATGGGGCTTCTCCTTAATTGTGGCTACCAGTTCTATAACTTCAGACCACCTTAGATGTGAGACCAATGGTATTTCTTCTTTACTTTGTTCTTTAATAATTAAACATTCTTTTATGTGGTATAAAACGAAGGCACAAATTCCACTCATCGAAAATTAGTGCTATTGCCAGATAACAGAACTACGTAAAATCTTATAAAATTACTTTCATCTTAAATTGTTTAACATACACAATCATTATAGCCAGAACCAGAAGGATTCATAAGAAGTCATCTGGACCAGTGGCTTTCAAACATCTTAAACTGCAGGCCCATCATTTGCAAACACACACATGCACACACATACACACACTCATACACCTACACACATGCATTCACACACATATCCATGCTTACACATGCACACATGTACACACATATACACATACATACACACGTACATATACATGTAACAACAATAAAAACAAATACCATAAAACAGTAATTCCCCCAACCTTATGACGGGCACTCTGATAGTTTCTATCCTAATCTATTTCCAAATGCTCATTGTGACCCACTAAATTAATCTCATGACTCACCAGGTCAGTTGACACCCATGGTTTGAAAATTTAGGCCACATGCAGTCTTTGGTAATTTATAATAATAAAATGAATTATGAATTAAATTTATTTTTTTCATTTTATTTCTTCTTTTTTTTTTTTGAGACAAAGTCTCACTATGTCGCCTTTGGTAGAGTGCTATGGCATCACAGCTCACAGCAACCTCAAACTCTTGGGCTTAAGCGATGCCCTTGCCTCAGCCTTCCAAGTAGCTGGGACAACAGGTGTCCGCCACAACACTTGGCTCATTTTATTTATTTTAAAAATGATACACAAAACAGACTCATATGTTAATCTTTTCTATAACACAGATTATTAAATTTTCTTTCATAAATACGGGAAATAAGAAATTATTATTTATTTACAACTATGTTTTTGTTAATTGGCACATATCTGCTATTTCTCCAGTTTCTTCTTAATCTATTACATGTAGAATTATGACTTTCATCATCCTGACTTTTTCACTAATGTATTTTACCATTTCTACTTTACTTTGGGGTGTCAATACTTATAATACTTATTACATTTTTCTATTTTCCTTGTAACCAAGTCTGATACATATTTTCAATGCATACTTTTCTAATTCTGTCAGCCTCAATTGTTAACTAACTTACTCAGAATTTGTGGTTGACTGCACCCTGGAGGGCATGTGCCCTGGGTAACCATTACTGCACCCTCCCTTGTACCAGCATCTCCTCTTTCTTCCTCAAAACTTATCATGAATTGACCAGTAATTTCTTTTCCTTTTCTTTTCTTTCTTTTTTTTTTTGAGACAGAGCCTCTCTCTATCATCCAAGCTAAAGCTAAAGTATTGTGGCATCATCCTAGCTCACAGCCACCTCAATCTCCTGGGCTCAAATGATCCTCCTGGCTCAGCCTCCCAAGCAGCTGGGATTACAGGGCCTGCCACAACGCCCAGCTAGTTTTTCTATATTTAGTAGAGATGGGGTCTGGCTCTTGCTCAGGCTCTGGAACTCCTAAGGTCAAGTGATCCTCCTGCCTTGGCCTCTCAGAGTGCTGGGACTATAGGCATGAGCCACTGTGCCAGGCCTGACTTTCTTATGCTGTGTTAGCCATGGAGCCCATTTTGCTTGCCCCAGCTCTGGTTCCTTGCATTTCGAAGCTTCCATACTCTGCTCCTATGACCACTCTTTCTCCTCCTCACCATAGGCCTCTGAGGCCTTGCTTCCCACTCAGGGCCACAGCCCCTGCCCAGAGTTGGCAGCACACCTGCCAGCACCCAGCCTCTAAAGAATGCAGGCAGGAGCTAATCACTATTTTCCCTTGAAAGACCCACTTTAAACAAAGTACAGAGATGGCCTTTTTAGCCCACATACCGAGAGCTGAGTATGGACCCTAATAAAATACCTCAGGCTGAATTTACCTGCTTTTCCTGACCCTCAGGAAGAAAATGTGTGTGCCTGTGTGTTTGAGGGGCTAGAGAAGGAAAGAATTACAGAGATGACATTTAAAAACAATACACCAGTGGCCAGGACTGACTGATGCTTATTTCAGAGGATAGATCAGGAAGTAGAAGAGTTTGTGGACCAAGCTGCCAGTGCTGGCCCACAGAACATCTTGTGATGCTGAAAAAAATTCTGTACATCTATTGAATACTTGACTTGTAACTACCATAACTCAAGAACTGAACTTTGAGTTGATTTGAATTACTTTAAATGTAAATAGCCATGTGTGGCCAGTGTAGGCTGCCCTCATTGTCCCATACTTGGGACTAAAATCGTACAAGAACAATTTAAGCCCCGGTCTATCATCAAATAGCAAAATATTTGTTCTGAAACACACCTGCTCATACTACAACTCTTCTTATTCCATCATCCCCATATTCCTCCAGACTTATGAGAAAGAAGAAAACCACAAGAAAGAAGATGCAGATAGCAGATGGAAAGGGGGAGGGGGTAGTCCCCGAGCTCTTAGCAACCAAGCCGCCTCCAGGGCAGGGCAGGCTGCGGGGAAGGACCCAGGTCACAAGTCCCAACACCTCTCTCTGTACTTTTCCCATTTTCATCTCTGCTTTCTTGTGTGAAGAGCTTGCTAGCTGGATGCCGTTGATAGAATAAGGCAAAGGATTTTTTTAAAATCATCTTTTCTGCCTGTCATGCTGACCAGCAGGGCCTTTAGAGCATTTTGCAAATTGAATTTACCTTTCCATTTAGGTAACACACTTAACTGAGTTTTCATTTGCCTTCTGCTGAACTAAAAAAAGGCTCTTTGTATTTACTGGCTCAGTTCTCTGCCTGCACATGAGGGAGTCGGGGTGTTTACATATCACTATTTCTGGCTGCGCCTAAACCTTGGCTCCCAGAGGAAGGCGACTTGCAGGTCCTCTCCATTTATGAGAAGGGTGCCCGCTTCCCCAGCCACCATGTGGCATCCTGGTCTGCCCAAAACCACGCTGCTACCTCCCCCTCCATCCTCAGCCAAACCCAAGTTTGGTTTCTCAGTTTCCAGACACTCTGTTTCCCTCGGCAACATCATGTGTTCAGAAACTCACTGCCTGGACACTCCGAGGATCATTAGGGCTCAACATTTATTTTTGTAACAACACGATTAACAGCATATTTTCTTTTTCAGCTATAAAATCCAAGGAGTATTGAAGCATAAAAGTGGCTTAGTGAACACATACTACAGAGGAGTATTTATAGGCAGGTACATTAACACATACATGATAAGAGTTCACACTTAAATTGACGAACTATTACTTAAGCCAGATGGCTAATTGGATTTAAGGGATCCATTTGACAAATCAAAAAATAATGCCATCATTGAAAGTAGGCCAGTAAAATTCTGGCCCCACCTGCATTTTTATAGTGACAGGAAGAAAAAAGCCATTAGTGAACATCAAATCTCATCCAAACCTATCAGCAGAATTGACAAAATTAGTTCTAAGTTAAGCCTCAGAAGGTAAAATGAGAACATGGCCATACGGAACACAGTGTCTGACATGTTACTGGTGCTTGACAAACATTTGTTGAACAAATAAATAATGAGAAGCAGAATAAAGCAGAATAAAGTTCCTCTATTCTTAAAAGTTAAGAGTTTTAGACTCACACCTGAAAGAAGTTTAGAGGTCTCCTCTCTACCGTGTTTCCCTGCAAATAAGACACTGTCTTATATTTATTTTTTCTCAAGAAGACACATTAGGGCTTATTTTCAGGGGATGTCTTCCTCTCCGTGCTGAAATGCATGGCATGGCTATGCAGATACATTGCATGGTCATACCCATCACTAGGTCTTACTATCGGGGTAGGGCTTATATTTAACAAATGAATAGAAATCCTACTAGGGCTTATTTGGGGGGTAGGTCTTATTTTCGGGGAAACACAGTAATTGGATCCAGTAGCTGAAGGAATTTAATGCTCTCACATCCAATGTTTTTAACATACTAAATTTATGACTTTCTTCTCCCTAAAGAGCCATGTCTTAGTTTTATAACCTTTTTGAGCCAATGTTCCAAAATCTTATCAGAAAGGAGCCCAGAAAAAGACTCTATCATTTAGTAGGGGAAAGAATTTTCTCATAACATTTTTCTGTGTTGAATCAATTTTTAAGTCTTTAGTCTTAAACTAATATATTGAAAAGTGCCTCCATGGCATCTTCTAAAGAATTAATAATGTGAACATTCAAGAAAGCAAATCATGCCATTCTGATTAAACTTGCTGAGTTCATGGTATGACTAGCTTCAGAGACTTTGTGTAATGTCAGCTTTAAGGATCTAAAACTATTTCTAGTAAGAAGCTAGGAAATCAATTTCTTTAGAAGGCTGGGAGACCCACTTTTCTTTTATATGGACCTAAGACTTACTGCACAGGGTCCCAGAAGATCCCAGAGAGAGGGCAATGGGAAACACTTTAGGCCTAAGAGCAAGGCTAAGTTGACAGGAAGCAGAGCCCTCCCACAACCAGAGCGATCTGGGATTATAAATACCAGGTGTGTTATCACAGGACCAGGAGCCCCCTGTTACTGTCCAGGCAGAGGGCAGAAGTAGAGGAGAAGGAAGCATCAGTCGGTGTTGGGGCTAGCCCTAAGCTTCCCTGATTCCATGAGTCATCCCCCAGCAATCCAAAATAAGCTGGTGAATCTGGTCACTTACTTGAACTACAGAGGACAAGAAGGGACACAGAGACAGAACCGAATTGCTCACTGGTCAGCCCCAGGGCTTTCTTGAGACCAGCAGTGGGGCTCTCCGTTGTCCCTCAGGACAACTGTCCAGACTACTTTGCAGGCGTGTGGTGCTCAGCCCAAACAAACCTAGCCTTGTAGATGGCAGACTGCCTCCTCAGCAAGACCCTATCTGGAAAACCATGAGATCCTACTTGGCTTAATTCCATGTCCTGAAATACGATGTTCCATGTCATGCTACTGTAAATTAACTTGATATTCTGACAAACGAACTCCTGGTGTGATCAAGTCAAGCCCTGTTGGTCTCCTGTTTCCTCTTCTCCCACTCTTTTCCATCACAGAGCACTGGCAGGAAACCGACGTCCTCAGTTCATCCAGGGGAGAAGCGTAAGTCGAGAGGAAGGAAGAGCATCACTGTGGTGTGTGGTTTGTTGCCCCACCACTGACTCCAGAACTCCTCTCCCTGAGTGCTGATTACTCACCAAGAGTCATCAGCCACCACTTCCAGGGAGAGCTGGGGGAAGAGGCAGAGCCAGGAGAGGAAGATGCAAAGAGGACAGGAAAAGCACAGGGAAAAAGAAAGAGTAGAAACAAAGAAGATAAAGAAATTCACAATGAGAAACGTGAAGAAGAGCAGAGCAGAAACAAAGAGAAGACAAGAAATTCACAATGAGAAACGTGAACGGCAAGGAAGATAAAGGGTTCCAGTTAACAACAAAATTCACACAATTCCCAGTCCCTTCTGTAATTCTCTCTCAAAAATAAGATATTATGCCTTTGCCATTGACAGGGGAGAGTGGTGTTCACGCTGCTGTGTTCCCAGTGCTGCACAGCACTCCTGACAGTGACAGGAGGTACTGCAGGGAGGCCAGGCAGGGCTGGTGAGCTGCTGGGCAGGGTGCAGGCCGCGCTCGTGGCGGTGGACTCCTGACACGGGCTTCCTGGGGGCCATCCATGCTCCTGAAACAGACAGGGCTGGTGAGCTGCTGGGCAGGGTGCAGGCCAC
>NW_003852586.1:846934-887372 GCF_000181295.1 Otolemur garnettii
CCTTCCTTGTTCATTCTGCTGTGCTCTCGACATCGGACCCCTAGCTTCAGAGCCTGGCTGATGTTCAATTTATCCAGCTTGCTTTAGCTCAGGGCCCAGCACAGTGTGTGTGCATGTGTACGCACGCAAGTGGTACACTCAGCCTTCCAGTATTTATTAAGTGTCGTATGTTCCAGGCCTTGTTCCAGGTGCCGGGGATAATAAAGAGCAAGACAAACAAGGTTCCTGACTTCTTGTAATTTATTCTCAGTGGAAAAAACAAAATATAAGTTGTGCGTTTTGGCTTTGTTTTGTTTTGTTTTTTGAGATAGTCTCACTCTGTCACCCTGGGTAGAGTTACTGTGTTGTCAGCCTAGCTCAGAGCTAGCTCACACTCCTGGGCTCAAGCGGTCCTTCTGCCTCAGCCTCCTGAGTAGCTGGGACTATAGGCACCTGCCCTGACACCTGGCTAATTTTTCTATTTTTAGTAGATACAAGGTGTCAGTCTTGTTCAGGCTAGTCTAAAACACCTCAGCTCAAGGAATCCTCCCATCTCACCCTCCCAGAGTACTGGAATTACAGGCATGAGCCACCATATCCAGACTATAATCAAGGGAGTTTTTTATTATTTTTTATTTTTTTGAGACAAAGTCTCTGTCACCCTGGGTAGAGTGCCATGGCATCATAGCTCACAGCAACCTCAAACCCCTGGGCTTGAGCTATCCTCTTGCCTCAGCCTCCTGAGTAGCTGGGACTACAGGCGCCCACCCCAAGATCCAGCCAGTTTTTCTATTTTTAGTAGAGACAGGGTTTCACTCTTGCTCAGGCTGCTCTTGAGCTCCCGAGCTCAAGGGTTCCATACGCCTCAGTCTCCCAGAGTGTTATAAACAAAGTTTGCAAGATTATCTATTTATGGCAAGGTGGTTAAGAAGACATTTGCTCTGAGACCTAAGTGAAGTAAGAGAGAGTAAGCCAGGAGCAAAGGACAGCCCAGGAGAAGAAAAGGAAAAAAAGCACAAGCTCTGAGATAGGAAAATCTTGAAAGGTTTGAGACAGAATAGCTGAAGCAGCACACATGAGGAAAAAGAGCCAGCAGAAAATGAGCCCTAAAAGACCCTAAGAGCCCCTTTGACACCACTCTAAATGTAACAGGGCCTGGCTGTGGGATTGTGCTGCAGGTCGGGCAGGAGTGGAGGCAGGGACGTCCCCACTTACATGTGGCATTTGAAACACCTGGGAGAGACATGTTTGGAGAGACAGATTCCAGCTAGATTAGCAAACATGTCTAGTGTTCTACAGCACTATGGGATGATGACAGTTAACAATAGTATATTATATACAGAGGGTGCCAAAAAATGTGTATACATTATAAGAGATGTTATCTATGTACTGCTTTTCAAAGTTGAATCAAAGGTACCATTACTGGTCAAGTATACTCAGACATGCCACGTACAGCCAGTTTACTGCAATTTGTATAATTTGGGGGAATGAAAAAACAAAGTGGAAGTCTAGGAGTCCTTGCAATAGTCCAAGTGAAAGACGATTGCTGGTGTCCTGCAGGAGGTGACAGCAGTAGGGTGATGAGCAGTGACTGCATCTGACACAGGTTCTGAACTAACTAACCAACAGATGCCATGCTAAGGTGAATTCACAAAGACAGGAGGTGAGAATGAATCCAGGTGTGGGGTCTGACAAAATGAAATGTACATGGTACCACTTAATAAGATCAGCTTTGGAAACAAAAAGCAAAATAATGTGAATCCAAAGTCAGAGTTGTAAATTAATCCAAGGCAAATAAATATGTTAGTCAGGAGATCTTTTATTTTCATTTTTTTTGTAGAGACAGAGTCTCACTTTATCACCCTCAGTAGAATGCCATGGTGTCACACAGCTCACAGCAACTTCCAACTCCTGGGCCTAGGTGATTCTCTTGCCTCAGTCTCCCAAGAAGCTGGCACTACAGGCAACCACCACAACGCCCAGCTATTTTTCTGATGCAGTTTGGCCGGGGCTGGGTTTGAACCCGCCACCGTCAGTACATAGGGCCGGCACCCTACCCACTGAGCCATAAGCACTGCCTTAGTCAGGAGATTTTAAAAAGTCAAAGTCAGATATATAATATAAATCAGAAGTCATTATAGAGAATTTATTTACTCCCATTAGATGTTAAAATGTATTCAGAACAACCCATTTTAAAATAGTTTCTCTAGAAAATCCAAGAAAAAGAATAAACTCGGCTCGGTGCCTATAGCTCAAGTGGCTAAGGCGCCAGCCATGTACACCCAAGGTGGCGGGTTCAAATCCAGCCCGGGCCCACCAAACAACGACAGCTGCAACCAAAAAATAGCTGGGCATTGTGGGGGGCGCCTGTGGTCCCAGCTGCTTGGGAGGCGAGGCAGGAGACTCGCTTAGGCCCAGGAGTTGGAGGTTGCTGTGAGCTGAGATGCCACCGCACTCTACCCAGGGGGACAGCCTGAGGCTCCTGTCTCAAAAAAAAAAAAAAAAAGGATAAACTGGAAACAAAATCAAGCACTGTGACTACCTCCCAAAGAAGCAGGAGGGTGAAGAGAGTTTGGGTAATGGGCACAGACATATAGCTAGCAGGAATACAGTCTCACGTTGAAGAGCAGAGTAGAGTGATTATGGATGCCAACAAGGTATTTACTTATTTCAGAATAGGTAGGAGAGAGGACTTGAGATGTTCCCAACATGCAGAAAAGATCAATGCTTCAGGAGATGGACATCCCAAGTACCCTGACTCGATCGTTACATAGACTATGCATGTAACAAGAAAGCACATGCCCTCCATAAATATGGATTCATACAAATACTACATACCAATTATAAAAGAAAGAAATAAAATTAAAATGGGGGAAAGCATGCGAATGTCTAGAAGAAGTACCTCTATGTTTATGGAACCTCTGAAACCTCAGGTTCAGAGATGGAGACAAGAACCACTGGCCATGGGCTATAGCAGGCTGGGAAGAGCAAGGCATCTGGGCAAGGTTCAGCAGTGTCCACTAGAGACACCCTAGAGCTGGACACACCTCCTGCCTGAGCAGCTCACTTTTCTGGGCTCTACAGGGATAAAGTGGCCTAATAGAACCTTGCAAGGCATCTAATTACAACTAGTGGCACATAACCTCACAGTGGCCAGATGTGGGGCTGGGCAAGTGTTGTAAACAGATGAAGAGGGGTCAGTAGTAAGAAGGGAGACTGGAACAATGGAGGGTTTCAGCCTCATCCATCAGGGGCAGCCAATTCACAGCAAGTAATGGTTGGCAGGTAGGAGTGAGGGCAGGCGCACACCTGGGCACACACACACACACACACACACAGAAAAGGCGATGACTTAGATGACTGATGACTTAATCTACCGCCCAAGTGGATGCTCCTTCTGGTTAAACAGAGAAAGAAGAATCATTGACTCATTGATTCTTTACCTGTGTCCCCTCTTCCTCTACCCCCCACATCCCCCATCAGCCTACTTCTCCTTTTGCAAAATAGAAAATCCAGTTCCACTGACAGGAAATTGTGAATTACTGTGACAAGATGGAAAGATACAATCGGTCCAGGAAAATGGTATTTGGATAATCTGTGAACCTTGAGATTAGCTTGTTCAGAACTTTGCATGCTGACTGTACAGATCCTTGAAGATAACATGAATTGAGTGAGATTTAATAATGCACTAATTTCTCAAACTGGAAGGATGGAAAGCCTTGGCCACACCCTTGGTTATACTTTTCTTTTCCTACTAAGAAAAATTCTTTCCCATAGACCTTGTGTAAAGTGTTACAAGAGAGTTAACATTAACCATGACCATCATTTGATTGCCACCTATGATTTATCTTGTTTTCCTGCAAAATCTTTGGGGAAGAACCTGGCCTGAAAAGTAAATTAATATTAAAAAAAAAACAAAAGAATTGATTAATGAGGCAGCCAGGGAGTGAATTGTGTTAATGTTTTAATAAAGGTGATAACACTGGCCTTCACGAGGAGTGCACTTATTGCCCTTCTGACTTTATCCAAAGTAGTGAATAAACATACCCTCCATTAATCAACTTAATGACTTGATCTGTCATTCCAAGAGCATGCTAACGCAATGCATGAAGCCTGTCTTTGGGGCCCTGCTGTGACAGTATTAAATACCAAAATGAAGTTGGCAAATACATCCAAGGAGTATTCTTACTGAGAACATAACAAGCCTTTTTATTAGGGCTCAATATCAACAAAAGAGAAAACCCCAGTGCGTTTTCTCTGCATTGTAGGAGCCACTCCTGTCAACCAAGGTACAGTATTGGGACACATTTCATGAAGTTGCTTTGTGACTGAAACCTCCCATTAAACTAGTCTTTTGCCTTTAAGCTTCTGAGCAAAACAAGAAAGGGGATAATCCTCCCTTACCTTGACATATCTCAGCTGAAGCTGCTTTCTTCATCTCTGGTTTTTATTTTTTTTCGATAGAACCAGTGAATAGAGCTGACCTCAGAGCTCAAGCTTCCAAGAGGAACAGAGAATTTATGCTAAGATTGTTAAATGTCCAAGAAATTTGAAAATAAATAAGAATAAAATTTGTGGCAGAATCAAGCTGTATTAGAATGAAAGCTTGTTCAAGCCATGAGACACTTCCAAAAGGAAGTGTGATTAAAGGACGACGCTGGTAATCTTGAGATGAGGAACACGACCTCGTGGTCACTAAGCGTTATATAGAATACATGAATGGATGGATGGAATAGTTCATTCAGGCTAAGAAGCTAATACAGAAAGCATCCACTTTCTGTGCCATTGGAGGAATCCTGGGCAGACTGATCAGGTATTCTGGCCAAGAATAGACTGATGTCTGGATAGATGAGTGGTCAGGACTACTAAATCCACTAATTACCCATCTAAAGAAGTTTCATGGATTGCAACGTGTAGAGGACTATTCATGAGGAAATGGGATATAGGATAGAGCACCAGGTGGGGAGAGAAGGGAATATGAAAGGGACCCAGCTATTAGAATTGGGTCCAAGCTGGAGGCTTCCCTCACAGCTAGAGTCTAGAGCCGTGGTTCTCAGCCTTCCTAATGCCGCGACCCTTTAATACAGTTCCTCATGTTGTGGTGACCCTCAACCATAAAATTATTTTTGTTGCTACTTCATGTGTGCAAAAATATGTGTTTTCCAATGGTCTTAGGTGACCCCTGTAAAAGGGTCATTCAACCCCCCAAGGAGTTGTGACCTACAGAGGCAGACTGGAGTCAGCAGGAAGACAACCTCTGTCCTAGAGCCGACTACATTCTCCTTAATCATAATGTAGTCTGGGGCAGAACAAAACCTACACATAAAAGAGATGTGCTCCAACTCAGCTGGTGGACCAGCTGGTCGGAAGGAAGCTGAGTTGTCGTACCGTCCTCCTCTCAAACGTTCCTGCAGCCAGTTTCCTGGGCTCCAGCTGACAGGACTTGGAGCTTCCTCTTCTGTGGCCAAGAGAAACAGCGCAATCTTGGGATCAGGGAGAGTTTTCAGCATCCTCAGCCACTAGCCTAGGAGTAGTAACATAGCCTCACACTAGCCTAGGAGTAGTAACATAGTCTGTTCACATGTAAAACACATAATGTGCTTGACACTGAGCCAGGCAAACACTAAGTTGTGCCCCCCAAAGAAGTGCCACCATTGCTGCTGCTGTGATTATTCCAGGAATACAGAGGGTTCCCCATGCACCAGACACTCATCTGTGATTATTCCAGGAATACAGAGGGTTCCCCATGCACCAGACACTCATCTGTGATTATTCCAGGAATACAGAGGGTTCCCCATGCACCAGACACTCATCTCATTTAGCCCACCCAGCATCCTCGAGGTAGGTGCTGTTGTCACCACACACTCGTGAATGAGACAGCTGAGCTGAGAGACGGTGTGACCTGTCCATGGCTACATTGTCAAAGCATGCAGGAAATGCTATTTTAAACCAGTCTGTCTGTCACCAGAACTCTTGATCTTACAATATACCAATCCCTGAAATTATAAATCTATAATCGAGTCTTACGTCTGCTTCAGAATCTCGTCCAGCTCCATTACCCCACAGGTGAACAGACAATCCTCCCAACGCTGACTCTTTGTGGCAATAATTAGCTCTGCTCTAAACTGTTCCAAATGGCAGGTAAACTTCTGGCTGTCTCTCAAGAGAACTCAAAACACACATTCCCATAGAAGATTCGTGAGAAAGCATTCAGCTGTGCACAAGTGTTCTCTGACTACAGTGGGGTCGAATCAGTTCTGCTGGTTGCTGGGTCACCAAGGACGTGCTCAGTGTTTTGTTCTCTAGCCCCAGAGCACACAGCTGAAGACCCTGTGAGGTGACTCGTGTTGGATACAGAAGCAATGAAACAAGGTTTGTGAGGAACACCTGAGTCTGTGCCCAGGGAGGGCCTGGCTGGATCAGGTTCTAAAACTGTCCGTCTAAAGCAGCGGTTCTCAGCCTGTGGGTTACAACCCACAGAACTGTATTAAAGGGCCATGGCATTAGGAAGGTTGAGAAGCACTGGTCTAAAAGACAGGATGACAGGTGGAAAAAGAAAGTTCAAGATCTAATGGACTTAAGCAGAACAACATTCAAAGTGCTGAGAGTTTCAGGTAAGTCCAAAACACCAAGTTCTTTTCAGGAGACTAGCTTGGCCGGGCCTCAATAATGCAACAGTTCAAAGAAGACAAATGTCCACCTGTGGGACTCTGTGAAGACGGGACAGGATGTGGGGGACACGACGCCGTCGCCCTCACAGGAAGACTCTAGAAAAGGTGCCATCAGAAGCAGAGACTAGAATGGTGTTTATGGGGGGAGTGGGGAGCAGGGAGGACTGGGAGATGTTGGTTAAAGGGCACAAAATCTTAGACAGGAGGAACAATTTCAAGAGATTTATTGCACAGCACTATGACTATGGTTAATGATTATAGTTACCTGTATCCTCAGAAATTGCTAAGAGAGCAGATTTTAAGTATTCTCAGAATAAAAAATAAGCATGAGCGGCAAGGCCTATGTCAGTCAGCTCAATGCAGCCAGTCCTCAACATATATATATTTCAAAACAGCATACTGTATTGATACATATATATAATTTCTGTTTATTTAAATGAATAAATTAGAGAAGATGTGTGAAGGCATACACACCATGGAACTTAGTTAGGGTAAGGCTTGAGACATGTTAAAGAGCAACCTTACTCTTTTGTTGCTACCAAAAGGCTTATTGGTGCTGGGCAATGGACCCACAGCAACTGCGGTCCCAGCAAGCCTGGCCCACGGCCCACCACCACTTGTCATTGCTGCAGGAGACTTCATCATCCTGGCTTGTTGGAAGCTGACAGACCCACAGAGGAGATAAAGCTTGTTGGCATTCCCAAGGCCCAGCCTAAAATCTGCCACCAAGCTCTGTAGACACTAATGAAATAAGACTGCGGTCCACAGTATCAGACTTGGCCTGTAGGACAGTGCAGCCTTGGAGACTTTGCAAAGACCAGAAACTCAGAAACAAGGAATTGCCAAAGTTCTCAGCAGCACTTCTGGACACCTTCAGCCATGCTAAGGACAGCAACAGAGAGGAAATCCCCAGACTCTGGTCACAGCAATGTTCTCAGCAACATTGGGAAGCTGAGAAAGTAAGCAGCAGGGGGTACACAGAGCAGGTGAGAGGACGTTTTAACAAAGCAAAGTTCAAGATTTGGGTCCCAGAAAGGAGACAGAAACAGTGTGCATTTCCTCCTCCTGCACCAGACAGCCCTCTCCCTTTACAGGAAGGCCTGTGCAGACAGCAGGCACTGCAGGTGCCACGGCCAAGGTCCAGGCCACAGTGGGGTCTAATCTGGGCCTAGGCAGACAACAGAACAAGCAAGACAAGGAGAGTTTTAGCAACAAAAACTGAACAGGTCGGAAGTGACACAGAAGAGTACTCCATAGCCCAGGGATCTAGGGTACAGTCTGAAGCAGCCACATTGAGCTTTAAATGTCCCTCAAGCCTTGTGCTCAGCCTTAGAAATTCAGGGGAGCTCCACGTTTTATTCCATAATATATTCACATTAGCTCTTATAATGAAAAACAATTGATCCCAGCACTTAGGAGGCCAAGGCGGGTGGATTGCTTGAGCTCAGAAGTTTGAGACTAGCATGAGTTAGATCAAGACTCCGACCCTAAAAATAGCTGGGCATTGTGGCAGGCACCTGTAGTCCCAGCTACTTGGGAGGCTAAAGCAAAAGGACTGCTTGAATCCAAGAGTATGAGCTTGCTGTGAGCTACGACACCACTGCATTCTACCCAAAGTGACCAAGTGAGACTCTGTCTCAAAAAAAAAAAGAAAGAAAAATGATTGAAATAAGAATTTTAAAATCTGTATGTTCAAGTAAAACTGATGCTCAGGTTCTAAGAGTAGAATGTGAACGTTTTAAAACAATAACTGAGAAAATGACATGAAGGCTGTGTTGACCAGTTTGATGGAAGTATTTTGGATTGCATATGAAAACCCCACACTGTACCCCAGAAGTGCATTAATGTACATAGTTACCATTCAATAAAAAAAAATTTAAAAAAAACTGATGCTCAGGGAAGATGGTTCAGGTATATCTCACATTTCCCCCGTCCTTAGTGCGCAATCCCATATTCCTGTGCACTCAGGCCTCCGCTGAGAAGCAGGAACTTTTCCAAAAACATGGGGAAATCAACAGTTGTGTCAGCAAGCAGAGCAGGCATGTGGGAGCTGCCATGAAGATAAAGTTCGAAGAGATGAATTTCAGTCCTCAAAAATTCTAGCAAGAGGGAAGCAGATCCCTCACTTTGGGTGGTGGGGGTGCAGCATCAGGGATAAGGGGAGAGACAGCCAGGGGAACCAGGGAACCGCAAGGAAGACTATTACGCTGGCAGCCTGCAGGGAGTCAGACCTCATAGACACACGTCCTTGGGTGGCCTCTCCCCTACAGTCTGTGCTGCCCCTATGACCTGGGAAGAACTTAGGCTATGCCAGTCCCAAGACTGAGCCTCTACTTGGCCTGACAGCTTCTGCCTCTGCACTCTAGGGGGAGGTGGTGGCCACGGTATAAGGAAGCTGATGCCCTGGGCCACCTTGCTGTGAAGAAGCTCAAGCTGGCTAGCATGTGGAGAACTCAGGAATCCTGCCAATGACATGCCCTCAGCCGACTGTCCCCGCTGAATACAGGGTGTTGGCCACATGAGAGAGCCACCTTGAAGTTAACACCACATGGGACAGAATTGCACCATCCCCACTGAGTCACAGTTAGATCCAAGGACCGTAAGCATGTAAATGATTGTTGCTGAAATCACTGAGTTTGGGGGAGACTGAAGCATGCCGTGAAGCTGAACTCACGAAGCCACTCAAAACATACCAGTGTCCCAAATGTTGCCCAGAAAGTCACCCGCACTCAGGGAAAATGCGAAAGTGTAGCTAAATGTACCTTTCATTACAAAATTTTACAAAGATGTGTGGCCAGCATGTAGAGAATATTTTGTAAAATTTTTAATAAATTTTTTGTAAATAAATGCACATTTAGCCACAATATCCCTTTTTCCTGTGTATGGCAATTTTATGAGTGATTTTTGGGACACCTTGCATGATCCAGGTGGGACCTTGAAATGTTGGTGTTCCCCATGCTGCTAACCTCAGACTCCTAAAATTCTGTCCAAAGGGTTCAGGAATAGGGAACTAAAACCAGCTCAGTGCTATCACTCATTTCCAAATTATAATACAAATATCCCAAATTTTCACAAATATCACCCTAGAAGAAACAGAAATTCACCAAATGCACTTACATTCACTGGATGCTTTGCAAATCTGTAGGCTTGTCTCTTTCTACAGGGCTCAGAGCTTGCTGCCCCACCATACCCTCCACACACCCGTCTGTCCAGCCTTTCTGTCCTGCAAATGCAGTCCCAAAAGACAGAGACCCACATGCAGGAACTCCCTGCCCTACAGAGGACAATGATAACAGACACCAGGACTTGTGGATTGCTTGGGGTCCGTCAACACTAGCCATGGGGCAACACTGGAAAAAAAGTATTACTCAGGAAATTCCCAGGGGCACACAGCTGGTAAAGCTACATGGGCAAGACATGATGACTTCCTCTCCATCTTACTGTGCAATGCCAGGAAGCTGCTGCAGCAGAGGCAGCCGTCGTCAAGGTCCTACAATGAAAAGCAAGGCTTCTTAGAACATCTCTCTCTCTGCATGCAGGCACCTCTAATCCTGCTCCCATACAGAACACTTAGGCATTGTGCAGGAGGGAGCATCCACCCAGCTAAACCTGCTGCAACTGCTAAAACCAACAGCAGCCTCGGCTGTAGGGTACCACTTCCATTTCCATGGAAATAGACAGGCTTTGGGCAAACTCGAAGAACATGCTTAAAATAATTTTGCAGCTTCTTTTAAACTGAGACACACCATCAGCTGCTATAAATTTTAGAGCCCCCGCCGACATGTGTCTGGAGAAGGGGCGGGTTAATAATAGCTTACATTTCTACAGTGCTTTTCATCCCAACATCCCAAACAAGGGAAACAAGCTGAATCTTTTCTTCTTGTTTAAAGGAAAAAACTTTAGTGAATTTTAAAGAAATCCTAAACACTAGAGCAAATTACAAAGACATGCACTTTTTTAAGTGTCAGGACGTAATTATTATTTCTTAAAACTTAAACAGTATCCACATTGCTCCTGAGTGCTCACAAAGAAGGCTGCCTCACCATTTCAGCAGGCTGCCGTCTCTTTCCAACAAAGGCACGGTTGAGCACCAGGAGATTTGGAGACATTATGGTGAAGAGATAAAAATAATAATAATAATAATTAACAACTACACAGGAAGCTCCATCTGGAGCGTGTGATAACACAGTGGGAGATGGACACAGATGGGAGAAGGTGGGTGGCACAGGGCAGACTGCGTCCTGATTTCATGGTTGGGACCCAGACGCACCCCGATTAGTGTAAACTTTGGTTCTTTCTACTCCCTGCTGTTCAAATAGAACAGTCCAGACCGCAGCCAGAACATTTGACCAGTGTCCAGGATATCTGGGCTGGCTCTAGACCACAGCATTATTCCCTCTGGCACTGTGACAAGATCAATAATACATTTACCAGTGTTTAACAATCCTAGATGAATATGGCTTTTCATTCTCCAAAGTAAAAATTCTTTCTCATTTCATTTTTAACACAAGTAATCTGCATATACTTCCACGTAGTAATTCCAGGCACAATGCTGCTTATTCTGAGCTTTTTACCCTGATTGGCAGTTAATTAGAACCTTCAATTGCTGGCAGGTGTAGAGATGAAAAGACATCATAAACCCCTACCACACAGACAATGGCTTTTTAATAATCTAAGTTACACAGTTCCCCACTATCTTACGCTTTTAGGATCATTTTCTCAAGGACTGCTGAGCAAGGAGGACCTCTGCTGTTAAACAGGAGCCAGGAGAGGGACAGTGAAAAGTGCACTGGGAAAGGGCAAAATGGAGAGAAGCAACTGGAGGACGCTGACCAAGGAAAGGCGTTTCCAGAGGTGCCGGCCTGGCCTGAGCTAGAGAGAGGGTCCCACCCTCCCTCTGCCACTGCTAGCAAGCATTATCTGACAATGGTGACAAGGCACAGAAGTAAAATTATCTCATCATTCTTTCCCTCCAGTGTCGGGGCTGGAGATTCTTCCTCTACCACTTACTTGATATTCATCACGGGCATTGCGTTCTCAGCATGGGACCGATGTGTAAGGAGAGAACTTTCCTCCCACTGTGTGTCACTAGGAAGAAAAGGCTGTCACCATGACTGCCTTCACACACCCTCCTCCCACAGAGGGCTGAGTGAACTACAAAGGCATCTCCCCTCCACTTGATCTTTCCAAAAAAGGTATTGATTCTACAAATCTTCACAGAGGACCTACTACCTGCATAGAGTTATGTTGGGTGTGGTGAGGGATACAAAAGCAGAGAGGTCCTCCTTTGAGAAGCTGTAAAAGTAAGGTTCATATGCATTAGAACAAATAGCACACTAAGGGATGTGCCGTAAAACCACTCAGAACTAAAAGCATATTAGTGAACAGAATGGTGCCATTCATTTAGCAAAATGACATAACTCTGAAAACAGAAGAGGTCAGAGCGTCTTGAAGATAGATAAGGTGCAAGTAAGCCTGAAGATAAGGGGCATTCCAAGTTGAAAGCTGGAGTAGGATTTACCTGGCTAAAGACACAAGAGTGGGACATAAAGACATGTTTTAAGGCCTGGGCATAATCCAAACTAGCTGAAGAGATGGGGTCCCTTGAGAACAAATTTTGACTGTCCTTAAATATCTAATTTAATGAGACCAAAATATTTTTAATTTGGATAATTAGTAAAGATTTTTGAGCATATGAGCATATACCCCCTAGTACATCTGTATGTATGCATATATGTATACACATAATTCATGTATACAAGCTGATATGTACTTTATATAACATATTTTAAAGGGTGAAATAAATAATACTTTAAATATCTTTATTTTATATATTTATGGCACAAAAATCCTTTTTGTGATTTCTAAAGAAAAATCAATAGTTTTAGTGAAAGTAATATATGATTAAATACACTTTTTGTTTGTATGCTTAGAGACAGGATCTCTATCACCCAGGCTGGAGTACAGGAGGGCTGATCATAGCTCACTATAACCTCAACTTCCTGGGCTCACGCAATCCTACTGCCCCAACCTCCCGAGGAGCTCAACTATAAGCACATGCAACCACACCCATCTCATTTTTCTTATTTTTTTGTAGAGATAGAGTCTTGGTATGTTGACAAGGCTAGTCCCAAACTCCTAGCCTCAAGAGATCTTCCCATCTCTGCCTCCCAAAGTACTAGGATTGGCTTGGCACCTGTAGCACAGTGGTTACGGTGCTAGCCACATACACTGGAGCTGGCAGGTTCTAACCCAGCCCGGGCCTTCCAAACAATGACAACTGCAACAACAACAAAAAAAATAGCGAGGCATTGTGTGGTGGCTGCCTATAGTCCCAGCTACTTAGGAGGCTGAGGCAAGAGAATCGCTTAAGCCCAAGAGATTGAGGTTACAGTGAGCTGTGACAACATAGTACTCTACTAAGGTGACATAGTGAGACTCTGTCTCAAAAAAAAAAAGTCTGAACCAAAGTGCTAGGATTACAGGTATGAGCCACCACACCTGGCCCACTTTTTAAATGTACCTTTACATAACACTTGATTACAAAGTGACTCAAAAGTCTGGCTCATTTTTTTTACTTCAAT
The DNA here is from genome assembly GCF_000181295.1 of Otolemur garnettii. Classification (NCBI taxonomy): domain Eukaryota; kingdom Metazoa; phylum Chordata; class Mammalia; order Primates; family Galagidae; genus Otolemur; species Otolemur garnettii. The sequence goes on from NW_003852586.1 coordinate 860,169, forward strand.
ATTTGATTTTAGTGATTGATATAGGTGGCAAGATATGTGAGTGGGATTTTTGTTCACTTTTGAATAAGAAAGGCATTTAAAAATCTATCATTAAGTTCTGCCACATTCTATATTTATTGTCAAATGCCTTTAAACATCATTAAATATGTGTAGCTGTTTCACTACATTTCCTGAAGATACGAGGCAAATTTACCATAAAGCTAAAGAAGCATCTCCCATGGAACGTATCCAGTCACATGTCTCTATAAAGGCTGCAAAGGCAAGACAAAAGAAAATGAAATATTTTGACTATAATTTCTTTCTGCTCTGATTTCCTTCAGCTACTCTTCCCTTCATGTTAGACAGTATGTAAGTGATTGAAAGCATTCAAATGAGGACAAGTAGAGTTGGAAGCCCATTTGGATTGTGTTTAGTGGTATATATTTTATATTTCTAGGCTCTTTCAAGTGTTGCTACCTTATCACTAACCACCTCAGTGGACAATGCCTTCCACATAGTCCTGCCCACTATCTAACGCTCTCTGTAGTTGTGACATGAAGGTACAGAACCAGAGGTCATATCACAGATGAACGTGATCCATGGCATATAGAACCAAAAGGATCTGGAAATGGAAGAGAAACAAGGTTTGAAATTATGGAACCAGAAGCTGGTCTGTGGAAAATTCTTCCAGTCATCAGAAATATAAATTTATAGGCAAAGGGTTTGGTTCTCATTGGAAATTCTGTTATTATATAAGATTTAAATTTATTTTTTATGTTACATTGATTGCATTTGTTAAAGTTCCTCTTAAAATTGTATCCTGCCCCCAGAGGTGTGCCATACATTGTGCCCCCCCTCCCCACTACCTCATTCCCCTACCCCATCCTTTGTATTAGCTCATCTACTGTCTTCATACTAGAATTGAGTATATTGGATTCTTGCTTCTCTATTCTTGTGATGCTTTACTAAAAATAATGTGCTCCACTTTCATCCAGGTTAATACAAAAGATGTAAAGTCTCCATCTATTTAGGTGGCTGAATAACATTCCATGGTATACATATACTACAGTGTTAATCCATTTCTGGGTTGATGGGCATTTAGGCTGTTTCCACATCTTGGCAAATATAAATTGAGCTGTCATAAACGGTCTAGTGCAAACATCCTTATGGTATTGATTCTTCCCAAACATGAGCATGGTATGTTCTTCCATTTGTTAATGTTTTCTGCTATTATGTTTCTTAGAGTTTTATAATTTTCTTTGTAGAGGTACTTCACCTCTTTTGTTAGGTATACTCCTAGGCATTTCATTTTCTTTGAAGCTATGGGGAAGGGAGTTGTGTCCTTAATTGCCTCTCATCTTGGCTGTTATTGGCATATACAAAGGCTACTGACTTGTGGACATTGATTTTATATCCTGAGACATTACTATATTTTTTGATCACTTCCAGGAGTCTTGTGGTTTAGTCTTTGGGGTTCTCTAAGTATAAGATCACATCATCAGCAAAGAAGGAGAGTTTAACCTCCTCTGCCTCCATTTGGATGCCCTTTATTCCCTTCTCTTGCCTAATTTTGTGGGCTAGAATTTCCAGCACTATGTTGAACAACCTTGTCCAGTTCCAGTTCTAAGTGGAAAAGCTTTCAGTTTTACTCCATTCAGTAAAATATTAGGCGTAGATTTGTTGTAGATGGCTTTGACCAGTTTAAAAAATGTGCCAATGTCTATATTCTTCAGTGTTCAAATTAGAAAAGGATGCTGGATTTTATTGAATGCTTTTTCTGCACCTATTGAGAGAATCATATGGTCTTTTTTTTTTGCTTCTGTTGATATGATGAATTATGTTTATGGACTTAAGTATGTTAAACCAGCCTTGCATCCTTAGGATGAAAACTACTTGATCATGATGTATGACTTTTTAAATTAGAAGCTGTAGACTACTGGCTAGGATTTTGTTGAGAATTTTTGCATCTATATTCATGAGTGAAATTGAACTGAAATTCTCTTTTTTAATTGGGTCTTTTCCTGGTTTGAGTATCAAAGTGATGTTTGCTTCATAGAACATGTTGGGGAAGATTCCTTCCTCTTCAATTTTTTAGAATAATTTCTGCAGTATGGGTATAAGCTCTTCTTTGAAGGTTTATTAGAATTCTGGTGTGAAGACATCCAGACCAGGGCATTTTTCCATTGGGAGATTTTTTTATTGTTTCCTTGATCTCAGAGCTGGAAATAGGTCTATTCAGGAGATTTGTTTCTTTTTGGTTAAGTCTAGGGAGAGGGTGTAATTCCAAATAATGATCCATTTCCTTCACATTGTTAAATTTCTGGGCATAAGAGTTTCTTGTAGTGTTCAGAGATAATCTCTTGTATCTCTGGAGCATCTGTTGCTTTCCCCTTTTATCATTGCTGATTGAGGTTATTAGAGATTTTACTTTTCTATGTCCAGTTAGTCTGGCCAAAGCTTTATGTACTTTATTTTTTCAAAAAACCAACTCCTTATTTCATTAATTTTCTGAATGATTCTTTTTTTTTTTTTTATTGAATGATAACTGTGTACATTGATGCACTTTGGGGGTACAGTGTGGTGTTTTCATAGAAAATCCAAGACACTTCCATCAAACTGGTTAACATAGCCTTCATGTAACTTTCTTAGGAATGATTCTTTTGTTTTCAATTCCATTAATCTCTGATTTATTTTGGATATTTCTTTTCTTCTGCTGGGTTTAGGCTTAGATTGTTCTTTTTCCAATTCCATAAGATGGTTCGTGAGTTTACTGATGCACTCCCTTTCTGTTTTTCAGAGGTAGGTGAATTTTCCTTTCAGGGCTGCTTTTGCTATATCCCACAGGGTTTAGTAGCTTATGTCTTCATTGTTGTTGCTCAAGGGAATTAAAAATTTCCTCTTTTATCTCTTCCTGCACCCAACTGTCATTCAGCATATGTTTGTTTAATTTCCACACCTTTATGTGTGGTTGAACATTTTTGTTGGAGTTAAGTTCCACCTTTAATGCCTTGTGGGCTGAGAAGATACAAGGTAAAATTTTAATTCTTTTGATTTTGTTCATGTTTGGTTTTTGTCCTAGGACATGACCAATATTGAAGAATGTTCCATGGACTGATGAGAAGAATGTAAATTCTTTAGCTTTGGGATGGAGTGTGCTATATACTTCTATCGAGTACAGTTGTTCTAGGGTCACATTTAAGTCCCTTGTATCTTTGCTTAGTTTCTGTTTAGAGGATCTGTCCTGCTCAGTAAGAGGACTGTTAAAGTCCCCCGTTATTATGGTGTTATGGGATCTCATATTGCTCAGACTAATTACAGTCTATTTTAAGAATCTGGGAGCATTTAAATTGGGTGCATAAATATTTAGAATTGAAATGTCTTCTTGTTGTATTGTTCCCTTAACCAATATGAAGTGTTCATGTTTGTCTTTTTTGACTTTAGTTGCTTTAAATCTACTTGTATCTGAGAATAAGACTGCAACCCCTCTTTTCTTCTGATTTCCATTTGCTTGGCAAATTGTCTTCCATCACTTAACCCTGAATTTTCATTTGTCCTTCAAGGCTAGGTGTGTCTCCTGCAGGCAGCAAATAGATGGCTTGTGTTTTTTTACCCAGTCAGCCAGTCTATGCCTCTTTAGTGGGGAATTCCAGCCATTAAAATTTATTGAGATAATTGATAAGTGTGGTGGCATTCTATTCATCTTATTTTGTGAAAGTCCATTGCTTAGTTTTATCTTTTGCATCATTGTGGAAGCTAGGTTTTGTCCTTTAGTTTCTGGGTGTTCACTTTGCTGGTGGTCCATTGTGACAGTCAGTAGGTAGAATAGATCTAAGTATTTCCTGTAGAGCTGATCTTGTTGCGGCAAACTTCCTCAATGTTTGCATATCAGTAAAAGATTTGATTTCTTTGTCAATTTTGAAGCTTAGCTTACCAGGATATAGAATTCGGGGCTGAAAATTGTTTTGCTTAAGTAGATTAAAGATAGATGACCATTGTCTTCTGGTTTGAAAAATTTCATGTGAGAAGTTTGCAGTGACCCTGATGGTTTGTCCCTGTAGGTTAATTGGTGCTTAGTCCTGGCACCTTGCAGAATCTTCTCTTTTGTCTTGACTTTGGACAGGTTCATCACAATGTGTCTTGGAGAAGCTCTATTTCAGTTAAGACAACCTGTGGTCTGATATCCCTCTGAAAGGAGTGTGTTAGAATATTTGGTGATATTTGGGAAATTTTCATGTATGATATCCTCTAGTAGGGCTTCCATGCCTCCAGGGTATTCTTCTTCCCCTTCCGGTATATCTATAACTCATGTTTGAACACTTCATGAAGTCCCATAATTCTATCGGAGAGCATCTGCTTTCTCTCTCTTCTTTTCTGTCTCTTTAACTGCCGGAGTTAGCTCAAGAGCTTTATCTTCTACCTCTGAGATTCTTTCTTCTGCAAGATCTAGTCTATTATTGATACCTTCTACTGCATCTTTAAGTTCCCTGATTGACTGCTTCAATTCCTTCAGCTCCACTATATCCTTTCTATATTCTTCATATCATTCATCTCTTATTTGATTCTGTTTTTGAATTTCCTTTTGGTTATTTTCCACTTTCTCATCAATTTCCTTCATTGTTTTTATTATCCATATTTTAAATTCCCCTTCTGTCATTTTTAATATTTCTTTATAGGTGGAATCCTCTGCAGTAGCTACCTCATAATCCCTTGGGGACTGGGAGGGGTGTTGCCCTGGTCTGGTTTTTCGTGTTGCCAGGATTTTTTTGCTGTTTCTTCCTAATGATTATTTTCTTTTTGTCTGTTTCCTTGTCCTAATTTTTCCTTTCACTGCCTCTTGCTCTTTAAGTTACCATGCCTCTGACCAAAGGTGTTGAAGTATCCTTTTGGTAAAGAACTAAAAATATGAGAAGAGTGAAAAACAAGAAGGAATAAAAGATTGGAAAGAGACAGAGAAAGAGAAAAAAAGAGAAGGGAAAGGGGGTGAGTAAAAGGGAAGAGAGGAACAAAAAGAGACAGGAGTAATAGTTGTGTACAGTAGGGTACTTCAACCCACTCCCACAAATCTCAACCTTGTAGGTTGGGTGGGCACCTTGATGTCTGCAACTCTTTGATAGCCTGAGTGGATACAGGACCCCACTTCCACCAAATAAAGAAAAAAAAACTATAAATCAAACCAAAACAAACAAATAAAAAACCTTAAGACATAAAATTGGGGGGAAAAATAAATATCAGAGGTAGAAAAACTAACTAAAATGAATTCCTTATTTTTAAAGAAGGCAACAATGAAAAAAATACATTTACACCAGTGGTTCTCAACCTTCCTAATGCTGCAGCCCTTTAATACAGTTCCTGTGGGTCATGACCCACAGGTTAAGAACAGCTGATTTACATGAAAAACATGAAGAAAAAAAGAATAAGAAAAATACGGGGGGGGGGGGATTTGAAAAAGGAAAAAAAAATTTTTTTGAAAAGCAAAAAACAGACAAACTAACAATAACAATGACGTCAACCAAAAAAGAAAAAAGAAACCAAATAATTCTGTGTGCCTGTGTGTCTTGCTGAACATTGCACGGGCAACAGGTGATCTTCCAGGATATGATATGCTAATCACAATGCAGCTGTATAAGATGGGGACTGGAACCCTCTGCTGACGACTTTGCCATCAAACCCTGCAGGGTTGGGAGCCTGGATCTCTCCTCACCCACTTCATATACATGCCTTGACCTTTCCAAGGCATGTCCCTTGGCTAAGCAGTGGCTATCCCAGAAAAGGGTGTGTTGCTCAGCTCTCTGCAGAAGTGGCTGCCCACTTGTCAGGGGCAGGTACCTGAATGGCCTTGCTCTAGGACCCTGAGGGCTGAGCCTGCAAGGTAATTTTCCCACAATGGCTGCCCACATGACCTGCAGCCAAACAATGAAACCTCTGCTCTGCCCTGGAGGCTCAGTCCTAGTCCCTGGGAACTGTTCAAAGTCCCTTGCTCACTGGGCCAATGTCTCCAAGAACTAGCCTCACTCTAGGACCCTGAGGGCCAAGCCTGTAAGGCAACTCTCCCACAATGGCTGTTCATGGCTTGTAGTCAAACAATGAAACCTATGCTTTGCCCCAGCGGCTCTGTCCCCATCTCTGGGCTCTGTTCAAAGTCACTTGCTCACTTGCCCAAGCTCTCCCAAGGTAACTCAACTGAGTGCAAGTCCAAAAAATCCTACAAAGAAGGTCTTCCCTGTCTGCACACTCTCACCACTACTGTAGCTGTTGCCATCCATACCAGTCACAGCTGGTGGCTTCAGACCAAATGCAAACACTTGCCCCTTCTCCCCTGCTTTCATCCTCTTCCTGTGGTTCCAAAGTCTCCTGCTGTCTCCCTGTGCCCCCAGAGGGATGTTTCTGGACAAAGTCCACAATCCTGAGTTGCCTGGAGTCTTCTCTCCCCTATCTCACTGTGCCCAGTTTCAAAAAAGCTGTTTCTCCTCCTCCATTTTGGTCCATCCCCCCATTTATTTTCTTAGTGTTTCATAATTTTCTTTGTAGAGGTCCTTCACCTCTTTTATTAGGTATATTCCTAGATATTTCATTGTCTTTGAAGCTACTATGAAGAAAATTGTGTCCTTGATTAGCTTCTCATCTTGGCTGTTATTGGCATATACAAAGGCTACTGATTTGTGGACATTTATTTTATATTCTGAGACATTCTGTATTTTTTGATCACTTTAGGAGTCTTGGGGTTGAGTCTTTGGGGTTCTTTAAGTATAAGATCATGTCTTAGGCAAAGAGCAAGAGTGTGATCTCCTCTGCACCCATTTGGATGCCCTTTATTTCCTTCTCTTCCCTGATTGTATTGGCTAGAACTTCCAGCACTATGTTGAATAGTAGTGGTGAGAGAAGAGAACCTTGTCTGGTTCCAGTTCTAAGCAGTAAAGCTTTAAGTTTTACTCCATTCAGTAAAATATTAGCTGTGGGTTTGTCATAGATAGCTTCAATCAGTTTAAGAAATGTGCCACCTATGCCTATATTGTTAAGTGTTCTAATTAGAAAAGAATGCTGAATTTTATCCATTGCATTTTCTGCATGTATTAAGAGGAACATATGCTCTTTGCTTTTGCTTCAGGTGAATTATGCTTATGGACTTGTGTATGCTACACCAGCCTTGTATCCCTGAGATGAAACCTACTTAACCTACTTGATCATGATGAATGATTTTTTTTTTTTTTTTTTGCAGTTTTTGGCTGGGGCTGGGTTTGAACCTGCCACCTCTGGCATATGGGGCCAGCGCCCTACTCCTTTGAGCCACAGGTGCTGCCCAATGATTGAATTTTTTAATGTGTAGCTGTAATTTATTGGCTAGGATTTTGTTGAGAATTTTTGTATCTATATTCATTAGTGAAATTGAACTGAAATTCTCCTTTTTAATTGCATCTTTTCCCAGTTTTGGTATCAGAGCAATGTTTGCTTCATAGACCGTGTAGGGGAAGATTCTTTCCTCCTAAATTTTTTGGAATAATTTCTGTAGTATGGGTATAAGCTTTTCTTTGGAGGTTTAATAGAATTCTGGTGTGAAGCCATCCTGACTAGGGCATTTTTTTGTCAGGAGATTTTTTGGTTTTTTTCTTCAATCTCACTTCTGTTCAAGAGATCTATTCTTCTTATCAAGAAAAACCAATTTTTTAGATACATTTTCTGAATAATTCCTTTGTTTTCAATTTCATTCATTTCTGAATTAATTTTGGTTATTTCTTTTTTTCTGCTGGGTTTGGGGTTAAATTGTTCTTCTTTTTCCAATTCCATAAAATGGTACATGAGTTTGTTTATGTGCTCTCTTTCTCTTTTTCGGATGTAAGCATCTTAAGCAATAAATTTTCCTCTCAGGACTGCTTTTTCCTGTATCCCTCAGGTTTTGGTAATTTGTGTCTTCATTGTTGTTATGTTTGAGGAATTTAATGATGTCCTCTTTTATTCCTCCTGAACCTAACTATCATTTAGCATAAAGTTGTTTAATTTTCAAGTCTTTGTGTGAGGATGAATGTTTTTGTTGGAATTGACTTTCACCTTTATTGCCTTGTGGTCTGAAAAGATACAAGGCATAATTTCTATTCTTTTAATTTTGCTGAGGTTTGATTTGTATCCTAGGATGTGGTCAATTTTGGAGTATGTATCATGGGCTGACAAGAAAAATGTATATTCTTTAGCTTTGGGATAGTGTGTTTTGTATATGTCTATTAATCTCACTTGTTCTAGGGTCACATTTAAGTCCTTTATATATTTGTTTAGTTGCTTTATATATTTGCTTAGTTTATGTTTAGAGGATATGTCCAGTTTTTTCAGAGGGGTGTTAAAGTCTACAACTATTATAGTGTTATGGGATATCATATTGCTCAGACCCATCAAGATCTGTTTCATAAATCTGGGAGCACTTAAATTGGGTGCATAAATATTTAAAATTGAAATGTCTTCTTGTTGTATTGTTCCTTTCACCAGTATAAAGTGTCCATCTTTGTCTTTCTTAACTTTAGTTGCTTCAAAGTTATAACCCCTCCTTTCTTCTGATTTCCATTTGCTTGAAATACTGTTTTCCATCCCTTAATTCTAAGTCTTCATTTGTCCTTCAAGGCTAGATGGCTTTTGCTTTTTTTACCCAATTGGCCAGCCTGTGCCTCTTCAGTGGTGAATTCAGTCCACTGACATTTATTAAGAGAATCAATAAATGGGGTGGAGTTCTAGTCATCTTATTTTGTGAAAGTCCATTGTGTAGTTTTATCCCTTGTGCCATTGTGAAAGCTAAGTTTTGTCCCTTTGCTTCTGGGTGTTTACTTTGCTGGTGGTCCCTTGTGGTGGTCAGTGTTGAAAACAGGTCTAAGTGTTTCCTGTAGAGCTGATCTTGTTGTGGTGAATTTCCTCAGTGCTTGTATATCTGCAAAAGATTTGATTTCTCCACCAGTTTTGAATCTTAGTTTAGAAGGATACAGAATTCTGGGCTAAAAATTGTTTTGTTTAAGAATGATGACCTGGGGTTCAATATCCATGTGAAAGGAGTGTGTTGGGGTCTTTAGTCAAACTTGGGAAGTTTTCATTTATAATAGTTTCCAGTAGGGCTTCCCTTCCTTTGGGACAATCTTCTTCTCTTTCAGGAATCCCTATTATTTGTATGTTTGAACACTTCGTGCACTCTCATAGTTCTCTAAGTGTTTGTTCTGCTTTCTCTCTCTTCTTTTATGCCTCTTTAACTACCTGGGTTAACTTAAAAACTTTATCCTCTCACTCTGAGATTCTTTCTCTCCACGGTTTAACCTATTTTTGATACTTTCTTCTGCATCTTTACATTCCCTAATTGTCTCCTTTATTTCCTTCAGGTCTGCCATATCCTTTCTATATTCTACATATCTCTTATCTGACTTTTTATTTTCTTTCCATTTTCTCATCCACTCCTTTTTTGTCTTTATCATCCATATTTCAAATTCCCTTTCTGTCCATTAATTCTTGATAGGTAGAGTCTTTTGCAGAAACTGCCTCATAGTCCCTTGGGTTTTGGTTTTTCATGTTGTCTGAATTTTTCTGTTGGTTCTTCTTCATGTGTTCTTTCTTCTTGTTCACTTCCTTTTCCTCCTTTTTCCTTTTCACTGCCTACTTTGTTTAAATAGAAGTCCTTGCTCTTGATGACAATATGTTGCAATATGTTTCCAGGACACCAGGTGGTGCTGTGGTTACTTTTAGGAGGCAGAGAGCACAGGCTGCAACCTCTATAGTCCTTATTCCAAACTTAGTTGCCTTCAGTGGTCACCTGATTGTTTCTTCAACATTCAGACCCTCCAATTTGAGATCTTAAAGCTCACAAGAATCCTTCAGGGCAGTTCTCACAGTGCCCCTGATTCCAGTTCCCATGGGATGTGCGAGTCCCTTAGTCTGTCCCAAGAGTAGAATTCTGATCCCAGCAGGTGGAATTAAGACGGCCATGCTTTAGGTCCCTGCTAAGACCTTCTCATGACCTTCCCACAATGGCAGCCCCTTGGCTACCAAGACTGTCTCAGTATGGCTGCCTCACCAACTACCAAACCTATGTGACATCCACACCAGCTGGCATTCAAATCTGGTTGCTATATACCATTGGAATCTGTCCACTCTTCCAAGGTTTCCACTCAATAGTACAGCTTAACCCAACAATTGAAAACTCCAGAAAGGCTTCTTCCCATCCTAGACCTCTGTGTCAGGCCAGCTGATCCAAGCCAGTTGCAATCACTTGCCTAATTCATCAAATTTCCACTCTGGATCATACGCTGTATCCATCTCACCACCTCCTTGCTATGCCCCCTGAGCTATGACTCTGGGTAAGGTCCTCCCACCAGGTATGGCTGGGTTCTCTCTTTTTCCCCTGTCATTCTAAGAGAGCTCAGCTAAACGATCCTTCTGGTCTTCTATCTTGCTCTGCCCCCCTTTATATTTAATTTTAAAGAAATCACAGATTTTTTTAATTTCTTATGATAATCACATAAAACAGAGTTTATTGCAATTCCTTTCTTTATAATTTATCACAAACTACAGCTACACTACAGTTAATGAGGATGTCTATGTGTGAAGTTGCAGATTTCACATGTCCCAGCTTATCAGGGCACATCTTAGCACATCTCATGTATTTTGTCCTGATAAAAACTGTTCTAGATAAAATGGCACACAAAACTGCCAACAATATAACAAAACAAATAAAGAACAAATGTTCCTATGACAGACTTCCTACAAATATTTACATACAATCCAAAATATGTAACATAAGAATAATTTGATCATACAATTATGTAAGTCACTACAAAATAACAGCAATGGTTTTTTCTGAGACAGGGTCTTGCTCTGTCACCCTGGCTTGAGCACAGTGACATGATCATAGGTCACTGCATCTTAAAACTCCTGGGCTCACATGGTCCCTTGCGTCAGCTTTCTGAGTAACTGCATCTACAGGTACATGCCATGACAACTGGCTAAATTTTCTTATTTTTTGTAGATATGGGGTCTCATCAGCCTGATCTTGAACTCCTGGCCTCACGCACTCTTCCCATCTCAGCCTCCAAAAGTTTAGGGATTACAAGGGTGAGCCACTAAGCCTGGCCAGCAATTTTTAATTGAATTTGCTCTGATTAATTAGTACTGTTACTTAAAAGAGCATTTAAAGTTAGTCTTTCCTGATAAAATGTGAATGTCATAGGGCGGTGCCTGTGGCTCAAAGGAGTAGAGCGCCAGCCCCATATGCCAAAAGTGGTAGGTTCAAACCCAGCCCCGGCCAAAAACTGTAAAAGAAAAAAAAAAGTGAATAGCATACAAACCTTACAGCTCATATGTAAATATGATAGAGGTTTCCCCAAGTTTAACAGCAATTCTAAAAATCTGTGTAATATTACTAATAGCAAATTATTTTCAATAATAAAAAACATTTTAATCAACCATGCTAAAGTATGAATTATCATTCTATCTTTAGAAAATATTGTAAACATAGTAGAATCTCTAGAAGTTGACCCCCCAAGGGACTATAACAAACTGGTCAATATATGGAGGTAGTCAACATGAGGAACTAGGGCTACTGTACTCATACAAACATGTGGTCTATGAAAACTAGGTCAACTTAAAGAGGTTGTCAATGTAAGGATGTGGTCAGCTATGGAGGTTCTACTATAACTGTCGTATTAAGAGGTGACCAAAGGAGATGCAACTAAAAGATACAGGAAAAAAGTATGATAGGCATGTTAGTTGATTTGTAAATATTGTTATTTTTCTAGATCCTGCATTTGTGACATTTCTCATTTTTTAAAATGAGTAATTGGTGTGATTTCTTTTCTCATTCTATATAAATGTTCATCTGATTTTGTATTTGCAATTTTATATTTTTTCGTTCTCTTAAAGAGAACTTCAAGTCTGTTCTTTTTAGGTGTTCAGTTTACAAATACCTGTCTCTTAGTAATTTTATGCCTTAATACACACATATTGTTACTAACTAAAATTTTAAGCACAGTGCGTACCTAAAGTGAAATGTATTATTAAATAGGATGTGAATGCATTATTTCAGATTTTCATTTCAATAATTTTGGGTCATACTGACCAAACTGTTGTCAGACCTCATTAGTGCATTATATTTACCATGTAACATGGCTTATGATGAGTAAAATAACAGCTCAGTCTTTTTGCTGCTGTTCCCTGATACCACATACAGCAGCTACTATTCTCTTCAATCTGTGATTTCTTTCCTGAAACCTTCCTAAACTACTTATTCACACATGGAACCATATAAACAATAAATCCATAACCAGATGCATATAAATACAAAAATATCACAATATTCCAGAAGCTAACAAAAACAATGATACTACTATTCCCCTCAGTACTTTGTTTTGTTTTGTTTTGTTTTCTTAAAAACAAGGTCTCTCTTGTCACCCAGGCTGGAATGAAGTGGTGTGATCATAGCTCACTGCAATCTTGAACTCCTGGGCTCATATGATCCTCTCTCCTCAGCCTCCTGAGTATCCAGGACTGTAAGTATGTGCCATCACACCTGGCCAATTTTTTATTTTTTATTTTTGTAGAGATGGGGATCTTACTATGTTGCCCAGGCTGGTCTCAACTCCTACCCCCTAAAACCCTCCCACTTTGGCCTCTGAAACTCCTCAGTACTTTGGAACTCCAACCATTACTCCCCCTATTCTTTTTCTTCTTATTTATTTATTTATGAGCTACAGCTGCTGGAATAAAACCAACCATTACTTTAAAGTATCTCAGGTACCACAAATGATACATGATTATTATCTAACATACAATCTGAAAAATAGTTCCCATATCAAACTGGATGTCAAACACTAGCAAAGTTTAACTTCTTTTCCTTTATAATTAAATACATATGTACCTTCCTTTCGGCCGGCAATGCCATCTTCCAGTAATTCACCAAAATGACAAACACAAAGGGAAAGAGGAGAGGCACCCCATATGTGTTCTCTAGGCCTTTTACAAAACATGGAATTGTTCCTTTGGCCACATGTATGCAAATCTACAAGAAAGGTGGTATTGTAGACAGTAAGGGAATGGGTACTGTTCAAAAAGGCATGTCACATAAATGTTACCATAGCAAAACTGGAAGAGTCTACAGTGATACCCAGCATGCTGTTGGCATTGTTGTAAACAAACAAGTTAAGGTCAAGATTCTTACCAAGAGGATTAATCTTTGTATTGAAAATATTAAGCACTCTAAGAGCTAAGATAGCTTCCTGAAATGTGTGAAGGAAAATGATCAGAAAAAGAAGGAAGCCAAAGAGAGAGTTACCTGGGTTCAACTGAAGCGCCAGCCTGCTCCACCCAGAGAAGCCCACTTTGTGAGAACCAACATAAAGGAGCCTGAGCTCCTGGAACCCATTCCCTATGAATTCATGGCATAAGCATATAACATAGCACACAGAAGTACCAGTGGACCCATGTTTTTAGGTGCTGGAACCTATTTATTCCCCATGAGCTCATGGCATAATAGTGTACAGCATAGCACACAAGATAACCAAAAGACCCCATGTAACAGTGATATAAGTACTGGAACTTATTTCCCACAAATTCAAAAGTCAATCAACGCTTTGTCACAGTCAATGGCAAGGTGCCTCCCTGAGCTACTAGAACCTCTTCCCTATGAATTTGTGGCATGGCAGATAAAAATAATAGCCTACTGCTACCGTAAAAATGTTTCTCATTCATTCACTAAAAGTGTGATTTTTTTCCCCAAAGAGTATTAAAGCAAATTTTAATGTGTTCTAAAAAATAAATAAATAAAAAAAATAAATACATATATAATTATATAGTGTAAAAATAAGAATATAAAATCTGCCTGCATTCTTCCCTATTCTAATGAATTATTCACTGTGTACCCTGGGTCCACCTTCACTTTAGAGATTAATTGCCTGAAGTATGTGAACTTATCTAAGGAAGGAAAAAAGAAACCATTGAGTTTTTTTGAGCAGGGGAGATACATTAAAGAAATATTTTTAGGAATGATTTTAGGAATGCTATTCAAGACAGATTAAACACTAGAGATAAGAGTTTAAAGAAAAAATGAGTTGGCAGGCCAGTGCGATAATCCAAAACTAAGGGACAAATGAAAATTAGTAGTATGGAAATGAGAATAGGAAAGAAGAAACAAAAGCACCAACCTGATTTAAAAAAAATAAAAGTACAGAATTTATAACACACTCACTTACCATTTCAGCTTTGAAAATGTGGGTCCAGGACATTCAATTAACTGGTATGTATCTGTGGTACATCATAGTCTTAATTATCAGACTGTTTGTGTGTCCCCTGGAAAAGTAGGTGCTAAAGTGTCACAACCACCCAAATAAACATAATAGGGACATTAAAGTAGTAAGCCTAAACAGACGGGATTCAGCTGCCTTATGAAAACCCTGGAGAGGCAGCAGTGCCAACATCGTGCAAGTTCAGGGAACACCAGCAGGAAGAACAAGTCACATACTCAAGGTGGGGCATCTCAGAACTGTCCCAAGTGATGCTTTCCACCACAAATTAGCAAAATTTTAAACACCAGTTAAAACCCACTCAGTCAGAGATATCCATAGTTTACATTTATAGGTTAGATGTGTAGAACAATTTTATGCAAAAAACTGAAATGGTGAAACAGATCATTCTCCCTGTAGATAGACCAGGACAATGACGAAAATAGGGCGAAACAAGGAGAACGCCGTCTGGTGCTATTTCAGACTGTGTATGTTATTAAACCACTTTTTAAACATTTATTTATTTGACTGTGTTAAATTCTTTAACGAATATATACTCAGGTCTAAATATTAAATGCAAGGCTTCTGATAAAAGCTCTGTCCTTCCTTCCCATCCTTCGCCCTATAATAATATTTAAATAATGTAGTGATTACATAGGTTTGAATTCATTTTCTCTCAAATTTGGGGGAAGAGACTCGTCTTTGTCTGCTAATAATCAGTGTCGCTTTGACAAATTTAATGATATGCCTTGTCTTTCCTCTTTGAAAGTAACCTAAATTTTCTCTTGGACAATGTTTTCTCTTTTTCTCTAACATATTACCAGACAGTGGTTATGTGCCTTGATTTGGGCCTTTTTTCATTCATTCTATACAGTATTCCTGTGTCCTTTTCATCTAGGAACTCGCCACACTTAGCTCTTATGTTACACACTTTATAAATTCCTCCTCTCGGTTACCTCTGCCATCTCTTCTTAGAACATCCTTCAGGTGACTACTCCTTTGAGTCTGTCCTCTCTCCTATTTTTCGTGTCTTAAAACTTTATGTTCTACCATCTGAAAGATTTTCTTCTGTCAATTTTTTTAAGGCATCATATTTTCACTTTTCAAGAAATCTTTCTTGTCTTCTTTTATCTTTTCATTTTATCCCCTTCTTTTTTAATGAGAGTAAGAAATTGAACTGTCCCAGCCCTCCACATGCTGGACTTGGAGATTCTTCAAGATGATTCCCTGGGCATTGCCTTGCCTACCTCCACACTGCTAATGGGCCAGGTGGTGGTGGTTCACTCCTACAATCCTAGCACTTAGAGATTGAGAGGGCTAAGGCAGGAGGAGTGATATTTTTCTTATCTAAAGACATAACCGAGGGCAACCTCTGGCTTCCAGTGTTATGCAAACAGTCTCTTCTCCCCGGTCTCTGAACCAGAACGTCTCTGAACCAGAAGACTTTATGAAGTTCTGTGCAAGTCAGACTTCTGTAACTCTGCGCCCTCTTCTGAAAGCCCTCAATGGTAGAATCCAAATTCTACCACATAGCTACATCAATTATCACTATTTCATCTCCTTTCTGATTCTAGGATTTTGCTGAGATCTTTCTCATAGCCAACAATGGCAGGAAAGGTTGTTCAGACCACCCTTTCACTGAAAATGACTAAAATTAGCAGATCAAATTTTTTTCAATAATTTTTAAAGCATCAAAAAGATTGCAAACTATTAAGCAATTACCATACCAAAAATGAAAGACAAGCAGAGACCAGAGGGATAAATCAGCACAGAAGCATTACTGCCCTGATGGCATCTGGCAGCACAAGGGAATGAAGTCAAAGCCCAAAGCTCACATACTGCGGAGATTCTGTAAGAAAAGCTCTCCTCAGTAAGGTAGCGTTCCAAAGATTACAACTGAAAAAAACAATGAAGCATCATCACCTGGATGGAGCAAGAAAACTTGAGCCATGGACATCATTAAGGTATTGCTACTGTCTGACAAAGCAGTGCAAAACTTCTCTGGAAGTGGCACCTTAATCTTATACCTCAATTTATATCCCCACAAATAAACTTTTAATACATGAACAGCCCAAAATAAAAGGAAACAATAAAAAGACTTCCATGAGAGGGAAACACTAAAAGCAGTAAATACAACCACAGAATTCAAAAACTTCTAACATTATCAGATACAGATATAAAAATATGACTTGCTATGTTTAAAGGCATAAAAAAGAATTTACAAATAATCCACAGGAAAAAGGAAAATATAAAAAGTAAAATAGCAAAAATTTAAAACAAACAGAACTTCTTCAAATGAAAAACAAGCAAAATTGAAAACTCAATGAACCAGTTTAATAACATACTAGACATGGCTGAAGAGAGAATTAGTTAGAAGAAATTATCAAGAAATGCAAAATGTAAAGACAGTCTAAAGTAGAGTTTAAGAGACATGGAAAATAAAGTGAGATATCTCACTTTATTAGTTTGAGGTTTCTCAAGGAGAAGAAAATGTAAGTTCACTATAGATGTGCATATTTATTTCTGGATTCTCTATGTTAGTCCATTGGTCTGTGTCTGTTTTTATGACAATACCATGCTGGTTTGGTTACTACAACTCTTTAGTATAACTTAAAGTCAGATAATGGGATTCTTCCAGTTTCATTTCTTTTTGCTCAGGATAGCTTTAGCTATTCTGGGTCTTTTGTGGTTCTACATAAATTTTAGGATTATTTTTTCTATTTCTGTGAAAAACATTATTAGTATTTTGATGGGAATTGTGCTGAACCTATATTGCTTTCAGTTGTATAAACATTTTATTAATTCTTCCAATCCAAGAGCATGGAATATCTTTCTGGTTTTTTGTTTCCTCTACAATTTCTCCCATCAATGTCTTATACTTTTCATTCTAGAGATCTTTTACTTTCTTTTTTTATTTTTATTTTTTGGCCAGGGCTGGGTTTGAACCCACCACCTCCAGCATATGAGGCTGGCATCTTACTCGTTTGAGCCACAGGTGCCACCCCCTTTCACTTTCTTTGATTAAGTTTATTTCTAGGTATTTTAGTTTATTCATAGTTATTATAAATGGAATTACTTTCTTGGTTTCTTTTTTTAGATTATGTACTGTTGGCATATAGAAATGCTACACTGATACTAATTTTTTAATGAAAAAATCAGAATTTATGAAATAATATCTTTATTATGCCATAACAAAATATTTAACAACTAGAATTTTACATCTAATAATCTTTCACAAATAAAGGCAAATTAAAGATATTTTTAGTCAAGTAAAAGCAGAGACACTTTACCACAAATAAACCTTCAGAAAAGGAACATTTATTTATTTATTTATTTATTTTTAGAGACAGAGTCTTACTTTATCACCCTCAGTAGAGTGCCATGGTGTCACAGTTCACAGCAACCTCCAACTCCTTGGCTTAAGCGATTCTCTTGCCTCAGCCTCCCAAGTAGCTGGGACTACAGGTGCCCACCACAATGCCTGGCTATTTTTTTGTTGTAATTTGGCTGGGGCTGGGTTTGAACCCACCACCTGTGGTATATGGGGCCGGCACCCTACTCACTAAGCCACAGGTGACACCCCAGAAAAGGAAATTTTAAAGGGTATATATTGGGCAAGATGAAAATATTCCCCAACAAAATGCTGAAGAGGACAAAAGAAATGAAGAGCAAAATAAAGTGGTAAGTATGTAGATAAATCTACAATAATATAATCGGTATTATACAACAATAGTAATATCCTGTGATTAATCAGTTTATGGCAATAATACTGCCATAGGAATGAGGTAAATGAGATTGAGGTGTCCTAATGACTTTGTATAGTCTAAGAAAAGAATTGAGGTACTGCTTTATTTTAAACTTTAATAAATTGAATATTCTTTCTGCCATTTGTACAGAAACCACTAAGTAGGAATATACAGTACCCAAAAACAATTAAGGTAAAAATCAAAAATAAAAAGACAACTAGAAAATATGTTTAAAAATTAAGAAATAGGCCAGGCATGGTGGTTCTATCTTGTAGTCTTAGCACTTTGGGAGGTCAAGGCAGGAGGATTGCTTCAGCCCAGGAGTTGGAGGTTGCTATGAGCTATGATGACACCACTGCTCTCTAGCCTAAGCAATCCAGCAAGACTCTTTCAAAAAAAGGGGAGAAGGAAGTTCAAAAGGTAGGGAGGGAGGAGAAAAAGAAAGAAACTTCTAAATTTGCATATGTCAAAAAAGAAATCATAATAAAAATTAGAAAATAGTTTGAACTACAACATATTTGACTATCTATGTAAATATTAGACCCTATCCATCTTGGAAGGGCCAACAGTGCACCCTTAGAAGGATAGATCTCTATGCCAGATTAATAATGTGGAAATTCTCCAAAAGGTAATGACCTCTCATTCTTTTTGACATGTGGCTATAAAGAGTTTTTATTCTTTCATTTTAGAGAAGGCGCCCGGAGGAAAATTAGATGGACATGTTTCAATTGACCATACATAGCCACAATTCCACTAAGTTATTTTAAACTTCAGTAAGAAATAGCACAATCTGATATGTTCTTTCTTTAGGTAATTTTTAATTTGCTATTAAAACAAATTAGTAAATAAGTAATCCTTACTTATATGTATTTCATTCTAAGCACAGGACAGAAACATTCACAAGCAATCTACATTTCTAAGAATTTTCCCTATTTTAAAAGACCTTCTAAGGATAAAATGTCACCTTTCACTACAGGAATATACTTATACCCGAAACATTTTCACAAGCATTCTTTTTTTTTTGGCCAGGGCCAGTTTTGAACGTGCCACTTCCGATATATGGGGCCAGCACCCTACTCCTTCAAGCCACAGGGGCTACCTTCGCAAATATTCTTAATGTACTTTCAGTAAACTTCCTTACATTAACCCAAGTAACAAAACCAGCTACCTGACAATGAAAACCAGCTATTGTCCACCTTCTGATTTCTATTTTTTCCTTACCAATCCAATTAAAGTGAACAGTATTCATTGTGTCTTAGACAAAAGACATATAAGAATAATTACGAAATGCACCAATTTAAGCATTGTGCAGGTATGGGAATGGGGGGCTATATGTTGACTCATGTTAAAGGTAGAAAATTTTGAGCTAGGAACATTATCTGAAACAGAAATCCATTTAACAATAACAGGCTGGGCACCTGTCGCTCAATGGTTACAGCACCAGCCCGAGGAACAGGGGTGGCAGGTTCAAACCAGCCAGGGCCTGATAAACAAACAAACAACAACAACAAAACAATGATAACAAAAGCTAACAAAAACAAATAATCTCCAACTGGACTTACTCTAAAAAATGTTAACAAACCACATAAACTGGGAAGTACATTTTGCTTTCCTGAGTATGTATGAGGTAATCAGGATAACAAATGAGGCCCTTTGGGGGTCTATTGACATAATGTGTGTTAAATACTTTTTAAATGGAAAATTATTATCCACAGTGAAAAAATACTATTTTCTTCATATCTTTAAAATATTTTAGAGAGAATTCTATTTCCCAGAAACAGACAACTTGCTACATAATAATTTAAGGGGATTTGTTCACTTTACATAATGCTCTATTCTCAGTAAATACACAGTTTACTGCATTATCATTTGTTTGAAAAAAGTTTCATATTAGTAAAGCAATTCGTAATTATAACAAAATATGCATAACTGTTAAGAGAAAGCACGTTGCTCTAGAACTTCCCCATTTTGGAAAAACACAGTAGAAGACAGAAAGCAGACTAATTACTTAAAATGAAGACACATGATGTCATATGCTGGATCAAAAAATTTCATCAAAGTCATCAAATTGATTCCTAGTATATTTCACTGTTCTTATCTCTACCTCTACTCTTATGACTGAGGTCACCTATTTTGTTTTTTGGTATTTTTAAAATTGAACACATGGATCTGGTCTGCTAATAAAGCAAGTCTACTAATTATTTTGTTTATAGAATGACATCTTTCAGAAAAATAACAGGCAAAATGGCTTCTAAAAGCTAACAGGCTATGCACTTAATTATATACTGACATGTGTAACAGGCTTAATTTTTTAGGAGTGATACATGTCTCTAGACATGCCACTCAACCACAAATCCAGTGAATTTCACTCCATAAATTGCAGGATATTATTATATTATAGGTGTCTTTATAATTCAGTGGTTCACTATCAATGCTTAAGTCCATTGCAAGTGAGGATGGAAAGGGAACAGAGTCCAACTGAATGTGTACAGGGAAGCTGGGCAGAATGTAATTTAATTATCAGAGTGGGAATGTGTTCAGGACTCTACCTGCCATAAGGAAAGTACCCTGGGATCTTTAATGACCACAAGTGGTCAGGATTTCAGTTTTACAACTCATCCAGTTAATTGCCAAACACATCTTCTGCTATACCATTAAGTGACAGGGCTGGGGAATTCATTCTGCTAATTAGGAACCTGGGACTGCGGGTTAGTTTCTCAGAGAGTTTTTCAGGGTATGGGATTATGTGCACATACACCTAAAAGAAGTAAATAGGCTTGGGCGAACTCTACGGCACTAGTCAGACTAGAGTTGAAAAGTGCTGGACTCTGGGCAGTTTTGAGGAGCCACCCCTAGACTGTCTCTTCCTTATGGTCAAGTGTAAAATGTACACCCTGCTTTTGTATAGTCCCACATGCCCTGTGGGAGAATTCACCCTTGCACTTTACAGGGGGTCTTATTTCAGGACTTTACTCTTTAAAATGAAATTGCAGTATAAAGATCCTCATTTTCTCATATTTTTTACATGAAAATATGACTCTGCTTTCTTTAATTTTTTCCTCTTTGAAGGAATACCTGTCATCTCAAAAAAGTCTGAAGAATGACCACTAATTACTTTTCCCAAAGTGAAAAATAGGAAAACCTCTTCCAACAGCCTAGCTCAATGGTTCCCAGATATCATTCCATTGACCAAAGCCATCCAAATGACTTTTAAAGTTTATTAAAAATAAAAATTTCAAGGGCCCATCTAGGTATTTGAATTCTCAACAGAACCACAAGGTCAGTCTGCTTATTTGAGAACCAAGACTCTGACTTCCTTTTGAGGCAAAATAGCAAAGGCCCATTTGTGATTCTGAAAAGAAAACCTTATCCATATATCACACATGATACACACAACGTCTGTCTCCCTTTTCTGTGTTCATTTTCTTCCTTTTATATATTGCTTCTATTTTAGATCCCATCATTCTAGTTATCAAGTTTAATTTCTTTCTTCCCAGGAAGCATTGTATAATATTACTTTGGGACCTTATTAAAATTGATACTAATTAACTCAACTATATTTATTTTCACACTCAGATAATATGAGTAATCCATGAGAGACATTGAACTTTAGACACGAGGGAAGTTAAAATGCCTATGACGCAAATAGAGGCATTAGAAAAAGATTATTGGATAATTTAAAACTAACTGAATGTTACTTTTTCCTGTTGCTATATAGCTGATGTTCCAACATAATCGTTTATTTTTAATTAGTGAGAAAGAAGATACTTGAAGACATTGCAGAAATCTGGTATGACGGCAGCCAGAGTAGAGAACAAAGAGGGCTAAAACTTGCCAATACAACTGGGATTTTATTCCTCTGTAAAATGAGTTGGTTGCACTGCAGGATGTCTTAATTCTTCTCTTTCTCAAAACTGACAATGGTCCAGGAATATTAACAAATTTAACTACAGGTGAATCTTTCTAAGAGTAGAATGTGAACGTTTTAAAGCAATAACTGAGAAAATGACATGAAGGCTGTGTTGACCAGTTTGATGGAAGTATTGCAGACTGCATGTGAAAACCCCACACTGTACCCCAGAAGTGCATTAATGTACATAGTTACCATTCAATAAAAAAAAAAAAACAAATTTAACAAGAATATGCATGTACAAAATTAGCAGGATTCCCTGCTACCCTTATACCTGGAAGAATTATGTGGCTTTGATAAAGGAAAGCAAGAAATATTTCTAGAGTGACCTATAATTGTCTAGGTTTGCTTAGTACTAAGGGATTCCCCAGAACACAGGATTTTCAGTGCCAAAACCTAGACAGTTCCAGGCAAACCAGCATGGCTGACTATCCTAAGGCCAGAAGTTGAGTTCATGAGATAAATAAATTTTGGGGGGGGGGGGGCCACCAGGACTGGGTTTGAATCTGCCACCTCCGGCATATGGAGCCAGCACCCTACCGTTTTGAGCCACAGGCACCACCCAATAAATAAATTTTTTACCCTGTAAATGTAATTAATCCTTGGACACAAAGAGGTGCAACTGGAGGTCCCTTGATTTTGAACAGCTGGGCTGGGACAACCCATGTTGCTTTTGGTCTTCTCCAGTATCCCACCCAGGATTTAATATAAAGTGGCATCTGAGAGTACAAGGACCTGACCTGTTTAAGTCAGACACAATCTGAATAAAGGCCAATAGAGCCCTTGAGAAGGAGTATAGATAAACATCTTTATTCGGGGGGGCCTGTGGATTTTATTGCACATAAACCTAGATTATACAGTAGACCCTCCATAGCTGCCCTCCTCCCTACACTGACCACCTCCTTAAGTTGACGTAATTTTCATAGACTGGACATGCATCATAGGCACACATCAGCACAGTAGGCCTCCTTCCTTATGGCAACCACGTCCACACGTTGACCCATCTGCTGCAATCCCTTGGGTGGCCGCCTTACAGAGGTACTGCTGTATATACACTTCAACTGAAGAGCTGGTCAGGAAGCAAAGTATTTTTTAAAAAATCTAGTGCTTCCCAACAGATACAAAGACTTACAAACAGGACACCACTTGACTTCTCTCAGGGAAACATGGGCTCAGCAATGGTGCTTAATTACCTAACTGCCCAGTTTATGGTTCTTGACCCTCAATATATGCGCCTCCTATGAACTGAGGCAAGAACAAGGATCTATCCTGAGAACTTCTTTTTTTTTTTTTTTTTTTTGAGATAGAGTCTCAAGCTGTTGCCCTGGGTAGAGTGCTGGCATCACAGCTCACAGCAACCTCAAGCTCTTAGGCTTAAGTGATTCTCTTGCTTCAGCCTCCCAAGTGGCTGGGACTATAGAAGCCTACCATAAAACCTGGCTATTTTGTTGTTGTTGTTGTTGTTGCCGCCATTGCTGTTTGGCAGGCCCAGGATGGATTCAAACCTACCAGTTCTGGGTTCAAATGTATGTGGCTGGCACCCTAGCCACTGAGCTACAGGCACTGAGCCTATCCTGAGAACTTCTAAAGATTAATTTATGAAATGAAGGAACGGTTTCATTTCACCTTAAAGGTTACCATGAAGATACCATGAGATTAAAAATGTATATTTAGCAACAGAGGATACTGGGAAGGTGAGGGAAAAGCAACCCCAGGGTTCTATCTCCATACACAGACAGCAATTATGCTGCAACGATTGGTCTGATGTAAAGATCTGGGTACTCTGGAGTCCACTGAAGACTTTCAACTTCTAGAAAGGCTTAAGTGGTAAACTGAAATTACTTTTGGCCACTTTCAGCTCTTGGCTCAGCAGCAGCTACCCTGGCTGCTCCTACCCCCTCACCCTGGTAAGAAGCTGTGCACTTGTCCCTGGAGCAGCCAGTGCTCAGTTGTGGGAGCCAAAATGGGCACAAAGGCCCCTGTGTCCCAAATAGTAAGGGTCTGTGCTCTGATCACTGCCTGCTGCTTCTGGTCACAGGGGTGCACAGAGAGGCAGTGGTGACTAGCCATGCCTCTCTCACTAACTAAAGTGACCTCCAAGGGATTTAAAGGACTGGTATCCTCCCCTTCACTTTCTCTTTTTCCCCTACTAGGAGGCAAACAATAAAGGCTGCATATATAGGGGAAATTGGAAAATCACTGTCCATGCTCAGGGAAATGTGTAGGCCCAGAAAAAACTTAAAAATATCTTAATTTTAGACTTCAGTTTGATTCTCAGCATAGACACAGCTGGGGAGGGGAGAACCTGATTTGAGAGATACTACATTATTAGATTCAAATATCCATATTTCAACAAAAAATCACAAGGTATACAGTGGAACAGGAAAGTATAGTCCATTCAAAAGGGAAAATAAACCAACAGAAACTGTCCCTCCAAAAGACCTGATGGTGGATCTGCAAGACAGAAACATCAAAGCAACTGCCTCAAAGATGCTCAAAGCACTAAAGGAAGACATGCAGAAAGCCAGGAAAGCAACGTCTGAACAAAATAGAAATAGCAAAAAGAGATTTTTTTAAAATCTGAAAATAAACCAAAAAGAAATCTAAAGCTAAAAAGTAAAATAACTGAAATGAAAAATTCCAGAAATTACAGAATTCCTAAAGGAAAAGTGAGAAAGAGAAGCGGGTAGGAAAAACATTTGAAGAAGTAACGGCTAAAAATTTTCCAAATCTTATGAAATAACATTAGTATATACGTTATTACTTGCCAAACTCCAAGTAGGATGAACTTAAAAAGAGACTTTTGAGAGACAATGTAGTATCTCTCAAAATCAAGTTCTCCCCTCCCCTTCCCTAGCTGTCTCTATGCTTGACAGCTAAGGAAGAGGAGGGGAGTCTAACTTATAGACACCTTATAATCAAAACATCAAAAGATAAAAACAAAGAATCTTGAAAGCAGCAAGAAAGAAGCAGCTCATCACACAGAAAAGATACTTAATATAATTATCAGTGTATTTTGGAGGCCAGAATGCTGCTATATTCTGCTATATTTAAGGTACTAAAAGAAAACAAAATGTGAACCAAGAATCCTATATGCAGCAAAACTGTCTTTCAAAAGTGAGGAAGCAACTAAGACCTCAGAGATAAAAAGAGCTCAGGGAGTTTGTTACCACAGAACTACCTTGCAGGAAGTGCTCAAAGGAGTCCTGTAGGTTGAAATGAAAGGACATTAGACGGTAGCTTGAAGCCATAAGAGTAAATAAAGTTTACAATAAAGGTAAATAGATGGGCAATTACTGTAACTTTGGTTGCAATACACTTTGTTCTCTATGTAATTTAAAAGACTAATTCCTTTTTGAAAAATGATTATTAGTTTGTGGTTTTGGATACACAATGCATAAAGATGTAATTCTGTGGCATTGACACCTCAAAAGTAGAGAGATAGAGCTGCAAAAAAAAAATTGTTTTTATATGTTACTGAAGTTAAGATGGTATAAATTCAAATTAGAGTATTATAACTTTCAGATGTTAAATGTAATCTCTATGGCAACCACAAAGAAAATAGCTATAGAATATACATAAAAGTAAGTGAGAACGGAATTAAAACATTTCACTCCAAAAATTAACAAAACACAAATAACGACAAGAACACAAATGAAGGACAAAATGCCATAAAGCCTGCAGAAAACAGACAGCAAAATGGCAGAAGTCCTTTCTTATTAGCAATTTCTTAAAATATAAATGAATTAGGGCAGCGCCTGTGGCTCAAAGAATTAGGACACCAGCCCTGTATACCGGCCATATACCGGAGGTAACAGGTTCAAACCTGGCCCCGGCCAAAAACAGCAAAATAAATAAATAAATAATATAAATGAATAAAATTCTCCAAGCAAAAGCCAGAGACTGGAAAAATGAATTAAAATATATGATCCTGGGTGGCGCCTGTGGCTCAAGGAGTAGGGCACTGGCCCCATATGCCAAGGGTGATGGGTTCAAACCCAGCCCTGGCCAAAAAGAAAAATTAAAACTGCAGTAAAATAAAATATATGATCCAATTATATGCTCTCTACTAGAGACTCACTTTAGATTCAAAGACACTAATATGTTGAAAGTTAAAGTATAAAAAAGAGATATTTCAGGCAAACAGTGGCCAAGAGAAGCAGGGTAGCTATACAAATACCAGGCAAAACAGGCTTGAAGTCAAGAAGTTTTTAGTGGCTATAGGGTTTCAATTTTCAAGATAAAAAGAGTTCTGGAGATGAATAGTGGAAATTTTTGCATAAAAATATGAATATACTTACTATCATTGAACTGTACACTTAAAATGGTTAAGATGGCAAATTTATGTTATAGGCATTTTTTCACAATAAAAAATTGAAAAAAATAAAGGAAAAATGCATGCTTGTATCTATATAATCTCCTAATACAGAAAAGGATTCAGCTATGTTGGAGGTGACAATTATGTTTACAGAGACAATTAGATAATTTTCATTACAATTTATTAAAACAAAGCAGAAAACAATCTAGTAACAATTCCTTATCCCTAATTCAATGGACTCATTTCAGCCTTTACCTTAATTGACTTCTTAGCCACATTTAACATGTTGATTGCTCCTTTTTTTTTAATATTAACAAGTAATTATTTCTCAAGCATTTCTCATGTGCCAAGTCCTTTTCTTTTTTTTAATGATTTTTTTTTTTTACTGTTGGGGACTCATTGAGGGTACAAGAAACCAGGTTACACAAATTGCATTTGTTAGGTAAAGTATCTCTTATAATTGTGTCTTTCCCCCAAAAGGTGTGTTGATTGCTCCTTTTTTTCTACACAAAATAAGGAAACAAAAAAATCCTCCAAGTTCTTCATTTTATCCTTCTCTCCACTTCACCCTCCAATTACATATCAAAATCCCTCTCAGACTCACAGCTTCACACACATAGTCCGCTTTGTCTGGGCTCTCTCCTTAGTTTACCAGCAAACTTCTATTTACCCTTCAGGTCTCTAGGATGACATGTGTCCTCTGGAGAGATGGTCTCTGACTGTTAGATGACATCAGGTTCCCCTGCTGTGTGTGCTTACAGAAGCCTGTAATTTCTCTTTAATATTCCTCATTATGCATTATTATAACTACTGGTTACATTTATTTTCCCTACTAGATCATAAGCTTTATGAAGGCAGGGCCATATCCATCTCGTTCACTATTATGCATGGACTATCCTAACACAGTGCCCAGCTATTATCAGCCACTTGAGAAGTCATCACGAGTGAGGTAGTCAGTGAGAATCAGATGCCATCTGATCAGGATCTAGGCAGTCAGTGAGAATCAGATGCCATCTGATC
>NW_003852586.1:887529-891598 GCF_000181295.1 Otolemur garnettii
GGATCTAGGCAGTCAGTGAGAATCAGATGCCATCTGATCAGGATCTAGGCAGTCAGTGAGCAATTGAGCAAATGAGAAAAGGGCAACAGATCCAAAGATAACGAAGTCCAGTCACTATTAGGAAGCATTTGTCATGTCCCACATACCTCTGCCACCTGCCTAGGGTCCCATGTTTTCCTAACCTGAGACCTATCTCTTTCACTAAAATGCTAGAACTCTCTGTCCTAGGGCTCTCCATGTAACAGGCAGAGCATAGCCCATTTGTTGGCCTGGCTGTCTTGGGGCCTCTGAACATCTTGGCAGACCCTGCAGTGCCATCTGGCCCTTAGTGTCCCTCCTGAGACTCATCTCTGCTCTTCTGGTCAGATTCTCTGCCCATTGATCCCATCCAGGATATAGGGGTTGACTTGCTGTTTGGTGGCTACCGCCTCTCACCACGGAGTAGGACAGAATGGCTTCACCCCAGGAGAAAAAAGATTCAAGTTTACCCCAAAATCTCATCATGAAAAGTTCAGAAGGCTTTTCAACATAGTGAGGTTCATAGTGCTCTCTGAAAAGATGACCCTCCTCAAACCGAATGCTTGTGCTATATAACATGTAAACTTGTACATACAGCTTCACTGGTCAACAATTCGAAACAAGTCCAATTTTGTAAGTTTAAAAAAAAAAACTTAATTGCCTAACTTCTAGCCTGCCCATGAAAACTGATAGGATGTATATAAAACAAAACGCAACCTGGAAAATGTATTGCTTGGCCAGACACTGAAGACCACAGGAGAAGAAAGAGACATTTCTTGTCTTGGGACAATAAGAACTCTCACAGAAACTGAACATATATTTGAATGCAAAATATCCAGCTTTGTGTAATGTAATCTCCCCAAAAAGTGAAATAATAATTTTATTTTTATTTGTTTAGAGACAGGATCTTGCTCTGTCACCCAGGCTGGAGTACAGTGGCATAATCAGAGCTCACTGCAACTTCAAACTCCTGGACTCAGGTGGTCCTCCCAGCCTTGTACCATCCCCTCCAGCTAATTTTATTTTTGGTAGAGACAGGGTCTCCCTGTGTTACCCAAGCTGGTCTTGAGCTCCTGACACTAAGCAAGCTCCCACTTTAGCCTCCCAAAGTGCTGGGATTACAGGTATGAGCCACCACCTGGCTGAAATAGCAATTTAAAAAAAAGACAGGGAATAGAGAACTTTATCAGTCATACTGGTGTGCGTTAATGTTTCCTGTTAGCATACTGAGATTTGTCTGAGAAAATCCCACAGCTTCCTCTGACCACATATTCTTACAAATGTACCAGGGCTGAAACCCACAAAGCTAATAAATCTTGCTAGCAAATTATCATCATCTATAAAAACTACTGCAGCCTTAAACATTATAACATGGTATAGGTGAATGTAAATCTCCTTAAAAGCACTTTCTTCCTGTGTCACAATAAGCAGGATCCCTATTTAGAATACAATGCCAAAAATAGACACACGTTGCTTAATGTTTGCAAAAGGACCTGTACCTGCACTCGACACTGCAGAGGCTCTGACAGTATGAGTACTTTTCCAGTCTATTCTGCCTGGAGTTTTCCCCCTGAACATCAGTATGTGAGCCCTGGGTGCTGAGACCCAGGCAAGATGAGACACCATGATAATAGAAGACTTGGTACTTCAACTGTCTCCTAAACTGCAGAGGCTGAAACCCCCTTGCAGAACGGCCACTGTGTTTCATCACTGTGTGTCCCACTCTTGGCTTTCCTAGTAAACTCCTCGTATTGTTCATCTAATCAGAAATTCATAAGGGAAACTGTGTACCAAAAGGTACAATGAGGAATGCATTTTAGATCTTTTCTCCACAAAGGACAGAGTTACCAGTCCCTGAGATTTTTTTTCAACAGTCTGGCTGACGGTTTGGTGCCAATACCAACTGCTGGTTAAATCATCTAATCAGCCAGGATGAGGCTTTTTGTTCTGCTTTTGACTTCATTTTCTCGAACATTTAAAGTTGCCAACAATCCCAAATGGTATCTCATTACTTTTCTCCAATTTGTGTCTAGTTGAAGATAAAAATTATTGTATTTGGATTAAATTATAATAGAATGCATAGATGATCCACCATTTTAAGACAAACAAATAGAAATCTCCCTATAATGGTTTCAAAGGGAAATTTCTCACATCAAAACACAAAAGGGAAAAATAAGTCTCCACACTCCTTTGTTACCTGTATTCATTACCAAAAACAATACAGTGATTATTTGGGCACCCACTAGTATCACAAGAGGAACTCTGAGAGTTTAAATGAGTAAACTAGGCTTAAGCAGTTTATCAATTCAGAACAAGGTCAGGACATTTGCTTACAGGAATAAAAAGATTTTTCTGGTCCTAACCATTTATAATTTAAGAATTTTTTTTTTTAAGGAAAGACAGAAAAGAAAAAACTAAAATGCAAAAAACTGTTTTTTCCATACATGACTTTCAGACTTACAAAAGGTCAAGCATCGGTGCTCAGGTTTATGGCCAGAGGAGGTTGTAAAACGATCGTGGGTATCTGTCAAAAGAAAAATAATAATTACTTAATAAATCTCAAACAATATAAAATTTTTAGTGATAGCATGATACCTAACATACTTAAATCCCTATGAGAAGCTCTTCTTTTCTCTTCTTCCTGCCCCTCTTTCATATTCTATTCTCAGCATTTTATTTTTAGGTTTCTGCACTGTTGTTGCTGATGCAATATAATTTGCAAATTCCCATTAACTGGCAAAATACTTAAAATCAAAGATTTCTTCATAGGAAATGTATAGCAAATTTGTCTCAGCAAATCTTTCTTTAAGAACATCTAGAAGCTTACCTACTAATCTACTAGAATTTGAAATACATTAAATAAAAATATTCATTTTTATATATCTGTCAAAATGAAAAGTTCCTATAAGAAAATGTAAGAAAAATAGAGTTCCACTGAAATATAGAAAAATAGGATTTGTTGAAGTCCATCAACCATGAGGATGTTTAATTATCCAAGAAAAGCTCATACTTAAAATGAACCTTAGAATAGAAATTATGCCCAGATTATTCTCACTTACCAGACTGCCAGTTTCCATGTTTCTATTATCTTGCACTCTTAATGAAAATCAGTTTTATGTTGTCTTACTGAGTAGTTCTACTTAGAGTCCTGATATAGTCCTCAAAGATTTAACAGTTAAAAACAAAACAAACCTGTTTTTGTTGTTATCACAGACAGACACTGTTATATCTGGGAGAGGAAAGGCTTTGCACGAGACATGCAGTTTTGGAAAATGGGTACAAAACTAGCATCAGGAACTAGGTCCTAACAGGGACAAGTATACTTCCCAAAGCCTAAATCTCTTTAGTTCTGTTCCAGTGAGAAAGAAATGAAATTTTCAGAATGTCCATGGAATAAAAAGAATAAGAACTCTGACTGCCTGTGAGCAGGCCATCACCTACTGTTGGCTACCTGGGAATTGGGGACTTAACCAACACAGCCCACTCCGTTCATCCACAGGATTAGTTTAAAAATGTTTCCTCAACGTGAACAGCCTTCTGTGTGAATTCCACCTGTGTTAAATTCCCCTATTTGGCTCACATCCCTCTGTGTCTCTGGCTGTACTCATCGCAGTCACTGTTTTATCTTAGCAGAGCCATCTGAAATAGCCAATCTCTGTGCAACCCTTTCTAATTGTGTCAGATTTGGAAAGAAGAGGCCACAGTAAAGAGGTTCGCATTCTACCTTTTGCATTTTTCCAGCACAGAACAAACTTTGTCTCTTTCAATAGCATCTGTGTGTGTTCCACTGAATAATCCCTGCCAAGATTGGTAATACAAAACAGTTTTTGTAAGGATGAAGATGGAGTCACCAAAACTTGGCAGGTCACAAGGTTACCCCTCCCCAACCTGATGGCCTCTTACTACCTTTATCTGAGTGTGTGAGCAGACACATTTTTATTTCCTAATAAAATTTTCAAAAAGCAGTCAAGGACTCTATCCCATTCACAGTAGTGCCAAAGAAGATGAAATATTTAGGAGTCTACCTAACAAAGGATGTGAAAGATCTCTA
>NW_003852586.1:893119-902144 GCF_000181295.1 Otolemur garnettii
CTATAACCAAATAGCCTAAGAATATGGGGAGGGGGGAGGGAGAAGGGAGGGGGGAATGGGTGGAGGGAGGGGGTTTGGAGGGATTACTTCTGAGTCTACCTTATAGGGGTACAGGTGAATCTTTCTAGGACTAGAATGTGAACGTTTTAAAGCAATGACTGAGAAAATGACATGAAGGCTGTGTTGACCAGTTTGATGGAAGTATTTCGGATTGCGTGTGAAAACCCTACACTGTACCCCAGAAGTGCATTAATGTACATAGTTATCATTCAATAAAAAAAAATTAAAAAAAAAAAAAATTTTCATTTAAGGGTGGGTTTGAATAAAGAGTCAAATAGGTTTATGGGGCCTCAGATAAGTTAAAACATACACATGAAAAGGCCATTTAAAATTGTATTTAATGTAGTAAAATTATTCAAGTTATTTTTACATTCTGTGTCCCAAGGCAATCTTTATATCCAATTACTAATCATGATCTTAGAAGATGTTAGGATATTGAACAATTCCTTTGAATTCAGATTGAATTCTCAATATATCAAGAAGTCCATCTTGGCTCAGCGCCTGTAGCTCAGTGGTTAGGGCACTGGCCACATACACCAGGGCTGGTGGATGCGAACCTGGCCAGGGCCTGCTAAACAACGAAAACAATAACAACAACAACAAAAATAGCTGGGCATTGTGGCAGGCACCTATACTCCCAGCTACTTGGGAGGCTGAGGCAAGAGAATTGCTTAAGCCTAAGAGTTTGAGGTTGCTGTGAGCTGTGACACCATATCACTCTATTGAGGGTGACAAAGTGAGATTATGTCTCAAAGGAAAAAAAAGTCCATCTTGAAGCAGGAGGAGGGTGGTCATCCATATAAGAGGTTATAAGAGCCTTACAGCAAGTCCTTCCCCACCCCTCCCCGAACAGACATAAATACACACACATGCACAGCCAACCGGCAGAAGTAGGTCCCTGTGCAGATCCCACTGTGTCCAACTCAGCTACTATTACTTTCAACAAAGTAAGAGCAGAGTTCTTGGCATGTGCAGACACTGCACTGTAAGCTTGATATGAACTACTTCAATTAGCACTCAAAACAACCCAATAAGCTATCCATAAAAAAATCTAAGGTTTGAGGAGTTTGTAGAAGTTTAAAGAGAAAGTCACATCACAAGAAAAGACCAGGGCTGGGACTGCAGCATGGCTAGGCCCCAGATCCCTGGACACTTCCTATGTGTCCCAGCATCTTCACCAATCTCATCCAAACCCTTAGTGCAGCTCCCAGTCACCATGTCAGAGTGCCTCACTTTGTGCTCCAATCTTGTCCTTAAGCTGCGATGCTTCTTAGTTCAAGTATCAATTTACTTCCTTCAATACTGGAGCCAAATAAGGTAAGAGAGCATCCAGAATTGAACCAATAATCACATCAGGAAGTAATAATAAACATTTTCAGGTGTAAAAAGGCAAGAGTTGGAAAAGTGGGAAAGAAGACCATTTCTAGCTATTTGGCCTATGAATTGAAAAATGGATATTTTTTTGTAAAGTACAGTGAGGAATGTAATCTTTATAGTAGTTAAAATGAATGAATTTCCATGTCTAATGTATGGACATGGAAAAAATCTGAAAAACTTAACTTTGAATGAAAAGCTCAAATTGAAAGATGTTATGTACTAAATGATATTATACATTTAATTTTAAATTTGTACAATATTATATAATGATAGGAAGGCGTACATGTATGTGAAATGCATTGAAACATTTATGAGAAGGGAGAAAACATGTCTTGGGAATGAATGGTTATTTCTCAGCGGGATGTAGGGAATTATGGTTAAGGAGAAGTAAAGAGAGAGCTGTGATTATGTCAATAATGTATGTTAATTTCAAAAACTCTGGAGCAAAAATGGCAAAATATTGACATTTGTTAAATGTTGGCAGTGGCTACAAGGTATTTGTTACATTAATCTCTACAGTTTCTTAAATGGTTGAAATAGTTTGTCATTTCAACAGAATTTTCTGAATGTTTTATCTAAACAGGTAGAGATAAAATAAACAGCTAGAAAATGGAAAGAAGGTAAATACTCTTTTTCTGAGGAAAAAGAAAAAAGGTCATGGGAGAAACTCATAAGAGTCTCGGCACCAACCGCAGGCAAACACCTGGAATGCTGAGCAGCTTAGGAGCCGCTCTGAGCAGGCCAGTCAGGGAAGGCGAGGTCATCGTTGGCAGAGCATGGGAGGGGGAAGGCAGAGACGGTGCAGGCCTATCGGGGTGCTTGAGGGGGGTGCACGTAAACCATCTGAAACCCGCACTGCAGCTGCCTACGGGTGCACAGTGCCTTGGCCGGGCTGGAGCTGAGACTGAGTGCATCCTAGTTAAGGGGAATCAGAGAGCCCACTGCCATACATCCCCAACACAGCCACAGAATCGACCAGAACAAACTGGATAACTTGAGACCACAGATGTCCCTGGGAAAATAATTAAATCCTGACCCCAATTAGGTTTCAGCCCCAATTAGCTGTTTGATTGGTTGAAGGAGCCCTCAAATAAGTATGGTATAAAGAGAGACAACAGAAAATGTGCCAAAGGGAGAAAGTCAGCAATAGCACTTAAGGGTTGGAGGGCGCTGAGCTCAGCAGCTGACAGCAGGATGCTAGAGGACCAGGCATTCCAGCAATATGTGTAGAGCCCTGTGTATATGAACTAAGAGCTGTCTCACAACTTTACAACTTTGGAGCACAAGCCTTCCCACCAGAAGTCCCAGATTGCTAGTCTCAAAGGCAGCTGTAACATCAGGGTTCCAACTAGGTTAGTTCTGGCTGTGACAGGAGCAATGCAGTTAAACTCAGAAGAACGCACCCTGTGATCTGACTCACTGTGCTTTAAGGCTAACCAACCCTATCCTAGAACCCTATCATCCTGTAGCAGAGAGAAAGGAAGCATTGTTTTTCTCACTTTACAAAAGCATCACTGGCCAAGGGGCCCGAGATCAGAGCTGCATCAGGCTGCGGTGGTGGTGTGTCATGCCAGCACCCACACAGCAACAGCCCCGTCTCTGGGATGTGAAGTTGGCCCAGCCCCGCTTTGAGTAGCTGCACCAACCCAGCTGGGGAAGCCCAGTGGTGTGCTCTAGCCCAGGTTCTTCATGAATAAATGAAAGCAATGTGTGGGGAATTTCCACCAATACATGAAGGAGAGGAACTCTGCACAGAGGAGGAATGGGTAGGGGGGTTCCAAGCCACTGAGATGTAAACACTTTTGTGCTCCCCGAGTGGGAGAAGCATAGATGTTCAAGGCATAGTAACTTGCTGCTTTGAAAGATGGTGTGTCTAGGAAAGATTTTGTGCTTCAGAGGAAAACAATCAAATAAAACGTAGGTTTGAATTAAATCAGTCTTCCCAATGTTTTTGCATCTCTCAAAGATGTGGAATCCATAGCAGTTTTGGTGAAAGAAGGAATGGGGGTGATGAAGAAATTGCTTCAGATCAAATATATCCACTTATGAATATTGTGGATGACAATGTCTTCATTTATAGACAATGACAAACACATAATACTCGAGCGCGTTTTAAATAGAACATTGTGTAACAGCTAGAATTCTATCTGCAAAGTGAAAGTGTCAGAAGGGAGCACCCTGCAGCAAGGACTATGGGCACGGAAGCCCAGGTGCGGGTGGAGTGGCTGAGCAGTAGCAGTCAGCA
Source organism: Otolemur garnettii (assembly GCF_000181295.1). Taxonomy (NCBI): domain Eukaryota; kingdom Metazoa; phylum Chordata; class Mammalia; order Primates; family Galagidae; genus Otolemur; species Otolemur garnettii. The sequence goes on from NW_003852586.1 coordinate 896,802, forward strand.
TAGAATCAGTCCCAAGTCTAAAACTGCCCCACTCCATCCCGGACACTTGTAAGCCCATGAGCACCAGCAACCTTCATCTACAAAGTATTTGAATATATGGAAAAAGACAAAATAGTCCACAGGAGAATGGCAGGAGTGTGGGAAACACCCAAGATCATTCTAAAATGCAAGTTTGAAATTGTCCAGCAACGTTAGGCTGGTGGGAAAGGGAAAGCCTTCACCCCTCAGTGTGCCCAAAGCAGAGAAACATTTAGTTCACTGATCTACTCTACTTACCCGGCACTGTGCCCACATCAGGAGTCATGCTGCCTTCCCTGGGGACTCTCCCTCTGGCTCGAGAGGTCCCATTAGTTGAGGTCTAGGAGAGAAGGAAGGGAGAGTGCACTGACCCCAGCAGGCCCAGCCCTTCTCCCTAAAGAGGGCATAAGGGACAGAAGTGGGCAGTCTTGACCTTTCTGAGTCTTGCACAGGTATAATCACATGAGTGTCCCAGCGAAGGATCACATGGGGCCCAGGAAAGACGCAGGCTACTACCTTCCTGCTGTCAAGGTAACAACTACCTTCAATTCCTGGCAACAGGATCCTTCCGGACCTACTGTCAGAGAGACTAAGGGATTAGCCAGACTTCTCCCACTGGAGAGGTCACTGCCCTCCAGAGGACCAATCAACATGCTAAGGATTAATCCCTCCAGAGAGGGGTTCTGGCGGCAGCAGTCGGCAGGACTGCTCTTCAGCCCCACAGCTCTCACACCTCGCGATTCCATACACAGGACACTGTCTCCAGGCAGAGACATGTGATGACTTGCAGGCAGCCTGGCCTCTGTGAAAAGTGTTCCATAAGCAAACCACAGCATTTCCGTTTGGTAAAATTCAAATCTTACTACCATAAGCCTTGAGGGCTTGATGGCTAGAAATTATTCTGACCACAAAATTTTGAATGAAATGGCAGACCTTAAATTCAAAGCACAAAAGGGCATGTCCCGTTACAGCCATAGGTATCCTCAGACTGTTGCTGCATGTGCAGTAAGAAGCCTGCAGTAGGAACGCCTGGCTCTTACAGGACCCCAGACGCCTCTCTCCCCCGGGAGGAGTCTCATGGGTTAGGACAAGCACAGTTCTATCAGCCACCAAACAACACACATGACTTTCCTGCCTTCCTGGATCCCTGAAATGACTGTCCAAGGCCTCTGAGACTCTCAGCCTTGACACGAAGCACCCAGGAACTATTAAAGAACAAATGTCACAATTCTACCAGAGTAAGGAAGAACTTATGATTTCAATATTAAATTATTATTTGAAATAAATAGATAAATAATTGTTTGAATCTCAAATCAGCAATGCTTTGTTATCCTAACATGAAAATCAAAGGTTTCATGAAAATCTCTTTCTGGTTTTATTTCAAGGCGCTCCCTAGCACTCAGGTAGAGATCTGTGGGAACTAGAATGGGTATGAGCTGAATGAATAGATCAGTATACCCCCAAATTGAAGCACAATGTTTTTAAATTTGAAATGTCCAATGTATGTATTTTTTTTCTTTTGTTGTACTAATCAGTTTTTAAAAGATCATCCCAATCCATGCAAAATATCTTACTTAGACTTTTCCAAGATCCCCAAACCACATGCTCCTCTCAGACAAACCCACCCAGTGTGAACTGATAATCCCCTTCTCGGAACCAGCTCCACCACTCCCACCTACACCTTACACAGACTTTGAAGCAACCCACTACACTTACTGATGGTCTGAGAAGATACAAGATAAAATTTCAATTCTTTTGATTCTGTTGAGGTTTATTTTGTGTTCTAAGATATGATCAGTTTTGGAGAATGTTCCATGGACCAGTGAGAACTTAAATTCTTTACCTTTGGGATGGAGTGTTCTATATATGTCTATCAAGCACAGTTGTTCTAAGTCCCTTGTATCTTTGTTTAGTTTCAGAGGATCTGTCCAGCTCTGTAAAAGGAATGTTAAAGTCCCCTGCTATTATGCTGTTACGGGATAGCATATTTCTCAGACTAATTATGGTCTGTTTCAAGAATCTGGAAGCATTTAGGTTGGGTGCTTAAATATTTAGATTGAAATGTCTTCTTATTGTATTGTTCCCTTGACCAATATGAAGTGTCCATGTTTGTCTTTTTTTACTTTAGTTGCTTTAAATCCACTTATATCTGAAAATAAGATTACAACCCCTCTTTTCTTCTGAATTCCGTCTGCCTGAAAAATTATCTTCCATCCCTTAACCAAGTTTTGTCCTTTGAGGCTAGGTGTGTCTCCTGAAGGTAGCAAATAGAAGGCTTATTTTTTTTAGCCAGTAAGACAGTCTATGCCTCTTTAGTGAGGAATTCAAGTCATTAAAATTTATAGAGATAATTGATAAGTGAGGTGGTGTTTTATTCATCTTATTTTGTGAAAGTCCAATTGCTTAGTTTTATCTTTTGCACCATTGTAGAAGCTAGGTTTTGTCCTTTAGTTTCTGGGTGTTTATTTTCCTGGTAATCCATTGTGAAAGTCAGTGTCTAGAATAGATCTAAGTATTTCCTGTAGTGCTGGTCTTGCTGGAGCAAACTTCCTCAATGTTTGCATATGGGTAAAAGATTTCATTTGTCTGTCAATTTCAAAGTTTAGCTTACCAGGATATAGAATTCTGGGCTGAAAATTATTTTGCTTAAGTAGATTAAAGATAAATGACCATTGTCTTCCGGCTTGAAAAGTTTCATTTGACAAGTTTGCACTCACCCTGATGGATTTGTTCCTGTAGGTCAATTGGTGCTTACTCCTGGCAGAAAAGAATCTTTTCTTTTGTCTTGACTTTGAACAGGTTCATCACAATGGGTCTTAGAGAAGCTCTATTAGAGTTGAAGCAACCTGGACTCTAATATCCCTCTGAAAGGAGTGTGTCAGAATATTTGGCGTTATTTGGGAAATTTTCATTTATAATATTCTCTAGTATGGCTTCCATTCCTTTGGGGCATTCTTCTTCCCGTCTGGGATACCTATGACTTGTATGTTTGAACGCTTCATAAAGTCCCATAATTCTGTCAGTGAATGTTCTGTTTTCTCTCTTTTTTTCTGCCTCTTTAACTATTTGAGTTATCTCAAGAGCTTTGTCCTCTATCTCTGAGATTCTTTCTTCAGCATGGTCTGATCTGTTGTTGATGTTCTCTACTGCATCTTTAAGTTCCCCAGTTGATTGATTTAACTCTTTAGGCTCTGCTATATCTTTTCTATATTCTTCATATCATTCATCTCTTATTTGATTCTGTTTTTAAATTTCCTTTTGGTTATTTTCCACTTTCTCAGCAATTTCCTTCATTGTTTTTATCATCCATATTTTAAATTCCCCTTCTGTCATTTCTTTTTTTTTTTTTTTGAGACAGCCTCAAGCTGTCCCCCTGGGCAGAGTGCCATGGCTTCACCGCTCACAGCAACCTCCAACTCCTGGGCTCAAGCGAGTCTCCTGCCTCAGCCTCCCAAGTAGCTGGGACCACAGGCACCTGCCACAACGCCCAGCTATTTCTTGATTGCAGCCATCATTGTTGTTTGGCGGGTCCAGGCTGGATTCGAACCTGCCACCTTAGGTATATGTGGCTGGCGCCTTAGCCGCTTGAGCCACAGGCACCGAGCCCCTTCTGTCATTTCTAATACTTCTTTATAGGTGGAATCCTCTGCAGTCCCTACCTCATGGTCCCTTGGGGAGGTTGCTCTGGTCTAATTTTTCATGTTGCCAGGATTTTTCCACTGTTTCTTCCTCATGAGTATTCTTTTTCTTTTGAGACTGAGTCTCACTCTGTGCCCTGGGTAGAGTAGGGAAGTGTCATAGCTCACAGCAACCTCAAACTGCTAGCCTCAAGCTATCCTCTTGCCTTATCCCCCCTAGTAGCTGGGTAATTCTTTTCTTTTCTTCTTTTTCCTTTTTAAGACAGAGTCTCACCTGATCACCCCCTGGTAGAGTGCCGTGGTGTCTTAGCCCACAGCAACCTCAAACTCTTGGGCTCAAGCAATCTTCTTGACTCAGCCTCCCAAGTAGCTGGGACTACAGGCACCCAACATCATGCCCTGCTATTTTTAGAAACAGGGTCTAGCTCTGGCTCAGGGTGGTCTCGAACTCCTGAGTTCAGGCAATCCACCCACCTCCACCTCCTAGAGTGCTGAGATTATAGGCATGAGCCACCATGCCCAGCTGTAATTTTTCTATTTTTAGTACAGACTGGGTTTTGCTCTTGCTCAGGCTGGTCTCAAACTCCTGAGCTCAGGTGATCCTCCCACCTTGCTTCCCAGAGTGCTGGGATTACATGTGTGAGCCACTGCAGCAAGACAGGTAAGGCCTCTCAGAAAAGATGTCATTTGAGCAGAGTTCTGAAGGAAGAGCTGGAGTGAGCAGTGAGGAAATCTGAGGGGAAAGCATCCCAGGCAGAGTGAACAAGGGCCAAGTACCTGGGACAAGGAGCAGCAGGGGCTGGTCTGGCTGCTGTGATGTGAGCAAAGAGATAAGTACGAAGTGGTGTGGGAGCTCATGGAGTACCTTACAGAGAGCATAAGTTTTTCTGTCTTTCCTGTGATTGAAATGAAAGCATAATATTGATGGCATTTCCTTTGCTCTACTGAGAAGACAGTCCTTTATGTCCATCCGGGATGAAGTGGAAGGAAGGAAAGGAATATAATAGGGGCTTGGTGCCTGTAGCTCAGCGGCTAGGGTGCCAGCCACACGCAATGCACCGGGGCTGGCAGGTTTGAACCCAGTTCAGCCCTGCCAAACAACAATGACAACTACAACAACAACAAGAAGAATAGCCGGGCATTGTGGCATCCCAGTTACTTGGAAGGCTGGGGCAAGAGAATTGCTTAAGCCCAAGAGTTTGAGGTTGATGTGAGCTATGACACCACGGCACTCTACCCAAGGCAACATAGTGACACTCTGTCTCAAAAAAATAAATAAAAAATACATGAAGCTAAAAAATAAATAAAATCCACTTTGAGATCACTTGTGATTCTTGCAATTTTTATCCTAAACATGGTTAATAGTAGGCAGGCATTCATGCTTTCCTTTGATCTAAATCCAGTCAGCTCCTATTTCCCACCCCCACCCTGGGAATGAATGCCAGTCTAGATCCAGCCTCATGGTGCTCATAATAGCACACATGTGGAAAGCACCTCTAATTAGAGCTCTTCAATGTTTGCTTCTGAATAAAGCCTTGCAACACGTCATCCAGGTTTGAGTTAATCCCTACACTGTAGTGAAGATTTTAAGGAAAGGCACTGATACTTTACCAGAAGTAGGACTCAGAATGAACAATTCCCAAGCACCAGCAAAGCCAGTGTGCCAGCATTAAGTAAGCTTATCCCC
>NW_003852586.1:902430-914221 GCF_000181295.1 Otolemur garnettii
GGTCATTGTGTTTTTATCCGTCCCTGCTAAGCATTTCCCACATCGAGGCCACAGGATGATTTTCCAACAATTTGCACACTAAACATTGCACTACTTAACCTTTCTTTTTTTTTCTTGTTTCCTTCCTTCTCTCTATCCCTCCCTTCTTTCCTTTTTTCCCTTCTTCCTTTTCTTTCCTCCCTCCCTCCTTCCCTTCCTTCCTTTCTTTTTCTTAATAATTATTCTAGGGCAGGCCTGAGTCTTTTAGAAATAAAGTTATTCATTGCTTTTATGAAAGACCTTGCTGTGTTTAATTTTAATGGTAAATTAACAACAAAGAAAGGGACACCTGTTCTGAACAAAAGTTATTCTATGGAGTACAAGTTTTTGTAGTGAATACTTTTTCTAGTTAAATACTTCTGTGGTCATTTCTGCAAAACAGATGAAAAATACTTTTCTTCAAAATAGCATGGAATACTATGCAGCCTTAAAAAGGATGGAGACAGTATGTATCTCTTTTATGTTTACATGGATGGAGCTGGAACATATCCGTCTTAGTAAACTATCTCAAGAATGAAAGAAAAGGCTCAGCGCCTGTAGCTCAAGTGGCTAAGGCGCCAGCCACATACACTGGAGCTGGTAGGTTCGAATCCAGCCCAGGCCTGCCAAACAACAATGACAACTACCGAAAAATAGTTGGGTGTTGTGGCAGGTGCCTGTAGTCCCAGCTACTTGGGAGGCTGAGGCAAGAGAATCGCTTAAACCCAGGAGTGGGAGGTTGCTGTGAGATGTGATGCCACAGCACTCTATCCAGGGTAATAGCTTGAGGCTCTGTCTCCAAACAAACAAACAAACCAAGAATAGAAGAAAAAGTATCCAATGGATTCAGTACTTTTATGAAACCAATTAATAATAACTCACAAAGCACAACTATAGCCCAGAATGAAAGAGGGAAGAGGAGGGGGATAGGAGGGGAGGGGGGAGGTTTCATAGAGGGAGGGTAAATGGGGGGACCACACCTATGAAGCATATTACAAGGGTACAAGTCAAATCTACCAAGTATAGAACATAAATGTATTAACACAATAATTAAGTAAATGAGGTGAAAGCTAAACTAGGAAAAAATGCCAGTCAGGGAGCCACAAGATAACTTTTGCTGGTGCAAGCTCAAGTCTCAGCCTCTGCTCTTCACAGCTACCACTGCCTGGATCCTCATCTTCCCAGAACCTCTGGGATGTGAAGATTCTCACTGATTATTCATTACTATGGAGAAATAGATAAAGTAAAGAAATAAATTATGTCACAAAAAATTTTTTGATCCTATTAAGTTCTTTAGGTGCTGACATCCAACTGGAAGTGAGCAAATCTCTCTAACTACACCTGTCCTGGGTGTTCTTAGGAAATTTCATCCCTCAGTACTTGCGTTTTTGTATCTGTTCCAGAGATATGGCAGTACCAACAAAGGGTGAAACAAAGGGTCCTGCGTAGTGACACTCACATTCGGGTGGAGTGAAACATCCATTGTAAAAACAAGTGTGTGGAGGACACGGTTTGTGAAACGGTGATAAATGCTGTGGAGAAAAAGAAGCTACAGCAGGAGGTGGAGTGTGATTCTAAATAGGTGGTAAGCATTCTCACTTCATTTTCTTTCTACACATTCTCTGTGGCAGTTTTGTTTTTGTTTTTTTGTTTTGTCTGAGACAGAATCTCACTATGTCGCCCTGTGGAGACTGCCCATGGCGTCACAGTTCACAGCAACCTCAAATTCCTGGGCTTCAGCAATTCTCTTGCCTAAGCCTTCCAAGTGGTTGGGACTACAGGTGCCCACCACAATGCCTGGCTATTTTTTTGTTGTAGTTGTCATTGTTGTTTGGGAGGCCTGGGCTGGATTTGAACCTGCTAGCTCCGGTGTATGTGGCTGGCACCCTAGCCACTGAGCTACAGGCGCTGAGCCTCTCTGTGGCAGTTTTAAGGAAGCATTTTTTTATATCCTTTTGGAACACTTTACACAAGTGTAAATATGTCAGAAAGTCCGTTCTCACCATTATTATCTATCAGTATTCTGGAAAAGACAGTAGCCAATGAAATAGGTCAATAGAAGAAATTAGGTATGATAATAACAAAAAAGGAGGTGAACTTTATAATTTGTAGATAATCTGTCAATTGTTTCAACTTAAAAGGAAAAAACTTGCAACTGAGAGAATTCAGCAAGGTGATTACACAATTAAAATAAAAACATTATTTGCTGGGCTGTGCCTGTGGCTCAAAGGAGTAGGGCGCCAGCCCCATATGCCGGAGGTGGCGGGTTCAAACCCAGTCCTGGCCAAAAACTGCAAAAAAAAAAAAAAAATTATTCACTTTTACATTAATACAAACAACAACAGTTCAAAAATACAAAAGAAGATAACAGCTCACAATAGCAACCATAAAAAGGCAAAATACTTAGGAATAAACGTGACAAGAAATGTGCAAGAATTATGAAGAAAAGTTTGAAATGCCACTAAGGAATTTAAAAATACCTGAACGCACAAAAATAAATATTAGTTTCATGATCAGAGAGCATCAACATCAGGAAGACAGCAACTCTCTCATATCTATCAATTTAATGCAATCTCAATAAAAATACCAACAGAATTTTTGTTAGAAAAATAGAAAGCTATATCTAAAGTGCCCACAGAAAGAGAAAAAAGAGTCAGAAGGCTGAGAAACTTAAAAAAAAAAAAGATAAGAAAGAAATAAGTTTATTATATTTATTTTTGTAATTTCCCCTTTACAATAAATATCAGGTGTACCCAGATTAAGTAGAATGATTTTCAAGTATTTCTTCTTTTTCGATTACCTGTAAGATTTGGAATGATCTGTTTTTTGAAATTATCTTTTATTTTCACTTATAAATATTAGTTGTATATTTTTTGAGACTTTGAAAAAAATAAGTTAACTGATGACTTCATAGTGAACCCTAGAAAGTATTCTATAATAGACATACTCCTTTTTGACAATGTGAATGTTACTTTCTTTGCATTATTATTATTGCTCAATAAAAATAAATATTATTTTGAAGCTTCACCAAATGGATGAATGAAACAGAATAGAAAGTTCATACATTGCTGTAGAAATGGACATGGGTACCAGCTCTGTTGAGAGCAATTTGGTACTATCAAAATTAAATCTTTAAGTATACGTATCTTTGACGTGGAAATTCTACTTCCAGGGATTTATTCCATATATGTACTGACATGTGAAAAAAGACATGTACAAAGATATTTATGCATCATTATTTAAAATATTGAAACAACTGAGATATATTTGTTAATGATATCATAAGCAACCTTCCAAGAGTAAAACAAATCTGTATGTTTTGATATGGAATGATCTCCAAGATATAAATAAATGAAGAATTAATAAACTTAGTATGCTGTAATTTGTGAGGTTTATTTTTTTTCAGAGTCTCACTCTTTGCCCTGGAGTTGAGCGCTGTGGAGTCATAGCACACTGCAACCTCAAACTCTTGGCATCAAGCAATCCTCTTGCCTTGGCTTCCTGAGTAGCTGGGACTACAGTCACCTGCCACAACACCTGGCTAGTTTTTCTATTTTTAGTAGAGATGGGGTCTTGCTCTTGCTTCAAGCTGGTCTCAAACTTCTAAGCTCAGGTGATCCACCCACTTTGGCTTCCCAGAGTGCTAGGATTACAGGTGTGAGCCACCACGCCTGGCCCATTTGTCCGATTTTTAAAAAGAATCTCTATGCACATATATGTGAATAGAGATATATCTATATCTATCATATATCTCCAGAACGGTAACTTAGGAAGCAGGTAGTAATGATTGCTTCTGGGAAAGTAACCAGAAGCAGAAAATGAAAAGGAAAATCTAATTTTCAATTATGTCCATTAATAGGTTTTGAATTTTGTACTGTATGCATATTGTATTCAAAATAATAAAGAAAATAGTATTTTAATAGTTTACAATTAATAAATATGTTTGCAAAAATTTCTCTTTTGATAGCCCCATACAGTTTGGCCGAGGCTGGATTTGAACCCGCCACCCTTGGTATATGAGGCCAGTACCCTACCCATTGATAGGGCACCACCCATGATTTGTGTAAGTTTTTTTTTTAAAAAGACTACTCTCCTAGATACTTTCATTTTCATCTCATTAGCCAGAACTGGTCGCATGGCCCCTTCATTTGTAGCCATAAGGCATTACGCTAGTCACTGGGGATAAGGACACTAAGATTAGGCCCATGCTTTCAAAGAACTTATGGCCTCACGTAAAAGGGAAATCTATAAACAAATAATTTAAAGCTGAGTGATAATGCGTAAAAGTAAAGCATAAATTAGCTTGGAATAAGTGGAGCTTATGAAGAATCCCAGGAAAAAGGAATAGATTTTGTAAAACATGGAAACAACAAGCTTGATGTGCTTTGATCGCGGGGAAGGTGATCAGAAAGGAAGCAAAGAGAGGTGAGGGGGAGAAGCTGGTGAGTCATCACATGTGGCTTCCTCTGGGACCATCCCTGCAAACACCAGCCTCTGCATCCCACACACATTTGCCTCCATCTCCTCGTTCTCACTGTTATTGTCCCCTTGCCTGAAGCACGCACAGAGACTCAAAAACCTAACGGACAGGAAATAAAGCTCTCACAGCTTTTCATCCCAAAGAGTAAACAAGCCTGGAATTGAGATACAAGACAAGTAGAAATGGAAAACAGACCTGGGTGGGCTTTAGTACTGGGGCCCCTTCAGGGTGGGAAGGGGAAGAAGATCCCAGGAATGGTGAGAGAAGGACTTGCTATCCTTAAGAGTGGACCCCATACTGATGCTCTGCCTGCCAAGAGTGCTCCTTAAAGAGACGGTGGGACTTCATGTGGGGAACTTGGACATCCCATGTGGAGATGGACACCTAAGGGGAAAACCCCGCCCCTAACAAATGTGTAACTGAACAGAACCAGCTGAGAGTTCCTGTAATTGGGATGCAGTGGACAGACAACTGTCAGACCCGGCATGCCAGGAATGTGAACTTAGTCCTCTCTCCCAAACTTTGTATCAATCATTCCTATTCATGTTTTGTGTGGAAAGCACTATTTAAAAAGTTTGTCCTGGGACAAAACTAATTTATAGCAATGAAAACCAGAATAGCAGTTATCTGTAGCAGCTATCTGGAGGGCACACCTGAGAGCCTTTTGTGAAACTGAAAATGTGCTGTATTTTGAACTGAGTGATGGCTAGGCAGGTGTGTACATACTTTTAAATGTTTGGTTCACAGACTTTGCTATATATAAACTATACCTGAATTTTTAAAAAGTTGGCCCAGCATTTCCTTCTATTTAACCACAACCTGTGTGGGGCCCCTCTTTCTCTCCACAAGCAGTCAAACTCACAGATTCAACAGAATTCCAATGCCAGATAGTACAAATGCAAAGGCACAAGGAAAACAGAAACACTAACGCATTTAGCTGGCAGAGAGATCACAGAAGAGTAAACAGTGAGCCGCGGCTTCATCAAACATTTACAGAGCAGCACAGGGTAGAACAAAATAGCCAATAATTAAGATATACGTTCAGATTATATTTGTTTTAGAGCGAAATTGATTTCAAAACTGCAATTGGTTTTTGAGTCTTCTTAAGAGATCATAATAGAAGCTTGGTTAATTTTGGTTTTAGAAAACAATAATCTTTTACAGCTTTAAAAAAATGGTTTTGAACATTAAAAAAATTCTTTCTTTTTGGGACTTTGTATTTTTATTGCCCTACAGTCAGTGACCTCTATGTGTCACAGCAGCTGCCAAACACTCTGGCAATACTAAGAAAACACATTTGGGTTTTCTTTGCACACCGAGCGTTTTTTCTTTGCACGTGTGAACTTCGGAAAGAAGTTGTGGAGAATTTCTTCCCTTAGTTAGGTACCTCCTCTTGCTTTAGTAAAACATACAACATTTCCCACTACCTCATTCTTACTTCCTTCCCTCTCAACAAAAATAACTTCTGGCAGGAGGGTAAAGAGCAAAGTCAAGTCCCAGGGAAAGTGCAGCCAAAGTCAGCTCTTGGGCACACCCACAAAGCTCCCTCCCATCAGAAGCCAACATGCAGGGATGTGAGGGATAACAAAGTGAATGTAAGCAAACTGCTGCAGGGAGGGTCAATGGTAGGAAGAAGCTGCGTTAAATTCACCCAAGGGAATCATTTTATCCCATCAGCAACAGTTTCTTCTGTAGGAATTCTATGAACCCCTAGCTCAGAGCAATATGAGGCCAAAAAATAATCCAACATTGAAGAGAAGAACTTGACAGCATTAATAGCAATTAGTGTTATTAATTTCTCTTTCTTAGAAAAAAAGACAAATAAAAATAGATTTATTCCAGCCCTCCTACAATACTTCTATCTGAAACTATTTCTATGATTTATAAATCAACAAGTCCTTGTTATTGTTAAAGATTTATTATCTCACTTTTTAAAATGGATCTTTTAGAATAATACCAGTGTGAAAAGGAACACATCTTGATCCAGAATTTCTAATGTGAAAGTCATGGCTTTGCCACCACTGGATATAGAGTAGGGACTAACACCTCGCATCACAGGCTATTACAAGGACCAAAGAAGCATGCCGGTTGTAACAACCTACGTAGTTGTAAGACATGGGAAAGGCACCAGGTGGAAAGATCAGAGGCACTGGACCCAGAGAGATCCTGGTTCAAATCTCAGCAGTATTCTCTGACCAAGTTAAGCCCTTTGAAGCTCAACTGCCCCATCTAGATTGTTGCAAGGATTAAATACTAGTATCTATAAAGGCTGTCACTTAACAGACATCCAGTAAATGATGGCTATCATTCTGAGGGGGTTTTCCTTTCAGTCATTTTTTTATTCATTTATTCAACAAATATTTACTGAGTACTAGGCACAGAATTAGACTATAATGGTGATTAGGATACAGACAACTCCTGTCCTCATGAAGCTATCACTGAGCAGGGACCCAAATAGGCAATTCAGTACACTTTTATATAGAAGTACATGGTGCTATCAGAACCCAGAGGAGAGGCATCTCATCCAGACTTAGGTTGGTCACACAGAAAGTGATATTGGACTGAAAACTCAGCAGTAATTATCAAATGAAGCGGAAGCATAATTTTCCCAAAGACATGTGCAAAGTCCTGGAAGCAAGAGAGATCACATTTGTCAAAGATTACCTCAAAGCACCCACCACCACATGCCCTGTTCTGGGATTAGAACACACAGACTCTCAGGTGGAGCTTTCTGTGTCTTCTTGTCCATTAACATCACGACTTTCAGTCTTTCATCTCACAAATACCAAGTGAAGAAAATCTATTTTCATCTTTAGCCAAAATCCTACCATCATCAAGGATACATTCCATTCACAAATCACAATTATCAAGTATAAATTCCTGGTTATGTGGCCAGATAATTCATAATATATATTCTATTTCAATCTGGTGATACTACCAGCATAGCATCGGACTGGATGATGATGGATAAACGCCATTTTCTACCCCTCATGAATTTAACAGTCCATTTAGAAAAATAAAACATAAACTAGATAATGACAATGAAACAGCATGTGGTTAAATGCTATTTGAATGGGTGGACAATAAATGCAATAGAAATTCAGATAATGATTGATCATGATAAAAATCTTATAAATTCCACTGCAACATGTGAGTATTTTCTTGATATTATTCAGTGAGGCATATGAACTAATAGTTTGATAAGTTCATTTGTTCAGTCATTCAACAAATACTTGTGGATCTACTGTTATATTTTATTTGCCACGTCCTGCCCATGCAGATCTTATATTTTTGTTAGTAGAGGAAACAAGCAGAAAAAGTTGTTAACACTTCACATATATACCTGATATATATGGCGCAACTCCATAAGGTAGGATTTATCACCCTCATTTTGTAAAAGAGACATGAGGATATAAAATAACTTGTCTGAGATCATAGAGCTAGCAAGTGGCACAGCCAAAATTGTACCTAGATCTGTCAGACCACAAAGCTCGTGTCCAGCATGAGCCATTCCACTCCACTGCTAACCTTTTCCATTTCCGTGAAACACAGAGGTTGCCGGAGGCTTCCCTGATACAAGATCGGTCCTGAAACTCGGTGCCAGAATTTAGCCAAGTAGCTCTCACTCTCTCCCTCCACTGAGTGAGGTCCTGGCACATTTCTTACTCCTACAGTGTTCTTCCTTCCATCTGTATTGTTTATTGTAATTTTGGTTTTCATTTCAAATATCTCCATGAACTCTATTTTATCCAATTCCTTCCTTTACTCTTAACATCTTCAACAAATTCATTCACCTTCCCAATTCATCAGAAACAGTTGCTGATGAGTAATAAATCTCCCTTCAAAGGCACGGCTGTAGCAGGCTGTGCAGCATCTGAGGCACGTTAGAAGAACTGCTAGACATAGTATTCGAAAGTACACATATTAACAACAGTTAAGACCATGGGCCTTTTATACATTATCTCATTTCATCAATTTTTTTGGAAAATTGTCCCAATTTACAGAAGAGGAATTAAGGTTCAGAAAGGCGGAATTACTTGCTCAGGGCCGGGACACAGTAAATCTAGGTCTTCCCACGGTTTTCCTACACCACACTGCCTCCCTAAAACTATAGAAATCACAGAAATGTGGATCCTAAAGGGCTCTCTGGAATCTCTTAGAAGATTTCTCCCTATGTAGACATCTTTCCTACAGAAGCCTCTCCAGTGATCCAGTCTCTTGTTGAAATTCTGGCTTTGTCTCATACTAAGCGAGATCTCCATGAGCCTCAGCTTTCTCACCTGTAGAAGGGAACAGTACCATTTACCTTACAGCGTTATTGTGAGTATTAAATGATAAAGTATGTAAAGGTCCTTATAAACAATAAAGCACTTTTCAAACGCTTCCTAAACTTTCTTTATATGCAAGTTAGATCTGTTAAAAAAGAAAAAGCAAAAACTTACCTTTGAAGTTACTAAGTGGATCCTCCCTTATGTATCCCTTATAATCACAAATTTAAAGAGAGCAATACATCCCAGTAGGCAAAACTGTTTTACATTACTACTATACATACATATGATTAAGTTTATAATGTAAGCTTTTCACAAACACTTTTGGAGGAAGAAAATGCCAGCTTTAGAAGAACTACTGAAGAAGTGAAATTCTTCTTAAATGTGCAATTATGTAAAACAATCACGTGGCTTGAAATAGGACTAGCTTTAAATAAATTTTCAAATATAATTTTATTGGAATTTGTGACTTATTAAAAATACCAGATACAATTATAATAACAGAAAATATTTATTCAACACTTAACATTTATTAACTCATTTAATAAAATTCTTTGGTTTTGGTAAAATGATAATTTAACAATAAAGAAGCCAGTAGAATAAAACAATAGAGGCAAAAGCAAAACCACACAGCACAAATAACCTGATTTTTAATGAAACTGTCACAAATTATTATACCCAACAACACAATGTTTCTAGACACTTTAAAGAAACTACAAATAAAATTGGTTAAATGATATTATTTCTAATACTCCCACATGTATGTTCATTTTAAACTGATCCATGAGTATAATAGTATGTCACCTTATCCAAATAAATGGAAAATTAGATTTATTACCCATTTCTCTAGCTTTCAAATTCATTTCTCTTAGTACATTAGCATTAAAGTCTGTCATTTCCAGGATTGCTTCTGTGTTTTTCCCCTGGCATTCATATTCTTTCCTTTCCTTTTCAAAGGATTTTATTCTAAAATGCCATAAAAATATGCAAACATATATGTATTTGTCTATGTATGTATAGTATTAAGATCTTTTTCTAAATTAATATTTCTTCTGATAATGGATGAAAATCAAATCAGGATAGAAAGCTCATTGCCTCCTCACCCCATTAAGGCAGAAAGGTGGAAACATCACGTCTTTTGTGTTGCACATGCCCCACTATACTAAATGAAAACACTCACTGCTTTACTTACTGTTAGTGTCCTTCAAATTGTCTGTGGTGGTAAGTTTTTTCATCAATGATATCTGGAAAATCAAATAAATCCACTTTCCACCTTCTATGCTTCTTACATCTTCTGAATGATGCAGGCTCAGGAGTTGCCAAATGAGATGGGCAAAGGCAGCCAAACAGGGCTTCCTCGCCAATCTAAAAATAGCAGGTGGTGGTGGGCAGATATACCATTTCTCCCTCACTCATTTTCCCCCTACGGGCTAGGTACCATAAACACAGGTTGTTCAAAATTAAAACAGTACAAAAAGATAATATTACCTCTTGCCCTAAGACCTAGAGAGATGGTCAGTTTAAACATTTATATGTTTTACCAAAGAAGATGTGAAAGTCAAGGTAAAGTTGTTTTTGCACAGGAAGACTCCCATGTCAGCTTCCGTTTCTGCACAGGAAGACTCCCATGCTCAGCTTCCGTTTGTACTGAAAAGAAACTGACCATAACTTGCTGGAATAAAGTATTGCCTTTTCCTTTACTTTCCTGGAGCTCCTTGAATAACTATTAATATTTGTATGTTTTATAATTTACAAAGTCTTTTCACAGATTTTATGTTATACATTCCTTATAAAAAGTCTGTGTAGCTCGGCGCCTGTGGGTCAAGTGGCTAAGACACCAGCCACATACACCTGAGCTGGCGGGTTCAAATCCAGCCCGGGCCTGCCAAACAACAATGATGGCTACAACAAAAAAATAGCCAGGCGCCTGTAGTCCTAGCTACTTGGGAGGCGGAGGCAGGAGAATTGCTTGACCCCAGGAGTTGGGGTAGATGCCACAGCACTCTACCCAGGGTGACAGCTTGAGACTCTGTCTCAAAAAATAAATACATAAATAAATAAATAAATAAATAAAAAGTCTGTGCATTGAAAAGACTCTAGGATTACAATTTGAAAAATGAGAAAACTGAGGCTCACAGAAGATGAAGCCTGCTCAAGGTCCAGACAAATGTCTTCAAATTCCACATTCATCTCTATTTCTATCTCTTTCACACATACACTTTCTCACACACACACACTATCTCTCTTTCTCCCTGAAGATTCTGACACAAAACCATTCAACAAAAAGTGGAATTTAAGGATTTAACATTTAAAGTTTCAGCTACTAGAGGACAATCTCTAAGGTCCTTAATATGTAATGAATTGTGATTTTGCTGAACCACAATTTTATTTATTTTTTGAGACAGAGCCTCGAGCTGTCCCCCTGGGTAGAGTGCTGTGGCATCACAGCTCACAGCAACCTCCAACTCCTGGGCTCAAGCAATTCTCCTGCCTCCACCTCCCAAGTAGCTGGGACTACAGGCACCTGTCACAATGCCTGGCTATTTTTTGGTTGCAGCCATCAATGTTTGGTGGGCCCGGGCTGGATTCAAACCCGCCAGCTTAGGTGTATGTGGCTGGCGCCTTAGCCACTTGAGCCACAGGCACCGAGCCTGAACCACAAATTTTAATCTCATACTGTAAGAGTAGGATGAAGAAGCAAGTAATTTATAGAATGAGTGTCCTTTGCATAGCTTCTTCATATTAAAATTTTATTATTTACTAATCATCTTATATTAGGCAACTTTAAGAAATAAAGAAAATCTCCAGCTAGGCACAACTGCTAACTGTAATCCCAGCACTTTGGGAGGCTGAGGCTGGGAGTTCAATACCATCTTGAACAACAGAGACCCTGAGTCTCTAAAAACTAAAAAATTAGCCAGATGTGGGTGACATAGACCTATAGTCCCAGGAGTGCAAGATTATAGTAAACTATGATTGCACCACCACACTCCAATCTGGGCAACAGAGCAAGACCCTGTCTCTT
>NW_003852586.1:914258-917302 GCF_000181295.1 Otolemur garnettii
AAAAAAAAAAATCTAACTGCTTCAGCTGGTTATAAAAGAATAAAAAGTCAATAAAAGCACTAGAAAATAGTGGTTTATGATAAATAAAAAAATAAAATGTCATATTCAGGAATGACTCAGATCTATGCCATAAAGAAGTCCTGGGTACTCTCCATTGTAATAAACTATTAAAAACTATGAGCTAGATGGCCCCAGGCAGCTGAGCCTAATGGACGGAGCACCAGCTCTCCACCTGTGCCCAGGTCACAGACAGAGCTCATAGAGCTCTACTGTTGCTCAGCCTGGCTCAGAAGTCACTGCTGGCCCTGGTCACTTTTCCAGGAGTACTCTGCAGCAGTGGTGGTGCCCTGGGCTCACCATGGTGGCAGTGAGCTGTGTGCCTCTCATCCTAGGCAGCCCAAGCTGCAGCGCCAGTTAATTTTGGTCCTTGGGAAGCCCCCAGGTACCTGCTTGGCCCACCAGCTGCTGCTGTCTATGGTGCAGTCCCTCTCCATGGATCATGCACAGAAACATAAACAAGGGGATTTTCTACACCTTTCTCTGCTTAGGTGTCCTCCACCTGAAGCTCAGCAGAAGCAGCCAGGAAGATTCTACACACCTCTGTTCTGACCCTCTTCTGCTCCTCAGTTGTAAGAGTGTTAAAAGAAGTTGCTGAGGGGCAGAGGTAAGATGGCAAACTACAGCCAACTTTCCACAGAGGCTCCCATCCAGAAGGAGAGTTAAAAGACATAAGTTTAGCAAGTAAGCCAATGGTTTGGAGCTGAGGCAAGAGAGAAGGTTGAAGAACGCATATCAACCCTGCTGAGGTGAGCTGCAACCCCAAAGATACAAACAAAAGGTACTGAATCCATCGCCAAGCCAATGGGACTCCCCTCCCTCATAAGAAGGGCTTGCAGTAAACTCCACACAAACAAGTGAGCAGAGTTCAAACATCCTCCCATTCCACCCCACGGGAGAGACCCTCTAAAAACTGGACCTCATACCCGTACTAGGGTGCCATGGCACTCTCCTGCCCGGCATAAAACTGTATAAACCTGCAACTCCAAACTCCCAGCACTCCCCTCCACTCTCACCCTGAGGTCTGGAAGCCTGTCTCCCATGGAGTCCAGATTCTTGGGCATTTTCTTGAGAGGTTGGACAGAGGAAGGGCCCTTGCTCAGCTGTGCTGATTCTGTGGCATGGGAGTAAGGAGAGGACGGTCAGCTGAAAGAGAATCATACAGGAGTGGCAGCAGTGACCCCAGGCGCAGAACAATAGCAGCAGCAGAAACAATTAGGCTCACGCCCCTGGGGCTATCCTGGACTGACACGCCCTATCTCTTTGGGCAACCAGAGGAAGCCAGGCAGCTTCTCCAGAGGCAGCCACTGGTGGAATGGATCTCCCCATGAGTAAAGGGAAGGTGGCCTGAGGCGATAGCAGCTTGGGTGGAACTTGGGACTAGAATACATGTGCACAGAGCCGGCAGACTCCC
This sequence comes from Otolemur garnettii, assembly GCF_000181295.1. NCBI lineage: Eukaryota > Metazoa > Chordata > Mammalia > Primates > Galagidae > Otolemur > Otolemur garnettii. The sequence continues at coordinate 915,730 of NW_003852586.1, forward strand.
AGGGCAAAGCTGAGCCAGAGGACTGCTTTACTGAGGCTAAGAGCACTCAGCCCTCAGGGGATCAAAGCTGAGACAAAGGCAGACAGGCAGAGGATGGAACTGACAGCTCAGTATGAGCTCTAATTGCTTGCCGCTGCCCAGAACCAAGTCATGGTTTCTGTTACCTCAAGCAGTGTCTGATAGCTGGGACAGAAACAAACTCTGTGAAGTTGTGCTATTCTGCCAGCAACATCAATCAGGGGCGTAGCTGGAACTGAGTCAACCACCACAGCCTCCAGTAAGCACCCAAGGTTGTCAGGCCTCATCTCCCCCTGCCAGACAGTGGCTGAGAACAGTGACCTGGCTGAGGAGACATAGTCTCCCTCTGACTCAGGCAGGCATAAACCCCTAGGGCATCTGCTTATTGGGGGTAACTGGGTCATAGCCCTGTGGGGATACCAATGACAGGATGTGACAGAGGTGCAAGGTGGGGAAGGAGGAATCAACCTTCCCAGACTAATTTATTTGTTGGGTTGGTCCTTCTGACCCCACGGAGCACCGTAGTCAGTCATACCTGAGCAGCCAGCAGATCCCTGCTATCTAGTTGCCAGAGACATTTTGAACTTCCCCACCTGAGACCAGCGCTGACTGGGACAATTGATTTGGTCCTCTTGAACTGGGCTAATCACCCGAGGACTATTCAAAGTGGTACCATGGGGGTGTGGTTGTGGGAAGGTGCGATTTTCCCTTTCCAATTGTTGCCTGTGGGGGGGCAGGGTGATTGCTGGTATTCCTCCACAGCTGAGAATTAAACCCAGACTTAAACCCTTAATAGTGTAGAAAAGACCAGCTGAAAACAAGACAGAGCCACTTAGCCCCACCAAACCAAGGGGGCCCCCAGTTTCTCAGGCCATAGCACTGTATGAGTCCTTGGCAAAGCTCTAGGAGAAAAGGTACAGACACCAGTCCCAGCCTTTGGGCAAAGGGCTAGTTAATCACTACTTCTGCAGCCCCCAACCCAACTTCTCCTTCTATGCTCATCTAGCCAAACAGTATAAATTAAGCATGGGGTAGAATCAGCAGAAAAACTCCAGTAACATGAATAACCAGAGTAGATCAACCTTCCCAAGGAAGGATATGGCAGATGCAACTGAAGATCTCATCCATACGAGTTCACAGTCTGGACAGCAAATAAGATCAACAGAATGGAGGAAAGGAGGGAATCAGAATTTCAAGGAATTATTCAAAAGATGTCTCAAGAATTCAGTGATTTCAAAGATAAATGACGAAAGATTCTGACACATTGAGGCAAGAGTTTGCAGCCCTCAAAGATCTGAAAAATGCAGTAGACTCCCTTGCTAACAAAATGGAGCAGGCAGAAGAAAGGATCTCTGACATTGAAGACAAAGCTTTTGAACGTGCCCAAGCGCTCAAAGAGGAAGAGAAATGGCGAGCAAAAACTCATCATTCTCTCAGAGAGCTCTGTGATAATTCAAAGAAAATGGCTCAGCGCCTGTGGCTCAAGTGGCTAAGGTGCCAGCCACATACACCTAAGGTGGCAGGTTTGAATCCAGCCCAGGCCTGCAAAAACAAC
>NW_003852586.1:917656-920160 GCF_000181295.1 Otolemur garnettii
TGCCAAGAGATTCTGAAATTCAGATAGCAGACAGTTTCAGAACCTCAGCACGACTCAACCCAAATAAGACATCCCCCAGTCACATCATAATTAACTTCACTAAAGTTAATGTGAAAGAGAAAATTCTAAAAGAAGCCAGACATAAGAAAACCATAACCTACAAGGGAAAGAATATTAGAATGACTGTAGATCTCTCCACTGAAACCTTTCAGGCAAGAAGAGGGTGGTCATCAACTTTGAATCTCCTAAAACAAAAAAACTTTCAACCCAGGATACTGTATCCAGCTAAACTGAGTTTCATCTATGATGGAGAAATTAAATACTTTAATGACATTCCTCCATAATAACCAGTGCAATCCTCCACCACAAAAGTAAACTCACTCGGAAACTTTTGATCAAATTCCAACTTCCATAGTGGTGAAATGATTAAAAATGACCACAGGATTTCGAAAAACTCAATACCCAAAATTTTACCAGGTTTATCAATATTCTCAATTAATCTGAATGGCTTAAATTGTCCTCTAAAGAGGCACATGTTGGCTGACTGGATACAGAAACTCAGGCCAGATATCTGCTGCATACAAGAATCTCATCTTACCTTAAAAGATAAACATAGACTCAGGTTGAAGGGATGGTCATCTATATTCCAGGCAAATGGAAAGCAGAAAAAAGCAGGTGTTGCAATTTTATTCGCAGATACAATAGGCTTTAAGCTAACAAAAGTAAGCAAGGATAAGGATGGTCACTTCATATTTGTTAAGGGAAACACTCAACACGATGAGATTTCAATTGTCAACATTGATGGACCCAAACAGAATGCACCTGAATTTATAAGACAGACTCTAACATACATGAGTAACTTGATTTCCTCCAGCACCATAATTGTCAGAGACTTTAACACTCATTTGGCAGTGTTGGATAGATCCTCCAATAAGAAGCTAAGCAAAGAAATTGCAGATTTAAACTTAACCATTCAACATTTAGATTTAACAGACATTTACAGAACATTTCATCCTAACAAAACTGAATACACATTTTTCTCATCAGCCCATGGAACATACTCCAAAATCAATTACACGTTAGGTTAGGTCACAAATCTAACCTTAGCAAATTTAAAAGAATGGAAATTATTCCATGCATCTTCTCAGACCATCATGGAATAAAAGTTAACCTCAGCAACAACAGGAATCTGCAGACTCATACAAAAACATGGAAGCTAAATAACCTTATGCTGAATAATAGCTGGGTCAGAGGCGAGAACGAGAAGGAAATTACCAAATTTTGGAACAAAATGATAATGAAGACACGAATTATCAGAACCTCTGGGAAACTGCAAAGGCAGTCCTAAGAGGGAAATTTATAGCACTGCAAGCCTTCCTCAAGAGAATGGAAAGAGAGGAAGTCAACAACTTAATGGGACATCTCAAGCAACTGGAAAAGGAAGAACAGTCCAATCCCAAATCCAACAGAAGAAAAGAAATAACCAAAATTAGAGCAGAATTGAATGAAATTGAAAACAAAAGGATTATACAACAGATCAATAAATCAAAAAGTTGGTTTTTTGAAAAGGTCAATAAAATAGATAAACTTTTGCCCAGCTTAACCAGGAAAAAAAGAGTAAAATCTCTATTTTCATCAATCAGAAATGGTAAAGATGAAATAACAACAGACCACTTAGAAATTTAAAAAATCCTTAATGAATATTACAAGTAACTTTATTCTCAGAAATATGAATATCTGAAGGAAACTGACCAATACTTGGAAGCACACCACCTTCCAAGATGTAGCCAGAAGGAAGTGGAAATGTTGAACAAGCCAATATCAAGTTCTGAAATAGCATCAACTATACAAAATCTCCCTAAAAAGAAAAGCTCAGGACCAGTTGGCTTCATGTCAGAATTCTACCAAACCTTTAAAGAGGAACTAGTACCTATATTACTCAACCTTTTCCAAAATATACAAAAAGACGGAATACTACCCAACACATTCTATGAAGCTAACATCACCTTGATTCCCAAACCACGAAAAGACCCAACAAGAAAAGAAAATTATAGACCAATATCACTAATGAATATTGATGCAAAAATATTCAACAAGAACCAACAGAATCCAGCAACACATCAAAAAAATTATACACCATGACCAAGTGGGTTTTATCCCAGGATCTCAAGGATGGTTAACATACGTAAATCTATAAATATAATTCATCACATAAACAAATTAAAAAACAAAGACCATATGATTCTCTCAAGTGATGAAGAAAAAGCTTTTGATAATATCCAGCATCACTTCATGATCAGAACACTTAGGAAAATTGGTATAGAAGGGACATTTCTTAAACTGATAGAGGACATCTACAGCAAACCTACAGCCAATATTGTATTGAATGGAGTTAAATTGAAATCATTTCCACTCAGATCAGGAACTAGGCAAGGTTGCCCATTGTCCCCATTGCTATTTAACATTGTAATGGAAGTTTTAGCTATTGCAATTAGGGAAGAAAA
>NW_003852586.1:921852-947399 GCF_000181295.1 Otolemur garnettii
GAGGGTGATCTATGGGACCACACCTATGGTCCATCTTACAAGGGTACATGTGAATCTTTCTAAATGTAGAATATAAATGTCTTAACACAATAACTAAGAAAATGCCATGAAGGCTATGTTAACCAGTTTGGTGAAAATATTTCAAATTGTATATAAAACCAGCACACTGTACACCATGACTACATTGATGTACACAGCTATGATTTAATAAAAAAAAAAAAAAACTATGAGCTAGTATTCCATCTAACACAAATACACACAAGAACACACAAATACATTTTATAAGAAAATTTCACAATAAATTTCCTTGAATCAGTGGTCCTTCATAAATGTAAATGTTCTACAAAATGTGAAAATATGTATTTCCTAACCATATTAATTATATAATAATTTCTTTTAAAAAATTTATTTTTCAAGATTATTATTCACTTGAAAAAATTGAATAAGGAGTTTCTATGGACACTTAAGTTTCGTTAGTTTGAAGGTGGAAGGCAAAGAAACAACTTAGAAGTAAATACTAATGTATAAGTAGCTTTCTTTCCATAGTAGGATTACAGGAGTTTTTTCCTTTCTCATGTTTTCATTTAAACAGAAAATGTTTCTTTTAGACCATTATAGAATCAATAAATTATAAGTTATTTTACTTGCCTTCAAAAATAACTTAGACATGAGAAAATTTTCAAAATATGCATTAAGGGAAAAAACCATAACATACAATCTATAGAATAATCTCTATTTGGTAAAAAATAAAAATGTTTCTTTGTAAATGCAACTACAGAAAGCTGGAAGACAACATTCAGATAGGATAGCATTATCTGTGCATGTGAGATCTAGGAGGCTATTTTCTTATTTAAACATTTTTGTAATCTCAAATTTTTTTTTTGAGACAGAGCCTTAAGCTGTCACCCTGAGTAGAGTGCCGTGGCATCACAGCTCACAGCTACCTCCAATTCTTGGGTTTAAGTGACTCTCTTGCCTCAGCCTCCCAAGTAGCTGGACTATAGGCGCCCGCCGCAACGCCCGGCTATTTTTTGGTTGTAGTTTTCACTGTTGTTTGGCAGGCCAGGCTGGATTCGAACCTGCCAGCTCTGGTTTATGTGGTTGGCACCTTAGCCCCTTGAGCTATAGGCACCAAGCCTCCAAATTGTTTTAATGGGCATATTTCTACTTTCATAAAGAAAAAAATGTTTGCGTTTATTGTCATTGCCAACTGGAGGTCAAGTGAAAGCAAAAAAAAAACCCAAACAGACAAATTATAAATCAGTGGGAAAATATGAATGTACCCAAATTCCAATTTATAAAAACTGTTCAGTTTTATGGCCTTTAAGTACAGGTATCTCTCCTATAACATAAAAGATAAGCCTCAATAAATTTTGCTGATAATCAAATCTCAGTATCAAGAACCAAGAGTTAATGACACTTCCAATATGTAATTGAAGATTTTGGTTTCTGAAGACAAAAGACTCTAAGGATTACAAATACACACAAATGTAGATAATAGGTCTAGTGCATAAGGGCACCAATGTGAGGCTGTATACACAGTGAAAGACAAGGATGTAGTGGGATTTCCAGTAGACCATTTTTTTCTATAATTTTCCAGAGTATTTAATTTTCTATATTACTCTGGAAAATTAAAAGTAAAATTAAAGTATTTAATTTTCTATATTAAATATTCTTCTTTACCTTGCTTACCTTGTTTACAATAAAACAGAAATTGCAGAACACCAAGCGATAGACACCAAAGAGTCTCATTCACTTTCCTTTAAGCCCCCTTTAAATAGAATGTCACCCAGGCATCATCTGTGGGGCTCCACCAAAGGCATTCTTTACCCGTATGAAGAGTCCTGAGGTTCTGACCACTTAAAAGATGAACACAGGAGTTTTGTTTGCAGCTTACAAGCACACCCTTGAAAACATCTGAGAAACTGGGTAAGGGTACTTCATATTCTGTCCCTCATATCAATTCTCCTGGGCAGAAATATTGGACTTATGGCACTAATTATATTTTTTTACCCAAGTGAAAAAAAGAGTAATAGGCTTCAAACAAGCCTATTCTAAACAAACACTTTAAAGATAATGAATGCATAGGTATTTAGAGTTCTTTTCATTGCAATTTATCTTCTAGGAAGGTGCACAAAGATCCTTATGTACCTTGTTTAAAAACAACAGATAATAACCATAGCCTATTAACTTTATCTTCATCCCAAGAGAATGAAAGTTTCTTGGTGCTAAGAGTATTAAACATCAAATTCTCCTGAGAGTTTTCTATAATAAGTATTTATTATTTCCATTACCTGAAAACAATAAAGCTACTTTTACATTTAAAATTTACAGAACTTTTACATTCACAAAGGGAAAAATGATAATTTTCTGAAAGATTAATGGAGATACTAAAAATGTTTATATTCAGCACCGTTCAAAAACTAAAAGTACAGAAAACAAAAATAAAGGAGAATGTTACAAACTTGGATAGCAATCACTTTGTATCTCTTTTATGTAGCCTTAAACTTATTTAAGGGGGCCAGGCAGGTACAGTGCTCACACCTGTAATCCTAGCACTCTGGGAGGTCAAGGCATGAGGATCACTGGAGCTCAGGAGTTTGAGACCAACCTGAACAAAAGTGAGACCCCATCTCTACAAAAAAGAAAAAAACTTACATAGCTGGGCATAGTAGCATGTACCTGTAGTCCCACCTACTCAGGAGACTGAGGCAGAAGGATCACTTAAGCCACTGTACTCTAGCTGTGGTGACAGAGCTAGATCTTGTCTCAAAAAAAAAAAAAAACTTATTGAAGGGAAAGAGTAATTCCTACCAATTCAGTCCTTTCTTCTCTAGTCCCTGGCATACAGTAGAAGCTCAATAAATACTTGTTGAATGAATAAATTTAAAATTAAATCAATTGTCTAATGTTTAATTTTTTTTTCTAATGTTTAATTTTTATATCAAAGACATTGTCCCAAGAATCTCAATCACCATTCTAATCCCACTCCCTAGAGGTAACCAAATGAACAGTCTGGTGAACCTCTTTCTGCACATATACCCTATGTACTCAAAAAAATTAAAAAGACAAGAAATAAAGTAATACTATAGCAATTTCTACCTAAAAAAACACAATGGATGTCTTACTATAGTACTAACTTATACTTTCCTTTTTATAACTGCAGTAATTTATCAATTATCTAGATATTTTCACCAAGACATTAAATAAAAGGCAATACTTATGGTAATGGCTAACATTTATTGAGCATTGTTCCACACATTTAAATGGCACAATATTATAAGCAGGTACTATTATTTACAACCCTCTTATAAATAAAGAAATTGGACCACAATACTTGCCTAAGGTTTTAATGACTTCCTAAAGTTAGACAATAAGTTTCAGGATCAGAATTTGTAGCCAGAATTCTGTCTTGGAAAACTTTGTTCTTAATTACTACTGCTTCTATGAAGTTAAAAACATTCAAATCTAACTTAACTATGACTTCTGATATATACCAGATGTAAACTTAATAGGGTACAATTTCCTATACTTAATAGTGCCTTCAAAGTAACTATAATGAGAGGGTACACTATATGTTCAGTTTAGAGTCTGCTATTAGTCAATAACATTTGAATTACTTTAAAAAAAATGTCCTTTACATATATTTTGTAAACTGAACAAGAAAATAAGTGTAAGTGCCTTATTGCTATCTTCTTTCATAACCCAAAGCAGCTTTTTCAAGTCTGACTACTTACCTTATGCACTAGACTTGTCACTAAATGATTTATGGCCATTTAATAAAAAAAAAAAAAAAAAAACATCGGCCAGGCACAGTGGCTCACACCTGTAATCCCAGCACTCTGGGAGGCAAAGGCAGGTGGATAGCTTGAGCTCACAGGTTTAAGACTAGCCTGAGCAAGAGCAAGACCCCGTCTCTAAAAATAGCTGGGTGTTGTGGCAGGCACCTGTAGTCCCAGCTACTTGGGAGGCTGAGGCAAGAAGATCACTTGAGCCTAAGAGTTTGAGGTTCCTGTGAGCTATGATGTCACAGGACTACACCAAGGGTGACAAAGTGAGACTCTGTGTCAAATAAATTAATTTTAAAAAATTAAAAAGGTATCTAGTCTCTCTCTCTCACACACACACATACACAAACCCTAAATCACATTTAAAAATATGACTCAGACTCTAAATTCAGATCCAATATTGTGTTGAATAGCAGAGTCTTCTGAGAAAAAACAGTTTCTGAAAGTATTCTGAAAACGATAATTTGTCAGTTTAAGGTCGTTTTATTAAAAGTTGGTTACTATATTTTATCAAGTTTACCTCATACTTGGTATAGATTTTCAATGCTTTGGTCCCCTCCAAAGCTCATGTTGAAATTTAATCTCCAACGAAATGGTACTGGGAGGTGTCTTGGTTGTGAAGGCCCTACCTGCATGAGACCTGAAACCTGTAAATCTCTTGATCTTGGGCTTCCCAGCATAAAGAACTGTGAAAAAATAAATTGTTGTTTTTTGTAAATTACCTATTCTGTGGTATTCTGTCCAAAATAAAACAATTTACTAATCAGCAACTAGTTCACATCAACCATCAGCAACATAACCTGTGCCCATATTGACTATAGTTCCCCAGCCAATGATCTAATAGCTAGTATTTTAAGCACTGTAGAACATCAGCAGCATTTGCTGAGCCAAGCGGAACACAAGCTAATTTATATAATAACATAGCTAATTTCCAATATAATATAAAGTGATTCTATCCTCACTGACAGCAGCAGCAAGGATAAAATGGCAGCATCAAGAAATGCTTTATTGGATTATTAAACAGGGTAACAGTGAAAACAGCACAGTGATGCACACAGAAGTACATTCAATATTACCAAAGAAGCAACATTACCACAGCTTTGAAGTGACACCAAAGAACATTAAAAGGTTTCAGAAGCGGCTCAGTGCCTGTAGCACAGTGATTACAGCACCAGCCACATGCACCAAGCTGGCAGTTCAAACCGAGCCCAGGCCAGCTAAACAATGACAACTACCACAAAAAAAAAAAAAAAAAAAAGCCAGGTGTTTGTGGTGGGAACCTGTTGTCCCAGCTACTTAGGAGACTGAGGCAAGAGAATCAACCGCCTGAGCCCAAGGGTTCGCGGTTGCTGTGAACTATGATGCACTGGTACTCTACCGGGGGCAACAAAAGGAGACTAACGAAACAAAACAAAACAAAACAAAAACAAAAAACTTTAAATTTCCTGGCAAACTGTTAAGGATAATTACCTAATTTAATACTATCTTATGAACACCCATCAACTGATATTCAATCTAATACCTAGAGAAGCAATTGGGAGTTGTAAAGCAGATTTTCTTAAAGTAGTTCTAAAAGCACTGTATTGCCTATGTTTAATCCAATAGTTTATTTCCCCCCTGCATCTGTACACATTAAATCTCATTCAATGAAGTATTTCTTAATCAATAACACTTTTGATCTGACAATACAAAAGACTTCTCATCAGCTCCTTTTGCCAACTACTCATCATCAAAATAACGAGGCCTGGATGCTAACCAGAATGAAGAGTGCAGAGTGTAATGACCTCATGTGGCAAATGGCTGTAACTACTGATCTTTTGCCTACTAAAGCATAATTTCATTTTTTATTATTATACATATTTATGGGGTAGAAAGTGCAAGGTGGAATGATCAAGCTATAATAATTAATATTCATCACCTAAAGTACTTATTTTGTAGTGAGAACATTTAAAATTTACTCAGTAATTTTGAAGCGTGTGTTATTAGTCACCATGCTATGCAATTCATCTCAAAAAACCTTATTCCTCCTGTCTACCCGAAACTTTGCACCCTTAACCAACATCTCCCCATTCCTCCTACTACCCACCCTCTGGTAATCACCATTCTATTTTCTGCTTCTGTGATTGTTCTTTATTTTTTTTATTTCAAAACATTAAGGAGGAACAAATGTTTTTGTAACATGGTTAACTTTTATGATACTTTGATCAGGACTGTTGAGTGCGACCATCATTTGAATACCACTCACTGGGCCATAAATGGGTTTTTCCTACTCCCTTTCCCTGCCTTCCCCTCCCCACTCCTATCTGGAACTGATGGCCACACATGGGCTGCTTCTGATTGTAGATTCCACATATGAAATCATGTGTTGTCTGTCCTTCTGTGCCTAGGTTATTTCACTTAGTCCTCCACATCCATCCATGTTGTCACAAGTGACATTTCCTTCTTTTAAAAGGCTGAATAGTATTCCATTGTGCACATATTCTTTCATTAATGGACACTTGGGTTGATTCTATGTTGGCTATTGTGAATAGTGCTGCAATAGCACTTCTCAGCCTTCTGGCTAAGACCAAGAGTTAACAATTCTGCAACAAAATGCAGATCTTTCTTTGACATGCTGATTTCAAATTTATTCGTATGTACCCAGAACTGGGACTGCTACATCATATGGTAATTCTATTTTTAGTTTTTTGAGGAAACTCCAGTTTTCCCCAATGGCTATACTAATTTACATTCCCACCAAGTATACAAGGGCTCCCTTTTCACTGTCCTTACCAATAAATATTACCTTTCATCTTTTTTTGCTAATGGTTATCAAAATAATGTGTGAGATATCTCATCATGGTTTTGATTTATATCTTCCTGATGATAAATGATCTCGATCCTTTGTATATATCTGTATTTTGTCCTATTACTAGTCATTTGTATGCCATCTCTAGAGAAATGTCTATTCAGGCCCTTTGTCCATTTTTTGTAAAGGTAATTTTCTTGTTGAGTTATTCCTTATATATTTTGGATATTAACCCCCTTCTCAGGTGAATAAACTGCAAATACTTTCTCCCAATCTGTAGGTTGTCTCTTCACTCAGTTGTTTCCTTTGCCATGCTGAAGCTTTTTTTAGTTCGATGTAATCACATGTATCTATTTTTGCTCCTTGCCTAAGCTTTGGGGATAAAATCCAAAAAAAACCATTGCCCAGACCAACGTTAGGGAACTTTCCCTCTATGTTTTCTTCAGCAGTTTTACAGTTTTGGGTCTTTAGTTTAAGACTTTAATCCATTTTGAGTTGATTTGTATATATAGCATACAAATGTCCAAATTTATTCTTCTGCATGTGGAAATCCAGGTTTGCCAACACCCTTTATTGAAGAGACTGTTCTTTTCACATTGTGTGCTCTTGGTATCATTTTCTTTTTTTTTTTTTTCCCTTGAGAAAGCGTCTCACTCTGTCTCCCTGAATAGAGTGCCATGGTGTCATAGCTCAAGGCAATCCTCTTGCCTCAGCCTCCTGAGTAGCTGGGACTACAGGTATCTGCCACAATGCCCGGCTATTTTTAGTAGAGACTAGACACGAGGTCTTGCTCTTGCTCAGGCTGGTCTGGAGCTCAAGCAATCCACCCACCATGGCCTCCCAGAGTGTTAGGATTACAGGTGTAAACCACCAGCACTCAGCCCTGGCATCGTTACTGAGTAACAAACAGGTGGGACATTAATCCAAATACATAAAAACAAATCACCTTAAACATCAATGGTCTAAATACACTAAATAAAAGAGATTGTCAGAGTGGATAAAAAACGAGACCCAACTATATGTTATAATTATTCTTGGATATTTTAATATCCCTCTATCAGTAATAGACAGATCCAGAAGGAGAAAATCAATAAAGACACAGTTGACTCAACACCACCATCAATCAACCGGTTATAATTAACATCTATAGACTAGTTTATCCAACAATAGCAGAATACACATTTGTTTCAAGCTCATATAAAACATTCATAAAAGACATTTAAATAAGTTTTTAAAAATAGAAATCATACAATATTTGCTCTCAGACTACAATGGAATTAAACTAGAAATCAATTACAGAAAGATAGCTGGAAAAACCCCACAATATTTCTACATAACATATGCATCAAAGAAGAACTAGGGAGATTTTCAAATAGTCTGAACTAAATGAAAATAAAAATATAACATCAGACTTTAAATTAGGGTACAGTGAAATTAGTGCTTGGAAGGAAATTTATAATATCAAATATGCATATTAGAAAATCGGATCTACGGTAGCGCCTATGGCTCAAAGGAGTAGGGCGCTGGCCCCATATGCTGGAGGTGGCGGGTTCAAACCCAGCCCTGGCCAAAAACTGCAAAAAAAAAGAAAATAGGATCTAAAATCAAAAATCTAAGTTTTCTCCACAGAAAACAGAAAAGAGCTAATTAAATTCAAAGTAAACTCAGCCATAAAAAGGAATGAAATAACATCTGCAGCAAAGTAGAGTGAACCAGAGATCATTATGCTAAGTGAAGTATGTCAGGAACAGAAGCCAAACCCTGTATGTTCTCATTAGTAAGTGAGAGCTACAGATGGTTCACACAGACACAAGAGACACGAGAAGCCAAGATGAGGAAGGGTGGGAGTGGGATTAAAATCTACCTATTGGGTACAATGAACACTATTCTGGTGATGGGCACCAAACTCCCTGACTAAAGTATTAAACAAGATGACTATGTAACAAAAACACTTGTTAATTAACACTCCTTAATTAATATTTTGAAATAAAATATTTTAGAAATTGAAAGTAAATATAAGAAATAATGAAAATTAGAGTACAAATCAATGAAATAGGAAAACAGAGAAAATCAGGAAAGCCAAAAGTTAGTTCTTTAAGATCAATAGAAATTGCTATGCCTTAGCCAGGCCAAGTCAGAAAAACAGGAAACTGTTAATATCAGATGAAGAGGGGATATCACTACAGATCCCATGGAATTAAAAAGATAACAGAGGGATATTATGGATAATTCTATGCCCACAAATTTGGCAAACTAAATGAAATAGATCAATTTCTTGAAAAAATACAGTCTGTCAAAATTCACAAAAGAGTTATCTAGGTATCTATTAAAAAATTAAATCAATAATTAATAAAATTCCAAGACAGAAAGCACCAGGCCTAGATTGGTTCAGTGATGAATTCCACTGAACATTTAAGGAATAGATTATACCAATTTTCTACAATCTCTTCCAGAGGGTAGAAACAGAGGGAATACTTCCTAACTCATTTTATATGGTCAGTGTCATTTTAATACCAAAACCAAAGACATTATAAGAAAACTACAGACCAGTATCTCTCAGAAATATAAATGCTAAAATCCTCCATAAAATATTCAATTCAATGTGAATTGTATAATGATTAAGTTGGATTTACTATACGCATGTATGGCTGATTCAACATTCAAAATCAGTTAATAGGCCAGACTGGGTGGCTCACGCCTATAATTCTAGCACTATGGGAGGTTGAGGCGGGTGGATTGCCTGAGCTTAGGAGTTGGAGACCAGTCTGAGCCAGAGCAAAACCTCATCTCTAAAACAAGGCATGTATGGCAGGTACCTGTAGTCCCAGCTACTTGGGAGGCAGAGGCAAGAGAATTGCTTGAGCCCAAGAGTTTGAGGTTGCTGTGAGCTGTGACGCTTTAGTTCATAGCAATGTACCAAAATTAATTTCTAGTTTGATAATATACTATGGTTAATTAAAGTGTTACCATTAAGTAAACGAGAAGGCTGAGGGCAGGTACACAGGAACTCTAATATTCTTGCAACTTTTCATGACTCTTAAAACTTTTTTCAAAATACTATTTTAAAAGAAAATAAGTTTCAGATGAAGGAAGGTTATTATTTATCAGAATTCATACACACTTTAATGTTTTAACCTATTTAGCATTGCTCTGGAGGTAATAAGATTTATATCTTTTTAAAAACCTTTGCAACTCTCCTTTAAAATATGACAGACCTAATTTCTAGATGGCTTAGTATACAATGCTCTAAGTTTCAGGCACAGTAGAAGAGAAAATTCTAGTTAAGGAAAATAAGTCGTACACTATCAATTACTTTTTTGAAAGAGCAACTATAAAAAGCAGTACGTGAACTCTAATGAAAGATACTCTATGAGAAACAGATCCAAGAGAATAAGACCCATCAAGAGCAACCTCTTACGTCCACCACACCAGTACAATTTTTATTTTGAGTCATAACAAATAAATAATAAATTTTTATTAGGTTCTTTCAATTCTACATATTTCAAGTATTAAACACTTTGGAAGGTTATTGAAAATCGTTGAATTTTAAGCCTCTACTTAAAATAGCATTGATGCAATTATATAGATCATTTTCACCTTTTATATTCATAATTTTTCTTCAAAAGTTAAAATAAATTTTTATTCTAAAAAGATGTAATCATTTCAATGAGCATAGCTCCATTGTAGTTCACAAAATGTATACTTACTATTAACAAATACTTAAGTCAACAAATTCATTTATAACAAACAAAAACAAACCTCTAAAAATCCATACATACAATGAATTAGTTTAAATATTTATGATAGTTACAGATTTGAATTTAAGTTTTCTTTTCAAAGATCAGTGCATGTGGACTGGCTAACCTACTAAATTATCATCTTTGAATAAGAAGCCAAAAACAAAAGAAAAAATTTTAGAAAGTTAAAATGGTACTTTCAAGGTGAAAAGTGGCCCTTCCTTTCATTTCAAAAAGATATAATATTTTTCTAAAATAGAAAATAGAAAAGTTAGATATATAGAAAAAACACTGCATACCTTAACTAAGAAACTAGAAAAAAAAAACTCTTTACTTATATACAGACCTAAGATGAATCCATGCAGATTTTTACAACTATTCACAGAAATACTTCAGACGTAAGTAATTAAGTATGCCTTCTTAATGGAACCTTACCCCAATCTTTGCTAGTTTTATTTCCTAGTTCAATAAAAAATGAGAATGCTTTCATCAGATATCACATATAAAGCAAGATCATTTTTATCAGTAATTTTCTCTGAAAGGGGGTATAAGCCTAAGACAAAACCCTACAAAGCAAAGCAAACTCTGCAGTGAATGATCACAATGTTCTCAAAGTAGAAATGCGTGACTTTTATTTAAACTTTAAAACAGCACACTACCTAATTCACTAGACAACAGGCAAAGCAGAATAAGCAGAAAGTAAGAAGTGGGACTAAACAGAACGGTGAAGATGATCTACCCTGGTTTCAATTTCTGACTCCTCACCAACTAGAGAGGTAAAGCGAGCCTGCTCGCTGCCAGTCTTACCCTTTGCTATGTTTTACCAACATCACCAAAATGGGAAAAAATTTTGAAAAAACTATACTTCTACCTCAAATGATTTAAGGACAATCATAAACAAATCTTTTAACATAACAATGAGTTTTCATTCTAAAAAGAACAGTCTAAGGAAGGAGAAAGCAAATAGCTATTTTAAGCTCCATGTAAAGTGAATCTTACATGTACTCATGTAATAACTTCCAGTTACCTTTTAAGTATAGATAGATTTCCTCCGTAATCCTTCAAAATCTTGTGTAAAAAAATGAAAAATTGTATCACCCATGCCGCAGATGAAGAAACAGAGGTAGAGAAAAGATTAAATGACTTACAGCAGGTTATGCCATTACCCAACTGGGAACAAAGCCTAAGCTGCCTCTCTAATGAAGGTGTCATAGACGCATCAGTATCAGTGAAGTGATTAAACACAAAAGTTGGTCTTACCTTTCAAAATAAAAGAGAAAGGGAGGGACCTGATCAAAAAAACTTCAGAATCCTTATTTAGGGATTCCTTAAATTCCACTTTTCATCTTTTAATAGATACATTAATGTACACAGGACACACTGCCATTTACTATGTGGCATTGAAACTTTCCAATAAGAAACGGTTGCCAGGGCAGGGTACAGTGGCTCACACCTATAATCCTAGCACCTGAGAAGCCAAGGTGGGTGGACTGCCTGAGCTCACAGGTTTATGACCTGCCTGAGCAAGAGTGAGACCTTGTCTCTAAAAATAGCTGGCCCTTGTGGCAGGTTCCTGTATCTCAGCTACTCAGGAAGCTGAGACAAGAGCATCGCTTGAACCCGAGAGTTTGAGGTTGCTGTGAACTATGACGCCATAGCACTCTACCATGCCAAGGCTGACAAAGTGAAATTTTGTCTCAAAAAAAAAAAAAAAAAAAAAAAGGAAAAGAAAGAAATTGCTCACCAATGATGTGAAAAGCACCACAGAAAAAAGCCAACCTACTGAGGAAGAAAACAGAAGAGAAGAGACAGAAGGAAGCTGAATCTTTTATAACACAGGTTAGCCACTGTACTGATTCTGGCATCATCTACCTCCAGACTACCTTTTATGAGAGATAATGTCTTTGTTTTTACAAAGATAAGAAAAGAAAAAAGAAACTGGTAATACAGTTTTATGTAGGATTCATTTAAAAAAATTGTTTTTTCTTGGAACAAAAATGGTTAAAACCTCAGGTTTTCTAAAGAGACCTGTATGAATGTGCAGCTACAAAGATACACAAAGCTGAAGTCTCTGGAAGCATTTGGCTGCCTGTAGTCTTCAGCAAGATCACAGAGTACTCAAAAATTCTTTGACCTAAGGGGAAGAAAAAAATATTAGTATGATTCCTCGCCTAGTTTGAGGTATCTAATACTCATCTGTATATAGTATTTGAAGACCCCAACTGTATAAGTAATTCCATCACAATGCCATAGCATTTACTTTTCAAAGAAATACTATTAAACACTTCAATAGTAAGAGACGAATGACCTATGAAGTCATTATAGGAGCTAATTAACATCTAAGATTGATACAGTTCTAAAGCAGTTATAACACTAATTTTATATTCTCTTTATTGGAATACCATGTACCACTGACACGTGCAGCTTTAATGCTGATAACATTAATAACAGTGATGATTTAAACAATTTTGAAGGTTAAGCATGCAATAAACCTGTACTGTTTCTGAAGCACAAATCTGGATCACGGACACTGCAGTGTTAATGTGTAGGGAAGTCAAGTAAGTAGCAAGTGAACCTAGCCAACTGAAGATCACCACAAGGTCAGAACACTCTTGTTCTACCTAGACTACTCAATAATTCTCCTGAAAGAACAAAAATTATTACTTTGTAAAAATCCCTTAAAAAGAAAAGTCAACTGCCAGCATTATTACTAAAAGTAAAAACATACACTACTGAGAAATGATTCTTAGTCAAAACAAAGAAGTGGAAGACAAAACTAAAAAGTGGGTTTATAATTCAGTTAAACTGATGGTTAGCTGACTTAATTTTATTTTAATAGTATCATAAGTGAATTATAGACTATAATATAACTTATAGTATGAAGAGGTCACTTGAATTTTCCAGAAATTCTCTATTAACAAAATTAGAAAGTGGGTTTATAATTCAGTTAAATTGATGGTTAGCTGACTTAATTTTATTTTAATAGTATCATAAGTGAATTATAGACTGTAATATAACTTATAGTATGAAAGGGTTACTTGAATTTTCCAGAAATTCTCTATTTCATTATCATGGACAAAAATAACTACAGGTATGTACTATGGAAGTTATATAAAATGGTGAGATACATTTCAAAATTGTTGTGATACATCCCTTATGAATCTCAAGTTTATATATAGTGAACAATAGACATTTTGTTATAGGCAAAGGAAAAATCAAATTCCTCTCAAAACTAAACCAAAAAAAAAAAAAGTTGTGGCTTCTTCTTTAGACTGTAGATTGATACATTATTAAAGAAATATAGGGATATTCAATTATACAATTCCTTCCCAGACCCTTCATCAATAGGAGTATCAAATAGGTTAACTCCCAATTATCTGGCTGATAAATTAACTCTGAATAAGACAATAACTCAGTGATTAGTCAATATCAATTCATCTTTAACACAGTCCCAAACGAAAGTCAAACCTAAAACCCCTTAATCCCACAGAACCAATTCCCAAGCCATGGACTAGTACTGGTCATGGCATGTCAGAAACTGGGCTGCACAGCAGATGTGCGTTGGCAAGAGGAGTGAACTTTTCCCTGCATGTACAGCCACTCCCCACCACTAGCATCACCCCCTAAGCTCAGCTTCCTGTCAGATCCTTACCCTCCTCCCCTTAGTCCCAACCCCTGCGTAAAAATTGTTCTCTATGAAACCAGTCCCTGGTACCAAAAAAGGCTGGGGACTACTGCTAATCTCAAAACTTCAGCAAATGTAAAAATGAATGACATCTATATCCTACAACTTTAAATAGCCTCCATACTGAATTTATTAAAAAAGATAAATTTAATTTCATAAGAAGTTTATTATTAAAATATCTAAAAATTGGTGATGTGGGGAAGAAGAAACAAAAAGGGAAAAAACACAGGAACGGGGGTGAGAAAGAACATTTGTTATTGTAATTATCCCTATCTTACAGATAAAGGAACCAAAGGATAAAAAAGGTCCTCATTTTAGCTCAGACCACAAAGATAAAATTTAATCAGGACTAGAATCTAAATAGTCTAAAGTCCTCTGAAGGTCTTAACTTTTTTTTTTTTAATTTGTATTTTCTGAAGGCACTTTTTATTTTATTTTATTTATTTATTTTTATTTTGAGACAATCTCACTTTGTCTCCCTCAATAGAGTGCTGTAGTGTCATAGCTCACAGCAAAAGCAAACTCTTGCGCTCAAGTGATCCTCTTAACTCAGCCTTCTAAGTAGCTCGAACTACAGGCACCCACAGCAACAGCCAGCTGTTTTTTTATAAATGGGGTCTCACTCTTGCTCAGGCTGGTCTCAAATTCCTGACATCAGACAATCTACCCTCCTCGACCTCCCAGGGTGCTGGGACTATAGGAGTGAGCCATCACACCCAGCCTTAACTATTTTTATGTTACTTTATATAAGCTTTTCTCTTGGAAAACTGTTTTTTCCACAAAACAGTTTGTTTTTAGACCAAATAAATATGCTGCATTAGTTTACGGTCTTTGTCTAAATCTACCTTTTCAACCAGACTCTCATGCTTGTCTTTGAAGTCTTCGTTAACATCCAGTGTTAAAATAGGCACCTCTTGTAAATAATCAAAGTTGGTTCTGTTTAAAAAGGGAGAGATTAATAATCAGAAAAGCAATAAATAAAATAGAAACATTAAAAATTCTTTCTTGTATCACTAGAAAATCAAAATGTTGTAAACCATTTTATACTTAAGTTACTGGGCATGTGTTTTATCTGGTAGCCCTTTTTTTCTCATCTAGATTTACTAATACTGTATGTAGCTAAAAATCTCAGATACAAAATATATAGAGCTAGGCATATGATTCTACTCAAAAAACATGGAACATACAATGAATCAGGAGTAATTCCTACCTGCATTTTTAAAGATGAGAAAACTAAAGCTCAGGCACATCATTCTGAGGGGCAGAGGCTGTCCAAGGTCACACACTAGTAAGACTAGACTTGTACCAAGACCTGACTAATAACAAAGTCAGTGCTCTTAACAACTAGGCAACACTCTCTTCTAAGCTACGGTCTAAGAAACAGATTTGAAATCCATTTCCTTAAAATTCTTTCTGAAAGAGAGTACCTAAATAATATATACAGATATATTTCCTACTTTATCACTTAAAGTGAAATTCTATATATTATGCTGTCAATACCACAGGTGGTGGATACTACAATAGTTTTAAGAACTTTAAGGAAATAGGATCTCATTGGAATCAAGAGAACCAAAACGCACATCTGATTCTGGAAAATACCAATAAATAAAATGACATGGAATGAGAAATACTATATATGTTTCTAATTATATCTTCCAAATTTTAGATTAAAATTTGATGAAAGTATTTAAATTTAATAGTCAAGAATATGCAAGTCTTACTTCAATGTTCTATGCAGGAGCCAGCTTTCATGTTTATAGTGAAGCTTCTGTAAATATTCAAGAGGAATGCCTTGCTCTTCATTTCGTCCCCGTAAATATATTCTATTTAAGCATTTCTGAAAGCAAGCAGTAAGAACGGGGGAAAAGGTAAGGGAACAATTATTCTTGTTTGTTGCCATGAAAATTTTCTTTTCTAGTGTCTCTCTATAGTTACATTAGCCAAAATCTCTACTTATTCCTTCTAGAAAGTTGAAATATTTCATTTCTCCCTATATGTGCTTTTCAGCCTTTTGGTGTTCTGACCTAAGCAGTACTTTCAAAAGTAAGTGTATAAATTTTTGCCATCCACACATGAAATATATTAATACAAGTCTGATAAAAAGGAGAAAAAAATCTACTTAAAATATTTCCGGAGGACTGCTAAAAGATATGCCAATCTTCCAATGTAATTTGACTTTGCTGTTAATCATACTTGCTTATAAAACATCTATGGTCAGTCAAAGTAAACCACTAAAGGCAGTGGTTCCTAATGTGATAAAACCTCTAGACCAGCACAGCCAAAACTCTAATGTTTATACTCATCCTATATCTGCATTATTGAATAAGGCAGCCACTAGCTACCTATAGCTTTTGAGCACTTGAAATACGGCCAGTGTGGTAACCAAGGATCCAAATTCTAAAATGTTATTTAATTGTAATAACCTTAAATTAAAACAGCCACACTGAACAGGGAAGCTCTAGATCATTTTCTCATGGAAATATGCACATATATGAAACTTGGTGCAATTTGTAGAGAGTCACAGACCCTCAGAAACTCACCCATGTACTCCAACAAATAACAATCTCTAACCTAAATGACATGCAAGTCTATGGCAGCCTCAAAGTCTTTTAAATTTAAGAATTTAAATTATAAATTCTTTTTTCAATAATTAAACAATCTTTTAACCAAAAGATGTCAGAAACTACACTGATGAAATAAAGTTTTATGTTAGATGTTAAGATACTGACTCTGAATGTTCCAAACAAAATGAAATTATTAGTACTATTTATGTTCTTTTTTTACATTTGTATTTGCTAATTTTGTAATTAAAAACAAAAAATCTTTTTGAAGCTAAATTCTAGCTTGTGGTTTGAAGAACAATAAAATCATCCATTGGAATCAGAAACCTGGTTTCTTTGAAAATTCAGCTTCAATAGCAACAAAGTATTTAACTAATTTCAGGCTAGAAATCTGACATTTGCATTCATCAGGGCCTACCTTATAACTTAAAGGAAGAAATAGGAATAAAAAAACAGAGAAACAATGGGAATGCAAGCACCAAACCCAGGAAGCTTCTTATTAAAGATTGTACTATCTAGGTTAATTTTATGAAAGGGATGCACCTGATGTCCCTATAGTCACTGCATAATACCATATGTAAATTGAATAGCTATGTTATAACCGATTGGAAAACGTATATTTTTAAGTGAGCTCTAGTAACTGAAAATAGCAAAGGTCTTCTAAACTTCTTCCCATCTGTAGCTAATTCTAAGCCACAACCAACCATAAAAAATTTCTTAAAATAGACCTCCATCAATTTTGCCATTTATTCAGCAAATATTTACTGAACTATTTTATATACTCAGGCCCTGTTTTAGGCACTGGAAATTCAACAGTAATTAAAATACCCGAAGTCCCATCTCATGAAGCCTATTTTCTAGGAGATGCTTGAGTAAGTTCCTTATTCTAGCTGTGATGGATGAGAGAGCTTGCAAAAAAAAGTTAGAAAGGAATAAGGGCCGGGTGCAGTGGCTCATGCCTGTAATCCTAGCAGTCTGGGAGGCTAAGGTGGGTGGTTTGCCTAAGCTCATGGATTTGAGACCAGCTTGAGCAAAGCAAGACCCCATCTCCAGTAAAATCATAGAAAAACTAGCCAGGCATTGTGGTGGGTGCCTGTAGTCCCAGCTACTCAGAAAGGCTGAGAAGCTTGAGCCCAAGAGTTGGAGATTGCTGTGAGCTATGATGCCACAAAACTCAACCCCAGGGCAACTGAATGAAACTCTGTCTCAAAAAAAAAAAAAAGATTTCTAAATATTACTTTAAATTTTCAATGAAGCAAACAAATTTTTATTGGGTCTCACTTGTGGAGTGGCTCGAAGATAAATGATTCCATCCAATTCAAGGCTTTGACCAAACTGGTTATTCATCCAGTCATGCCAGTCTTGATAAATAGTCCACTCTGTTTCATTCATGCAGTCAGATTCATACAAATTAGATGCAAAAATATACCTGGAAAACAGTCCTCATCAGCACTTATATAATTTCAAATACATACACACAAATAAGTAAAAAAGAAAAAACAGATCTATTAAATGGACATGGAACATTCTCCTAAATTCAGTAGCAGACAGTGCCACTGAAAAGGCAGGAAAAAAACAAGAAGAGTCTCTCAAATATGTTCTTGGCCAATGGTTTTCAAAATGTGGTGTGAGGACTCCTGGAAGGGAAAGGTACTGTGAAAAGTCAGATTATATTTCACATACTACTCTACTTCAAACAAAAGAACATATTGGCACAGATTAAATATCAAAGCATAAAAATCCAGCCTTCTTGTATTAAGTAAGACACTAAAGAGATGCACAAAAATGTAAAACAATACTACTCTTCTCACTACTTTTTGTTTTTAAAAATATAATTATTTTTGTCTAAAGTATGTCATTTGTGTTACTATGTAATGAGTTTATTATTGCTAGTTTTAAATAAAAAATATTCTGCTATTTCTCAATCTGAATTTATAATAACAAATATCAATAAGATATGGCCCTTTGGACCCCCATGGGGTCCAATTATTGAGAATGAAAAGGAGTCCTGAGACCAAAACGTTTGAGAACCTGTATTCTGAGCTAACTTTGGGGGATCAAAGGAATATTTGGACCCCCAAAGTCCAAGGGCAATTCTAAGGGTGCATAGAGACTGTTATCTCTTTTAGAACAGACGATAATATTAAAAGGGTTAGAGGGGAAAAATAACCTCTCTGCAAATCTGAATGAGATGGCTACCATATTCCCTACAATATCCATGGGAGCTAGAGATTATAAATACTAGAACTTTCCCCATGTCCTTAAATCACAGATTAAAATGTCATTTTCCATCTCAAATACCCAACTCAGACTCCCAAATTATTTTGATTCCCAGGAAAGGGATGGGAAGATCCAATTCTAAGTCAAGATTTGAAACAGCCAAATACAAGCCGTTTATACATACCTGTCACTATACACAGATCGTTCAAAAAATAATACAGGTTTCTCTGCATCTTTGAGCTTGCCATTAAGAGCGGCAAGCTGAGCGCGTATTCTACTAAGACAGGCATATGATTGGAAGGTAAAAGACCATCGTTCAGGTTTCTCATACATCATCTGAAGAACATTTCCACCATTTTTCTGAGATGCTGTCAGTTCCTATTTTGAACATGCAAAGAGAAACAAAAAGCAAAGTTAATTAATAGAGCTACTTTACCTTTTTTTTTTTTTAAGGTTCAAAAAGAGAAGGTAATTAAAATCCTTAGATCTTTCTTACAAGAGGTCACAAACTAACACCTACAGAAGAAATCATGTGTTTTGACCAAACAGGACATTTTAAAACTTTTAAGTAGTTGTCGATATTTAAAAGCTAAATAATTTCATGTAACATATTTGGATTTATGTTTTCTTTTGTTTAATAGAAAAACCAAGTAATACTCTGCCTGCATTTCCTTTTGGCAAAAATCTGCTAGCACCAAGTCCCACATGCCTCCATGGGGTAGGATACGTGCTGTCCAGTCTGTCAGCCCCCACTTTTCTTTGATGGTTCTCCTAACCAGCTTGATTTATTCATTTGGCTGCCTGGCCCCTCAGGTATTTGAATTCGTAACCCAATCTTCTAATGTAACAAAATAGATCCTTCCTATAACTTCACAATTCAATAATATTATGGTTAGAACCAATATTTTCAGTGTTGAGAAAAAAATACAAATGTAAAATTAAAAATGAAGTGTGTGTAAGGCCGGTTGAGGTGGGACTGAGGTAGGTAGACTGCTTGAGCTCACGAGGTGGGAGACTAGCCTGACCCAGAGTGAGACTTCATCTCGAAAAATAGCAGGGCATCGTGGCAGGCACCTGTAGTCCCAGCTACTCAGGGGCTGAGGCAAGAGAATCACTTAAGCCCAAGAGTTTGAGGTTGCTGTGAGCTGTGACACCACAGCACTCTACTGAGGGCCACATAGTGAGACTCAGTCTCAAAAAAAAAAAAAAGTATGTGTAAAAACTCTATAATCTTTATTCTGAATTAGAAATAGCATCCAAACCGCATGAACTATTTTTCTTTCTATAAGATATAGTTTTCCTAGTTCTGTACACCAAAAAGCCTATGAACTATGACAACCCTGAAGGAATAAACATAAATACCACCCAGATTATGATCTCTAATATCATTTCCCATTGAAAGGAATTAGGATTCTATACCTGATTCTAAATCTGGGGAAGGAAATGCACAAAATGAGCTTCATACATATTGTTCCAGAAAACAAGGAAACTATTAAAGACTAGTAGGATTGCCCCAAGGGCAAAGAAGCCAACATGAAGAGACTTCAACTGGTCAAAGACAAACAATTTGGACATCCAAAAAGAATGAAAGGCTAAAATCCATGAGTTCATAGTACTTAAAAAAAACCCCAAAAGTCTGGTCATCTTTTGAGGTTGCTACGGTACCAATTAATTATTCTGAAAATTTTGTAGGTAAAGAGGAAAATACCATATCAGGCATTTTTATTCTGGTCTTTTCCATAAACATGCTGTCAAAGGAATGAAGTAGTGAATGAGGCAAAGGCCTTTACTGACTCATTCCAGCCAATAAACTCGGAAGGCTTGAGAAAGGATACCACCTTTTATAACAGCAAATGATGGCTCGGCACCTATAGCTCAACCGGCTAAGGCGCCAGCCACGTACACCTAAGGTGATGGGTTCGAATCCCCAGCCCAGACCCACCAAACAACAATGACAGCTGCAACCAAAAAAATAGCTGGGCATTGTGGCAGGCGCCTGTAGCCCCAGCTACTTGGGAGGCGGAGGCAGGAGACTCGCTTGAGCCCAGGAGTTGGAGGTTGCTGTGAGCTGTAATGCCACGGCACTCTGCCCAGGGGGACAGCTTGAGGCTCTGTCTCAAAAAAAAAAAAAAAACACCAACAAATGATATACTGCAGTGAGGCAACAATTAGAAAAAGATGCTAAAAATCATTAGAGAAAAGTTGATTAAGGAATTTTATATTGGATAAGTTAGGCTGACAACACCTATTGACCAATTTTAACGTCACAAAAGACATCTCTCTGATTTAAGAAATACACATTACCAATTAGGAATTTTGCCAAAAAAGAATTTAGACCAGACATGAGGCTCATGCGTGTAATCCTAGCATTTTGAGAGAAAGAAGCAGAATAAAGTAAAACTGAATCAAAGGTCTGTAATAGAATTTTCAAATTTGAAGATGTTAGTTTTTCTCTCAGTTTAATAGGGTACCAAACAGGATACCCAGAGATTCTTCCTGAGTTCATTCCCGGGGTTAAGAATTATGGGTCTAATAGAATAGACTTATATAAATTTTCTGATTGTTCAGGATAACCCATTTGGTCCTAAGGAAGAAATTCTTGACACAAATTGCTGGGGTTTTGCATGCAATTATAAATGTTAAGGTTAAAATACATATTAGAAATTTATCCAAAAATACTGGGTATCAATCTTTACCCAAATGTGTTAATTTTATAAAGTTTTTCCCTCTGAAAAAATACAGTAATAAAAAATGTGAATGCCTCAGAGTCAAACCACAGTAAGTAAAAATTGGTAGGTTAGCTAAATTTATTTTTAAAAAATAAAGTCTGTACCTTTGGGGCTAATTGATTCTGCTTTTAGAAATGTATTTTAAGAAGTAATCTAGAATATAGACTTACGTGCAACAATGTTTATTACAGTGCTAAGCAAACAGGGGATGTTATTCCACTATTATTGGGTATTTATATTAAGTTGATAACATTACAATCAATTTTAGGCTGCGTTTAAAAATCCTGCTTCAGCCTCCCAAGTAGCTGGGACAACAAGTGCCCACCACAACACCCAGCTATTTTTTTCATTGTAGTTGTCATTGTTGCTGAGCTGGCCCAGGCCAGGTTTGAACCTGCTACCTCCGGCATAGGTGGCCGGTGCCCTAACTACTGAGCTATGGGCACCAACCCATAGATAATTCTTAATAATATTTTTAATTGCTTTCACATAAATATTATTGGGGCAAGGAAAGAAAGTACAAAATTCTACACTGTTTTATTAAGTAAAACTGAAGTTATCTCTGGTTACCAGTTACAGGTAAATTTTATTCTCTTTCAACAATCTCTGGTAATTTCTGACATTTTCTTAACTTGGAACAGTGAACAAGTATTAATTTATAATATTAAAACTATGTAACTTCCCACCAAAATTATATATAATAAATTATTATCTCAACTATATATTTAATAAGAAGATATATAGAACAGTAAGATTATGGATAATTTTTATTCTGTTCGCTATAATTCATATCCATTGCTGCTTTATCATAGCATACTTTATTTTATGGTAAATATAGATTTTTTCCAAGATAACTGAAGAATAGAAGTATCAAGATATAAAATCTTTTAATTCTAGTTTTATCTTTGTAAACATTGCAAGAGTTAAAGTTCAATCAAAAAAGATTAGAGCCTACCAATTATAAAATAGCCAATAAAAGTTGTCACAGGATTTCAGAAGGTACAAGTAGAAGTACTCTATCAAGAAATCCTAATTTTTAAGAGTGACCTATCAAAAGTAAAAAATATGGTGCTGTTGGGCAGCTCCTGTGGCTCAAAGGAGTAGGGCGCCGGTCCCATTAGCCGGAGGTGGGGCATGCCAAAAAAAAAAATATGCTGTTGTTTCACAGACACTTATATTTTATACCTTCTTGCTCACAGTTGCTAATTTCTCAGTGGCTTCTTAGTGTTAAAAAGCACTGAATGAAAGTAAAACAGTAGTAGTGATGCCTATGTTAATTAGCTTGACCATTCAGCACAAGGGCTGTCTGTAAAGTATCCAGCCCAAATAGGGCTCATCCTTGAGCCCTATTCCAGACCCATCATCAATGTATCCATTACAGCTATCATGTAAATGACCCACTATCCAAATCTCAGCTTTCTCAGAATTCTGTCAACAATGAGAAGAGGACTGGGTTCCTACTTTGGATGTTATGTAATCTATACTTCCCATAAAACAATGAAGTATGTTATGAAAAAGTGACAACTGACATGAATTATAGAGAATAGGATGAGTCTGGACAGCTCTTGTACATTTTTTGTTACAAAGAATTAGGTTACACTGCTTGCATTTGTTAGGTAAAGTCCCACCCCCAAGAAGTGTGTTATACACTTTAACCCCCGAATTCCCCTCCCTTCCCCTCTCGTTCCCCATTCCCCACCTTGAATTGATTTGAGTTTTTCTCTTACGAGGGTATGTGTTAGCCTATTGGCTTTATATTAGAACTGAGTACACTGGATTCTTGATTCTCCATTCCTGTGATGCTTTACTAAGAAGAATGTGTTCCAACTCTATCCAAGTTAATATAAAAGATGTAAAGTCTCCATCTTTTTAATGGCTGAACAGTATTCCATGGTATACATATACCACAGCTTGTTAATCCATTCCTGGGTTGGTGAGCATTTAGGCTGTTTCCACGTTTTGGCAATTGCAAATTGAGCTGCAATAAACAGTTTAGTACAAATGTCCTTATGGTAAAATGGTATTTTTTTCTTCTGGGTACATGCCTAGTAATGGGATTGAAGGATCAAATGGGAAATCCTTTGTACATATTTTAAAACATTTGTTGTATACCATAAATAATTTTTATCTGTCAATTAAAAAAATTAGAAATTAAAAAAGTAAAATAGTACTTCACTATTAAAACAATGATACCCCCAAAGAATTCAACTTTATTTAAAAAAGGACAAATATTTTCCTAATGGCATGTATATATATATTTTTTGAGACAGGGTCTTGCTGTTGCCCAGGCTAGACTGCACTGGCATCATCATAGCTCAGAGCAACCTCAAACTCCTGGGCTCAAGTCATCCTCCTAGTAGATAGGACTACAGGCTCCTGCAACCACACCCAGCTAATTTTTTCTATTTTCAGTAGAGACAGGAATCTTCCCTTCCGGGCCTCCCAGAGTGCTAAGATTACAGGCATGAACCATGGTACCTACCATAACAGCCTGTGTATCTTAACTATAAGCTAAAAGAAAGCAATTAAATCAAAGGTTTAGGCCTAAATAACAAATTAACAAATAAAGTACATCATTATCATTATTTGAAATAAACCTTCAATACAAAGATTAATAATCCTCTGAGTAGTATGTTTTAAAGATCATCTTACCAGGGGTAGGTAGAGGAGTCTACATAATCTTAAGATATTTTGCCAAAATTAGTGGTAGTTTATCAATAGTATTGCAACATTTCAGCCACTAGGTGGCAGGTAAGAAAAGCTAAAATGAAACAAATCTAAACATTCAGTTGTACAACTAGTTACTAAGGGATCAGAGATACCAACAACCCAACTCCTTCTTTTTTTTTTTTTGAGACAGAGATCCAAGCTGTCCCCCTGGGTACAGTGCTGTGGCATCACAGCTCACAGCAACCTCCAACTCTTGGGCTCAAGCAAGTCTCCTGCCTCAGCCTCCCAAGTAGCTGGGACCACAGGTGCCCGCCACAATGCCTGGCTATTTTTGGTTGCAGCCATCATTGTTGTTTGGTGGGCCCAGACTGGATTAGAACCTGCCACCTTAGGTGTATGTGGCTGGCGCCTTAGCCACTTGAGCCACAGGCGCTGAGCCACAACTCTTTAAATTCAACAAATGACCACAAGTGTGATCAATTGGATGGGAAACAGTCCACTTCTCATTGTTGACAGCCTTCTGAGCAAGCTGAGATTTGGATAGTGGGTCATTCACATGATAGCCCCAATGAATACACTGATGATGGGTTTGGAGAAGAAGGGCTCCAGGAGAAAAATCTCAGTTTCAAAGATACAGGGAAGCCACTCACTCACTCACCCTCACATTCCACAAACTTATCCCCCAAATACTAAACTATCTTCCTACTGTCTGAAACTGTGCCTAAAAAACATATAGGACTAACAAGACAGCAGCCCTCAATACACACAAAAAAATTAAAGCTACCCTCCAAGAATATGCATCAAAATCCAACAACAGTAATCAAATTGCAACATCATGGAGACGTGCCTGGACTGCACTGAACTACCTGATGAACAACAGGAAGTTGTTCATGCTAGTTATAAAAAATGTCCAGTTTGGTATTCTGACTTCAGTACATGGAAAGAAAATGCCCCAGCCCATAAAATGAACATCAGATTCATGAAGTCACAAATCTTAAAATGAAAACAAATGTACTGATTTCTCATAGTCTGATGATCTTAATTATTAACATAATTTAATTCCTCTGGGTTCAAATTTCAAGTTCAACTAATAACCTTATTATAAGTTACGGTCCCATGTATATTAATGCTAGGTTTTCAACCTCTCCTCTGCACCATAACTAAAGGGTTCCTGACACTGGTTAAGAATTATGGGCCTGGCTTGGTGCCTGTGGCTCAAGTGGCTAAGGCACCAGCCACATACACCCAAGGTGGTGGGTTCGAATCCAGCCCAGGCCCACCAAACAACAATGACGGCTGCAACCAAAAAATAGCCGGGCATTGTGGTGGGCGCCTGTGGTCCCAGCTACTTGGGAGGCTGAGGCAGGAG
>NW_003852586.1:947601-957749 GCF_000181295.1 Otolemur garnettii
GTCTTGGTTGGTCTCCTAGGCTAGAGCGCAATGGTGTCAACATAGTCCACCACAACCTCAAATTGCTAGGCTCAAACAATCCTCCTGCCTCAGCCTTCCAAGTAGCTTAGACATAAGTGCATGCCACCACATCTGGCTAACTTTTTATCTTTGTAGAGATGGGTCTTGCTAAGTTGCCAAAGCTGGTCTTGAACTCCTGAAACCAAGTGATCCTCTCACCTCCCAAAGTGGGGAGCCCATGACTAAAAATGGTGTTTTTAGAACTCAAATCTCTCATTTTAAAAGGTATACAAACTTGAATTGGCATTTTAATGAAAGGCTTTAAAAATCCAGAGGCCACTAAACATATTTTGGGAGGTAAAAATGTCAGAGAAATAAAACAGATGACCCAGAGGTAAATGGGGAAAAGCCCTGAACAGGAACGTCACCAAAGAGATCCAAATGGCTAATAAACATATAAAAAGGAATACAATCTAATTAGCAATCAGGAAAATATAAATTTAAAACATAAAAGATAATAAACACTCAGCAGAATGACAAAAATTAGGGACCAAAACAACAGTAAGTGTTGGCAAAGAAATAGACTAATGAGAGCTTAATTATACTGTAAGGAGAGAAAATTGATAACCACTTTGGAAAACGAGTTTCTAAAGCATACCCTCACACTCAGTAATCTCACTTCTTATTCCTAGGGAAACTCTTACATGTGTACATCAGAATTCATGTTCAGAGCAATACTGTTTATATGAGCAACTAAATTACAAACCACTCTAAACTCAAAGGTATAAAATAGACAAACAGTATTAAATAAAATTAAATACTATATATCACAACAAAAATGAACAAGCTATAGCTGCATTCAACAATATGGACAAATTTTATAAACTTATTAAGTAAAAGAGAAAAGGAATACAAACAGTGCAATTCCATTTCTATAACATTCAAAGACAGACAAAACTAAATTACATTTCTTAGGTATGTTCATGTATACTCAAATCATTTTTAGATCACAGGAAAACTACTATCATAAGAATATGTCAATTGGCTCAGCACCCATAGCACAGTGGTTATGGCGCCAGCCACATACACTGAGGGTGGTGGTTATGAACCCGGCCCAGGCCAGCTAAACAACTGCAACAAAAAATAGCCCGGTATTGTGGCAGGTGTCTGTAGTCCCAGCTACTTGGAAAGCTGAGGCAAGAGAATCACTTAAGCCAAAGAGTTTGCTGTAAGCTGTGATACCACTGCACTCTACTGAGAGCGACACATTAAGACTGTCTCAAAAAATAAATAAACAAATAAAGACTATATCAATGATTACTCCTAAAAGTGTTACTACTTTATGGAAGAAAATACTGTGATTGTAAAAAGACAAGCAGAAACTTCTGGAATGATGATAACATTTTATTTTTGACCTGATTAATTGTTACAAAGATGTTGGCTTTAAAACTGTTCTTTGGCTCAGCGCCTATAGCTCAACCGGCTAAGGCGCCAGCCACGTACACCTAAGGTGGCGGGTTCGAATCCCCAGCCTGGACCGCCAAACAACAATGACGGCTGCAACCAAAAAATAGCCGGGCGTTGTGGCGGGCGCCTGTGGTCCCAGCTACTTGGGAGGCGGAGGCAGGAGACTCGCTTGAGCCCAGGAGTTGGAGGTTGCTGTGAGCTGTAATGCCACGGCCCTCTACCCAGGGGGACAGCTTGAGGCTCTGTCTCAAAAAAAAAAAACAAGACTGTTCTTTACCTGGGTGCTCATAGCACAGTGGTTACGGCACCAGCAACATACACCAAGGCTGGTAGATTTGAACCCAGCACGGGCCAGCTAAACAACAATGACAACTGCAACAAAAAAAAAATAGGCATTGTGGCAGGCACCTGGGAGGCCACATACACTGAGGGTGGTGGGTATGAACCCGGCCCAGGCCAGCTAAACAACTGCAACAAAAAATAGCCCGGTACTGTGGAGGGCATCTGTAGTCCCAGCTACTTGGGAGGCTGAGGCAAGAGAATTTCTTAAACTCAAGAGTTTGAGGTTGTTGTGAGCTGTGACACCAAGGCACTCTACCAAGGGTGACAAAGTAACTCTGTCTCAAAAAAAAAATAAACAAAAAAATACCTGTTCTTCAAACTATACGTATATACTGGGGTCATATACTTTTCTATAAATACATATGTCTACTAAAAAAATGGGGAAAAAGCAAATAAATAAATTTAGCCACCTTAAAATTCTATTGCCCTCCAACCCTAACCATGCCTTTCCCCTAAAGACCAGATATAAAACATCAATGTCTTAATAAAATGAGGTCCATACAGGAAGAAAGTCCCTTTGCGATATGGTCCTGGCTATTCTAAGGATTAGCGTATACTGAACCGGGCCCCAGGCCTAAAGTTAACAAAGCATAGCAAATAAAAGCTATGTGACAAAAAGTATTTATGATTATTCAAAACCATAAACCTAATATCTGGCTAGTGATTCACATTTTAAATACACAATTACTGTTTTCAGAATTCCTCATACCAACATTTAAACTTTAGGAGACATTTTTTTCAATTCTTTCTCCACTTGAAACAAAGTAAGTTTCTAGCATACATTTCTATTAAGGTTTCTGCTTTACTGCTTTCAATTTCAATTCTCATTTCTGCAGAAATGAAAATGTTAGCACTAATATATTCAAAGCCAAAAACTTTCTGTAAAAAAATGAAATTTGTTATTGTCTTTCTTATTTGCAATGCAGAACAGAAAAGTGCCGGAGAAATTGAAACTTGTGCCCAGAGAGAAAGTCTGAGAAAGACGGAAAGTACAAAGAAATGAGAAATAAGTGATGTTTTCTAACACAAAAAGCTTAAAGGTAAACTGATAAAACTCAGTTATAGGGTCATCTTTTTTATTTTTTTTTGTTCACTTTTTTCTTGTTTGCTTGTTAAAAGCTACTCAAGGAACTTAACTTGCAATTAGAGTTTTTAAAAATTGTTTACTCATTTTAACTTTTTTAAAACTTTAAAAACTACTTAGATACAAGAAAGTGCACAAATCTTAAGTGCATAGCTTCATGACTGTTTACATATACATTCATCCCTTGGCATCTGTGTGGGATTGGTTCCAGAACCCCCATGAGATACCAAAATCCACAGATGCTCAAGTCTCTTACATAAAATGGCCTAGAATCTGCACATAACCTATGCCTATTCTCTCATATATTTTAAGTCATCTCTAGATAATTTATAATACCTAATATATGTAAATGCTGTTATAGCTGTTACACAGTACTTCTTTTTTTGTATTATTTTTATTGTAGTATTTTTTTTCCAAATATTTTTAATTCATGGTTGACTGAATCCAGAGATGCAAAACCCAGTGGATACAGAGGGAGCCTGTACAGATACACAGCCATGCAACTACGGCCCAGATGGAAATACAGACTTAAAACTAGATTTGAAAGTTTTACTGAAAAAGAAAAAAAAAAACAAAACAAGGGATTAAATACTACTGCTCCTCCAAACCAAAATGATCTTATTTTTATTTCCTAAAATTTTATTTTCATACCTCAAATTCATCTTGAGTACTTTGAACATTGCACCATCTGGCAACAGGTTCAGGAACCACTTCCCAATCCTCACAGACTTGTTTAAGTATATTTACAAATGTTGACTTCCCTGCAGCTGTTGAGAGAGGAAAGATAAAACTGAGGAAAAAAACCTGTCAGAAAAAAAAAAAATTCCAAATAGTCCTGAGCTTTTACAAGATTTATTACAGCAAACGATATCAAAAAACCACAAGTATTGACTTCCCTGCAGCTGTTGAGAGAGGAAAGATAAAACTGAGGAAAAAAACCTGTCAAAAAAAAAAAAAATTCCAAATAGTCCTGAGCTTTTACAAGATTTATTACAGCAAACGATATCAAAAAACCACAAGTATTCACTTTCTCTTCATGTTTTTTTAAAAATGAAAATGAAACGCTCCCTGCCCAATTGTGTTAAACACATTTGTTTGTTATTATTTTTAGTCCAGTAAAGCCCTGAAAGAGAGGAATTAAAAACCTGAGGAAATTGTACACATGATGTTATTATGGCAGGAAAAAAAAAATCGTATTCCTAGACTCACTTTCTTTAGCTAAGCAATTAAAGACAAAGCTTTCTGAGAAGTGGTCAATGCTATTGTCTCATTTAACTAGGTGTGTGATTCTAGACAAGTCCGGAAGCCCTCTAAACTAGTTTCCTCATAATACAATGGAGATAACAGTGCTCCATGTTATTTTTTTTTAATTTTATTAAGTCAAATACACATATATCATGAATTCATTCATGCACATGTGGGGTACAATGTGCTTGATAACAAGTAAGCCACCAGGACAGTGACAGTCATTCTAGGCTCCTGCATTTTCAAAAACGTCCTCTTTATTAGGTCCTCTTTCAGACCACCTCAGTTCTCTTTTACCTAAAACTAATTAAGAAACAGCCAAATAACTATTAAATCAATATGAAGATAACTCTAAGGCAGCGGTTCTCAACCTGTAAGTTGTGACCCACAGGAACTGTATTAAGGGTCACGGCATTAGGAAGGTTGAGAACCACTGGACTAAGGCCTAGAGTTTTAGAATGGAACATAGTATGATTATTACTATATATTCTAATAGGCACTATAGCCTAAAGAAATTACAAAAGCATTTTTGCCAAGCCCTTCCTACAAGCAATTGCCCTGTCCCTCCTTCTTCATGGTTCTACACACTGTGCATGTACTCTACCAAACCCTTAAAAGAAAAAAACATATATACTTTACTTCTCCCTGATCATTCACTAGTTTCTGAGACATCTAGGGTTAAGAAAAGGAAAATAGATCATTTGTACTAAGGACTTACTATGTTCACTATTTTAAAATTATCCAGGAATACATTATATTAAGAGGATAGTCTTAACCTAGAATCTTACAGGGTGTATCAATACTCCCAATTCCTACCACACTCTTTATATATAATATCTGACCCCAAATGTGGTAGTATTAGACATCTAGTCAAATAATGTTCTCTCTATCTATACATACATACATACATATATGTATATGGAGAGAACATTATTATATATTTATATATATACAAGGTCTAGCAGGAACACTCTTTTGTGTATGAGTGTGACATTGTTATATAACAGAATTACATACACAAATAATGGCACAAATAAAGCCCATTTTTTATGAGCTGGTACTCTATACCCATCTTTTATTACAAAATCATAAGTATGTAATTTTGTGGCATAACAATATCAAACTCAAGCACAAACGGGTATCACTTCTGCCAGACCCTACATTTATGTACACACATACAACAGAAGATACATAAATAACTTCATGTAGTTGTTTTACTAACAGGCAAAACTTCATCTCCCTTATACATTAGACCCAAGGAGATCAAAAAGAAGTTACCTTAGACGTACAAAATTATATTCAAATCTAGGACATTACATAAGGCAATAGAAAGGAAGGAAAAACTGGAAGAACTTCAAAGAATCATACACAGAGCAAAAGAAGGAAGGGTAGGAAGTAAATAAGGTGACACAGAGAGAAAAACACAAAAGTCATATTATATCTAGAGCAGAGGAGAAAACTTTTAAGGATAAACTAAATGACTATTAGATTTAATCATGTGAAAAATACTGGTAAACAAAATTTAGCATAGAGAGGGTAAGCTAAGGGACTGCAAGGCATTTAAAACAATGGTAAATGGAAGTACATTAAAAAATTCACCAACTGTGTGCGCCTGTGGCTCAGTGGGTACGATGTCGTCCCATATACCAAGGGTGGCGGGTTCAAACCCGGCCCTGGTCAAGCTGCAACAAAAAAACAGCTGGGCATTATGGCAGGTGCCTGTAGTCCCAGCTACAGAGGCAAGAGAATCACCTAAGCCCAGGAGTTAGAGGTTGCTGTGAGCTGTGACGCCACAGTACTCTACCAAGGGCAATATAGTGAGACTGTCTCTAAATAAATAAATAAATAAATAAATTCGCCAATCACTGAGCTAGATAGAAAGGGAAAGGAGAACAAGATGTTCAGAAAGAGCATCCAAGGACAGTTTTAAAAATCAGGCATATGCTAGAATCTGAAAGCACTTAGGCCTAGAGCATTCAACCTTCTTCTAACGCTGCTTTCAAGCAGAAAAAGTTCATGTGGTCATACATTCTTTTTAGACAGGGTCTCACTCTGTCACGCCAGGATAGAGTACAGTGGTGCCATCATAGCTCAAGTCCTCAAACTCCTGGGCTCAAGTGATCCTCCTGTAGCAGCCTCCCAAGTAGCTTCAGCTACAGGCACGTGACACCACAGCTGACTAATTTTTCCATTTTTGTAGAGAAAAGGCTCTCATTATTAATGTTTCCCAGGCTGGTCTTGAATTTTGAACTCCTGGCCTCATAGGGGTTATGTTTAATTCCATCAGAGTAACAACAGTAGTTAGCTGTAGTTCCCAATCAGACTAACATCCAATTTCATTAACTTCGGGGGTGGGGAGTGAGAGCTGAAAAATAAGCTGATAAGTTAATTTTTTACGAAGGCCAGGAGAATAAGAACCAAAGACACTGATGTTAATACTTTAAAAAGTCATAGAGGCTCGGAGCCTATAGCTCAACCGGCTAAGGCGCCAGCCACGTACACCTAAGGTGGCGGGTTCGAATCCCCAGCCCAGACCCGCCAAACAACAATGACGGCTGCAACCAAAAAAAAAATAGCCGGGCGTTGTGGCGGGCGCCTGTGTTCCCAGCTACTTGGGAGGCGGAGGCAGGAGACTCGCTTGAGCCCAGGTGTTGGAGGTTGCTGTGAGCTGTGATGCCACGTCACTCTACCCAGGGGGACAGCTTGAGGCTCTGTCTCAAAAAAAAAAAAAAAAAAAGTCATAGAAACTCAAAGAATCCCTAATACCATGTAGGCACTGTACTGCTAAGTCATTGTGAACAGACTATTAAGGAATAGGTAAGTCCTCCATAAGTCTAACATAAGGGAGTACTTTAGTAACACAAAACTTGCGAAGATGGGTTACATGAATATAAAACTGAAATGATCAGGTACAGTTCTAATTCTAGGAAGAACAGAGGAACTGTAAAATAGTCTTCTATACACAGATTAACAACTTGTACATGTATACTTTGTTTGGATCTGGCAAATATGGTGAAAGAGAAATGAACAACAGTACAAAAGCAATAATAATAAACAGCAACTGACAAAGCCTATTGTAAAGGAGACAACAAATGGTGAGGGACATTCTCCCTCTAAACATCAACTGTTGCCATACAGAGGAAATGTAGGCCCCAAAATTTCAAAGTTTTAAAAGGCAATAATCTAGATGTTTATAGGAAATCCCAAAACTTTTTAAAGCTAGTAACAAATTAAAATTTTTTTTCGATGTGTGCAGGCCAATACTGCAAACGCAGGCCATCAGTTTGCAACTTCTATCGGTGTCGCTGTCGAAATGAGGAAGTCAGTGGAGAATTTTATATTAAGACAACACAATTATATTTGCATACAGGAACCCTAGAGATGGGGTGATATGTTGCAAAGTTATTTCAGGTGCTGGGAAGACTGAAGATGCCTGAAGGAAAGCAGATTTCTAAATATGGCACGCTGCCTAACTGGATTTGAGAGAGGAGGCGGTTAATCCAGCGGTGCTGCTCTGTCCCGCCGCCTCCTCCGGTCTCCCGATCCTCCTCATCCAGGAGCGGCTTCGAGGCACCTGCTTGCAAACGCACACGCGCCGCCGGTGAAGCGAGGCTCATCCGTGCAGCGTTTCCGAAAACGTCTTCCCCTAGGATGCGAGCGGCCGTTCTCTGTTCGCCTAACCGCATCCTCCCCTTACAGGTCGGCGCTAGAGCCCGGGCCCGAAGGGGGGGCCGGACACCTGTCAACACAGGAAGCCCGGCGGGGTGCGGAAACAGCCCGGTGCCTGCAAAGTGACACGCACGGGTGGCCTGTCCCCGTCTAGACCGAAACAAAAACCTTTCACTCTCTTTCGGGTCAGGGCAGCGCTCCCAGAATCGCAGCCCAGCGTGTCCTCGGGGGCAGAAGGTGCCCAGAGAACCCCCAACGCCCGGAGCGCGCTCTCTGGGACGCAAACTAGGGACGCGTCAAACGCGCGCGGGGACGAGAGGCCGCGCGTTCCTCCACCGCATCAGTCTGCGCTTCCCACAGGGGCGCGACGCGCGGAGACAGGCCCCGCGGGAGGGGAGGGTGCGGGAAGGGGCCTGCGCGGATCGGAGACGCGGCCGGTCGCGACGGCAGGGAGCGCCAGGAAAGGGGCGCGGGGCGTGCGGGCCACGGATCACAGCCGCACCACCCCGGGACCCCCGCCAGGCCCCGCCGCGCCCCGCAGACCGGCAGGCGCGTTCGGACCGGGGCACCCCCCTGACGGCGCCGGGGACTGGGCGGCCCGAGGAGCGGCAGAGCAAGGCGACGACGGCCCCCCGGCCGCCCCGCGCGCGGCCCAGCGTCTCCGCGGCTCCTTACCGATGTTCCCTTCGATGGAGACTTTCTTGATGCGGGTCCCCTCAGAGCTGGCTGCGGGGGACGGGCAGCTTCTCTTGGGCGGTGTGGCCATGTTTAGACCTGAACTGGCTCCGGGAGGGTCGGCGGAGAGGCTGGAGGAAGCACAGCTGCGCGCCGAGTCGCGGAGCCGCCGCGCGTGAGGAGACCAGCAGATGCGCGGGCTCAAGGCCGCCGGCGACTCTCGGCGTTTGACTTTGGCGCGCGGAGGCGGGCGCCGGCGGGCGCTGGAGGGCGGGGCCTGCGGCGGGGCCACGCCCCCTTCCGCACCTCCGAGGGCGCCCCGGCCCGGGCTCCGAGCCCCAGTGCGCTCGCTCCGCAGGCGGGTGACGCAAAGCCGGGGCCCGGCTGCGCGGGAGGGGCGAGGCCCTAGCCGGGAGCGGGATGCAGGGAGGAGGTTCCGGACTGCGGCGCGAGCCAGCACGTACTCCAGAGGCCAGAAGGCATCGCGCTGGGCGTCACCTGCTCGCGTCACTTGTCGCGTCACCAAGCGTGGGCTGGGCGGGGGGCAGGGTTTGGAGAACTGGCCTGTCCTTTGCGGGAAGTGGAGACCGAGAGGCGTCTGGACAGAAAGGAACTGACTTGAACCTGTGAAATCGTCGGGGTAGGGCGCTGTGTGTCTGGGAACCCGCGGGACTGCATCAGCTTCTCGGTCAAGGGGGCCCCCCGGGAAGTCTGCCGCCTTTTCACTGTGCCCGGCTTGGTTCTAAGTGCTTTTCCGTTAAGGTCAGGGACCCAGCACCGGTGATGCCATTATCAGCCCATTTACCTACCAGCGAGGACTCTGGCGCTGAGGGCCAGTTCCACCGTCTAGGCGCCCAAACCCCTGGCATGGAGTTGACAGACGCGGTGATGTGACTTTCTGAACGCCCACCTTAGTGCCACGTGCTCCCTCGGCTAGCTGGGGACAAACGCAGTGTAGGAGGACCCAGAGTAGTTCACTTTCAATCGGAGTAAAGATATAATGAACTGGGTATTACCCGGTCTGGAAGTTATCTGGTTCAAATTGTCTATGGAAACCAAAGGCCCGCCTATTTTTTACCTTTCAACTATCATCAAACCTGAAAAGCACCTAAAGGCAGAGCCAGAAGGAGAAACGACGACCGCCATCTTCAATTAAAATGTGATTCCCTGGGAAACTCTAACGTAACAACAGCAAGAATCATTCTTTGTAACTGCCCTAGTTTCCACAATAAAAGCAGTACAGTGCAGCAATTAAGAATGTAAGCATTGGAAAGTGAGATTTCAAATCCCAAGTCTGCCGGTTTCTGGCTGTGAGAGACTAAGCGTGTACTGAAGGTAAACAGGGCCAAAAGGTATCCTCCGGCTCTTCTGTCATTAAGTCCTGCATAATTTTCCATTTTCCCACATAAGCTGTAGGTGACAAGGAAGACATCACAGGAAAGCACTTTCGAAAACACCTTCCTGATTTTGGTCTACTGAACCCTTGCAGGCAAATGTTTTAGAAAACATTTTACAAAAGAAATGCAAAATTTCAGAATTCAAGACTTTATAAAAGAAATACAGTGCATTACTGTATACATTAAATAACCACTCCCATTCCCCAGGAAGTGTTAAATCAAATGAAATAATATTTTGCAGTGAAACATAAAAAGTTTTTTTTTTTTTT
>NW_003852586.1:958249-967878 GCF_000181295.1 Otolemur garnettii
TTTTCAAACTACATGTAAGAGAGATGTATGGGGCACCCAGCCAGTCATGAGCATGCTACCTTCTTAACCCTTGCCAGAAATTTTACTATACTTCAATTTGAGAATTCTTTTTCTCCTGTGGGAATTCTGCTATACCTAAAAATGGGACAGGGTCCTGACTGGCTAATATACAAGTTTACTAAGAAAACATTAAATCAACTCAGGAAATAAGAAAAAGCAGCCGGCCCTGAACACTGCTAGTAAGTCGTGGTTCCAGCCCATGCATTTGTCCATAACAACCCAACTCCTGTAAAATGTGTATCACCTTAATAAACTGTTATACATTTCCCCTTGCAACCTTCTTTGGTGCCTAGAGAACAGGGAGATGGAGAAGCCAATGCAAGAGTGAGGAATTAGGGTGCTTCAAGCAAATCTTAATTGTCAAAGTGAAATAGCACAAGAGCATAGGAGTGGCCAGATGTATATAGATTAGCAAAGGAAGCTAAACAGTATGTTTTGTTTGTAAAGGTGAACTGAGGTCAGCAAAAAATGTGACACTGAATTCATTATGTTGTTTAAAACAGGAGTATGTGCAATCTTGTAGTAAAACTTTTTTTTTTTTTTTTGAGCTAGAGTCTCAAACTCTCGCCCCAGGTAGAGTGCTGCAGCGTCACTGGCTCGCAGCAACCTCAAACGTTGGGCCTAAGCGATCCTCCTGCCTCAGTCTCCCAAATAGCTGGAACTAAAGGTCACCGCCACAACACCTGGCCATTTTTGTTATAGTTGTCACTGTTGTTTGGCAGGCCCCGGCTGGATTTGAACACGCTAGCTCAGGTGTATGCAGCTGGAGCCTTAGGCACTTGAGCTACAAGTGCTAAGCCACTTCTATTAAAAGTTTTAAGTCTTCAAGGAGTAACTATTCAGAATATTTATGGTGAAAAATGCATCATTCCAAATGTTATATGAGGAATTAATAATTTACATTAAGTACAATGGAGGTAAACGAACCTAATTATCAAAATACAGTTAATGTGTATATACCTATTTACAAACAGCAGATGCTTTCTAAGTACTGTATACAAAGTAACAAGTGTTTACAAAGCAGACAGACAAGCATTTCAGCCCCTCTCTTCCTCAACAATATTAATAACTTTGAGCAACTGTGGCTACTACCATTAAATAATCTCAACCAAAAGGTCCAAATACAAATGCCTCTAACATAAATACCTCTATATAATGGTACTCTAAGAATAGTTCTAAGATACACATTTCCTTTAGGAGCTTAGACATCAGAGTCAATGATTCTCCAGATTTATTAATGTTCCTTAATGACATGTAAAGGAGACATTAGATAACAGCTGGGTGGAAAGGTGAACAAATGATTTTTTATTTTGCTGACAATTATTCTCATCGTAGTACATACTAAAGAAAAAAAACAAAACACTGACTTCAAGTTTAGGCATATTAGAGTTTTTAAATTCTAATCCAAATCAAGACCACGTACAATTTCTGAGCTTTAACTTTCTAGCATGTAAGTCACCGAGATACTAACATAGCGTTGTTATGAATGTTACAGAAAATGATGCGTAACAAATTTTAATGTTCAACATGTTCTATATGCCATCAAGATTTCCCTTGGAATATGTTTAGTTTGGGACTACATATAGCAAAAACAAAAACTAATACAAAGTCAGGATTCATGGCCAAATATAAGTATTTATTAATCTTTCCTTATAAACATTCAGTTTCTTCCTTAAGAGAAAATCCTAGAATTTAAATATTTCCCATCCTATCACATACAAGTCTGTACACATTTACATCTTCCAAATAAAACATGTTACAGATTTTCTGACATTCAGCATCCCCTTTTAAAATAAAAATGATAAAGCAATTAAACTCTGATAAATAACTACAATTTGCATTATCTTGACACAGGTTATAATTTAGAGCCCATGTTGAATGTTATATCTTAGAACACATTTCCTCCTCCTAGCTGCTGTAATAGAGAACTGTATCCCCAGGAGAGCAGGATGCCCGTCTTTATGTGTTCTGCTCAACACCTCCACAGCGTAAAGGCTGCCCTGATGCTTCCATCACAGGGCAATGGCAGTATTCCTCTGCTTTTGTGTTCAGAAATGATTTCTAGTCAATCTTTACGTGTTTTCATATATATTGTATTCTCTCTCAACTCCAATTTCATGACACTGTTACTAAGTGGTACTTGTAAGTAACAAATGAATAGGAAAAGTTCAAATAGAACAAAAGTCAGTGTTCTCTACGAGATTAGTGCCTTCACCACCCGGGTCGTGCATGTACAAAAATAACAAATACAATTTCGTGGCTATAAAAAACTATTTTCCCTAAAAAT
This sequence comes from Otolemur garnettii, assembly GCF_000181295.1. Taxonomy (NCBI): domain Eukaryota; kingdom Metazoa; phylum Chordata; class Mammalia; order Primates; family Galagidae; genus Otolemur; species Otolemur garnettii. The sequence goes on from NW_003852586.1 coordinate 960,597, forward strand.
AGTCATTTCTGCCTGCAAAACAATTTAAGGAGAAAAGTGTTTTAAAATTAAAATACATTAATCTATTTTATAACCTGCACATTTAAATATTTCAGAAACAAAATAAAAATAAAAACCGTGCAAAACTGTAACAAACATCCACCTATAATAATATATGAATAAATTATTAATAAAAATTTTAACTTTCTATCATTAATAATCTCAGCTTTGGTTGATACAATTTAAAGAAAGCTGTCAACCAAAACAAAGTGAAACCTCTGTATTGAAATTAACAGTAAGCACTGAGAATCTCTAACAATAAAGAGCTGTAAAATCAACCTACCTGCTTTCTTTTCATGTGTGTGTGTGCGCGCGCACAACTGTGCACAGGTGTGCTCCCACATGAGGGACGGGAGGGTGGGAAAACATACAGCTGCAAAAGGCCTATGATTTTGCTATCTTTGAGAATTGTAATCCAAAGTTTTCTGTTGTACTGTTTTACATGGAGAAAAACCTGTATTATACTTACAAAATGAGAGTACCCAACATTTTAATCTGTATTTTGTCTTTTGCCAAAATGTGAACCAGTTTGATTCTGAGTGGCAGATGTGAAGCATAGCTTCATAACTTCAAAATGAATTATTTGTGATTAGTTTATTAGGAAAGCCTTAAAAGTTCAAATCACATGCCATCAGGATTTTTGTTACATCTTCAAATTAAACTTTTCCATTCCATCTTAACATAGCTTTACCTCTAAGCACTGATCAACTCACTCAATTAAGTTGATAGCTGAATAATGGTGATTCTTAACATTATGACAAAATAAGTGTGGTAATTATTTAAATTATCTTATAGTGGTCCTTAAAGTATAGATCTGTGTTTCTAAAAATTGGTATATTCTTTCCTATTCTTGCTAAGTTTCAAAGTAAGAGAAATTTTCTTATTGGCATGCAGTCACATTTCCATATTACAAATGTACTGTTGGTCCCATATCTTCTGAAAAGACATTTAAAATTTAAAGTTACAGACAATATATGAAATGGTTATATAGTTATAAATATTTTGTGAAATATAGGCTTAAAACTCAGCATACTTAATATATAAAACTTATTCCAATTTCTTTGTATAATAATCCCCACTCTTTAATTAAAGACTGCCTTCACCACCTAGGTCAAATTATTCATTTAAGTGAAAACTTAAGTCAAATTATTCATTTAAGTGAAAACTTTTGTTAATAAAAAGATAGAGGTAAAGGCTGTTTACTTAAACTACTTCTATGTTAATATTGGATCCATTTTTTGATACTATCCATTCAATCAAAATTATAATACAGGAGTCAAGATGAAATTCAAACAATTTCAGGAAAAGAAACAAAATAGAAAAGTTATTATTTTAATTAATATGCTATTTAATTAGAAGGTAATTGAACTGAATCTTTTTTAAAGTAAAACCTACACATCCAATGATACTGTCCACTTCAGAATAATGACACCGGAATTTATTCCTTTATTCAATGATGCTACCAATTCTTAAAACATTCTCTTTTGCAAATGCTAAGTCTATGCAACATTCTTTTGAACATCTGTAATGCTTTAGTCCTGAGAGAACAGGGAAGTTATCAGACTTTGGTGATTAAAAGAGGTCGTATTAAGCTGCCAAATACGTTTGTGGTGCAACTACAACAACTATGCAATTGACTTTCAATCGGTGATGCAACTAATTTTCTTGCCTGGTCACAAACTGACTCCTGGTGTCACTAGAAGGATTCAAATGCATCATGCTTTGCACATGGCTGGGTGAGCAATGCCCAAGTGAACCACTCTCAAGACCAACTGTTCAGGTGTAATGCATTCATTCTAAAAGAAAGTTCTACAACTGAACATGTGTATCTCACATATCGTACCATGTCAGTGGTAACCAAAACCTCTCTCAGAGAGGGTGCAGACATGGTATAAAGGAAATGCTATTTTGCTATTTTCCCATAAGCAAGTAAAATGCTAACACATAAAATGGAGTCTTGTGATTATTTATATAAATACTCACATCATCTGTATTTCCTGATAAGAGACTGTAGTGTTTTATCCATTCTGATAAGCTGGGCTGTAACTCACTCTTAGATCTATTACACACTAAACACATCTACCTAATACATTCTATGCTGACCATTTAGAATTTATAAATGACTAACAGAGGGAAAGTAGAGAGATACAATCTGAAATCTTTCAGTTTAAAGTAAACCAAGCTCCCAAGTGTCTCCCAGCTAACACGTGCTTACTGCGCAGGGCAGTCTGACACCACGGAATTTATGGGCAAGGGAACATCAAGTCAGCAAAGACAGCCAGCCATCTACTGCCGACCAAAAGACGTTCACTCAGTTATTAATTTATCTCTACCACAACTTGTCTCCATCATCTAAAATAATTACAAAACTTTGCTTCATATTACCAGCTAGCCAAAGCACTGTCACTGTGAGTGACAGTAACACTGTTAGTGCTTTACATTTTATGGGACACTCTGACCAAAGGATAAGAAAACCAACTTTGCTTTATATTCATGTATGAAAAGCAGGAGGAAATAATTATCCTTGTTATTTATAAATTAAAGAACTCTAAAAAGAATAAAATAGACATTTATAAGCAAACCCTCTGAAAAGCCAAGTTTTGATTCTTATTTTTAAAAAGACATCTTACTTTCATTGGAACCAACCAAATCAAATCATCCTTTTATTAAATCAGTTCTTTCTCATATTCTCTGTAACTTCCTTACTTGTAGCCATAGAACACCGTGTACAACGCCAGGCCTTTTCCCTAGTTGACTTCCATGCTTTGTTACCCTCTATACACAGATCTCCTTATTTTCCAATAATTCTGAAAGAAAAACTCAGAAACAGGCACCTGAGATTATGGCACAGTGAAAATAATCTATCTACACACAAAGAAGAGTGTGTCTACTACTAAACATTAATTTATAGAAATATTTTTCCATTTTTTACAGCATTCTACTATATAAGGCTTAAAAGAGAAAGAACCACTTTTCACTTTTCTCTTTACACCTGGCTATTAACAGGAAGTCAGATGCAGAATGGAAGACTATTTGTGTAATGCTGTGCTTCATTTTCCCATACAGGGAAACCTCAATCACTTAACACCAATTTTATTTCTGAATCAACCCACAGTGGTTGATGTTATCTACTTGGACACTAAAATACTGGTTTTACAGAAGTCAACTAGTTCTCACTGCAGTTTATAAATGATCTATATCAATAAATGTCCAACGTATTTGCCTCTGTCAGGCTCTCTCCTATCACCTGCACTGTTGGTACCTGGTTAATAATTGCTAGAAATGAAACGGAGAAAAAGGCAGCTCCTGGTGTTCATAATTGTAATGGCATTGGATTATATGACTGCTCTACTTGTTAATGGCAAAAACAAATGGATTTCATTTTAGATTCTTTTCTATTGTTTTTAATCTGTACAAGTTCAGAATAAGCATTTCTATTCTATAAGGAAAAAGTCTATGTTTTCCGACTGAAGGAAAATACAATTTTAACTGAAAAAAGCACATTTGCCAGAAATGACAAGGTTAGAACTAGAAACCTAAAAAGGGTATCTCTTAAGAATAAAACTGAAGTAAAAAAATTAGTAAGTTTTTTAAAACTAAGTATGTAAATTTGTTACAATAACTCACTAGAAAGTCATGACAAATAAAATTTAAAAGTTATTAACTACTTAATTAGCATTTTCATTATTTGATATCACTGCAAAGAAAAAGATTTCCTTTCACAGTGGAAAAATCAGAAGTCAGAATGCTTCAAATTAGGCCTAGGATAAGTAAAGAAGGTACTGTATCATTTTAAAATGATAGCCAAACATCAGCTCCATTCACTGAATGGAAATGTTAAAAAGTGATCAATTTCCCCCAAACAGTCCTTATATTCTATCTTTAATGTCTATACTTAAAATTATTAATTTATTTTTAACTTCTCATGGAAGTTGCTTCCTAAAAAGAAGTCTCTAAGACTTGTTTATAAGTAATTGACTAATACTTCACACCATTCTACTCAAGGGTTTTAAGACAGGACTTTCTAGAACTTGACTTTCCAAACTTAATTTCCCTTCCCTCACCCACCCCCAACCACACACACTTCTATCCCCTCCTCTTCAAAGGAGAAGGGGCTTCTGCAGACTTATGGCTCATTTGGCAACTGCTGAGAAACCTCACAGTTCAGCATCACCTCTGAGGACGGCAATCCTATATATGACCTGAATTCTTCACCTACAGTGCAGTTAACATGTGGAAAAAGCCAAAATGCGTATTACATTTCAATATCCTCACATCTCAGTATCACAGATATCAGGAGATGAAAAAAGAACTTAAAGCACTTGTTGAACAGAACATACTACTGTCAATATAAAAAATAATTAAGAAATACTGTGTTTTTATGTTCTACATGCATGTCCTTATAAATTCTATTTCTTCAAAGTAGTAAAAGCTGGAGATCATCAATTTAGGTAAACTATGGCTTTTGTCACAGATATTTTACAACATGCACCAGTAAGTGCCCTGGGAAGTAATCCTAATATTGTTTCGAGCCCTGTTCAGTTCTATACTGTTATCTGTGCTTTGTACCTCAGAAGTGAGCCTACCAAGGCACTTAAAAACATAAGTCTTTTGGGGACTTCAAAATGGGCCACAATTTACATAACACAGAACTCCATCCATTGGCAGTTCAATCAATAAGCATTTCTGTTCAGCACACACTATTATTTAAAAACTCCTCAAGTAACCAAAACCAAGTTAAAAAAATAAAATACCAAATGCTACTAAGACAAAATTTACCCCAATCAAATGTATAGAGAACGTTCTTGCTTTCTCTGGCAACAGAAAATGGTTTTATACATTCAGAATAAAGAAGAAGGAACCCAAACAAGCCCCAAACCTAAGACAGAAACAATCCAGATAAAAACAAAATACAACAGAACCCCAAAGACACTGCACAGGGCATCATTTGAGGAACGATCTCCACTGCTCTGTGTCCCTCATCTGTCCTTTGAGGTGAGTTTTTCAATCAGTTCCTGGAGTGGTGCGAGTTCTCTTCTATCAATAAGGTTGAATTCCTATGCAGGATAAAGAAAGGCAAAGCAAAAACATCACTGGCATCTCACTCCAAAGCACATCGCCATTCACATTTGTTGGAAATTAGCTTTTGAAGTAAATAAAAGTAGATTTTTTTTTCTATTCACCAGCTCTGAATCCTGGGCACAAATCACTTAGCCACTCCTGATGTTATTTTTATACCTGTCATATCAGCATCAATCCCTCTACCTCATAAAGTTACTGTAGATACGAACTGTACCATTGGATGCTGACCATGTCATGTGACGCCTGGCACTAAGGACCAGAAAGTGGCAGTTGCTGCTTCCTGTGGAAAGGACAACCTGGCAACATTTAAGCCCGTGCATCACCAGCCAAGCAGAAATCTAAAGGAATGAGCAGCTCAGGCCAGCATGAGCACTGCGTGAAGGGGAAAAAGGTGCTGTGAACCAGCATTCCTGCAGGCTGGCACAGGACACGGTGTGAGGTGACAGGAGTAAGGGGCATCCACAAAGGTTAAACTGAAATGCTGTGAAGAACAAGTGGAAAACCTGAACTCAATTTGTGCTTTTTTACAAGTTCCACTCTGCCACTGTACGGTCACTTCTGAATACTGTAAGGCTAACAGAGGCTGTCTACACTTCTGATCTTCTGCCACAGTGAGGCATTCTCAACTACCAATTTAATTCCTTTATTGGCACCTATTATATGCCAAACACTACAGTAAATGCTGGGGTGAAGCATCAGGTGGCATTTAATACCGTGTAGGAGGCTCACCTCTAAGATGTGTGGGGTCTGGGTGAAGAACACAAATGCATAGATCATACAACCAGAAGGCTGAATTGTGCATTAAACTGTTATGGTGCCAAATAAAACACGTCCTGTCCTCCTATTTTGACAAATACACCTCCATTATGACCTGGAAAGCAGATTCAAATCTAGAATGCTCAAGACTCCTCAGGATTCTACGCTTGAAAGGAGGGACAGGAGGACAGCCAGCCCCAGATCCCTGGCCTGCAGCCCTCGGTAAACCTCCCTTCTCTTCCAACCCCATCTATCCTGCACCTCAAAGGGCCTCATGCAGATAAGTATGAATTCCTGGGCTGGTGCCAGGTAACAAAACATCTGCATGCCCTCATAAACAGCAGCCACAGAGCACACAGGTGAGAGATGTGACCTGCCAACAAGAGAATGGACCCCAAGAAAAGACTGCTGGAGATGCTAGAAATGCAGGCAGGGTACCTGGGGGATCTCAGACACCCATGCGTGCAGCAGAAGGCATTTAGGTGGCTATGTCCTGGGCCCTGTGGACTCTTGAGTCTGGGAGGAGGGCGTAGCTGGAGAAGGCCCAAGGCAGGTGCCTTCACTCACAGGGCAATGCTATGTCCTGATGGTAAGCGGTTCACAGTACTCTGAGATGCAGACAGAAAGAGACACGCTCCATGCCAGGTGCTGACCTCCTATCACTAGTTGAGAAACACAGTGTACTCTAAGATTACAAAGTAAAGTAAAAATAACCCTTTGGAGGGAAAATAATACTGTCCTATGCCACCAAAACATAAACTTTAGCAATCACATTCTGCCTAAACCAAAACACAGATGCAAATTTGGGGACAACATACTTTTTGTTCCTGTAAGTCTAGAGATGGAATACCATAGTAAAGTGATTCTTCATAGCAACAGTTTTGGCAAGTTAAAATCTTCTAAAATGTATTCATTCCTTTTTTTAGACAGAGCTTGACTCTGTCATCCAGGCCAGCTGTGGCATCATCACAGCTCACAGCAACCTCAGTCTCTTGGGCTAAAGTGACCCTCTTGCCTCAGCCTCCTGAGTAACTGGGACTCTAGGTGCCCGCCACAACACCAGCTAGTTTTCTATTTTTAGCAGAGACAAGGTCTCACTCTTACTCAGAGTGGTCTCAAACTCCTGAGCTTAGGCAATCCACTTGCCTCAGCTTCCCAATGCACCCAGCCTCTAAAATGTGTTTTCAATCGCTTCTCAGCCTTTTGGCTAAGATCGAGTGTAAAATGTGTTTTCACAAATGAAATTAAGACATAAAATGTGTGCCATCATTGTGAAGAGTATATATTGAAGTAAAACGAACAAAATTCTCTTTAGTGGAGAAGCCATTTATTAATATATGCCTGTGGATATACAAAAACCCATATTACAGAATGGGTTTTGAATATCACATCCTTTTTTCTTCTT
>NW_003852586.1:968348-971292 GCF_000181295.1 Otolemur garnettii
TTGCAGCCATCATTGTTGTTTGGCGGGCCAGGCTGGATTAGAACCCGCCACCTTAGGTGTATGTGGCTGGCGCCTTAGCCACCTGAGCCACAAGCGCCAAGCCACAAGTGATGTTTTGATGTAGGCATACAGTGTGAACTAATAAATCAGGGCAGTTGGAGTATCCATCATCTCAGGCATTTAACGTTTCTCTGTACTAGGAGCATTTCAGTTCTACATTTTTAGTTATTTACAAGTAAATAGCAAATACCTTCTTACTGCTTGTAGCCACTTTGCTGTGCTATCATATATTGCTCATTCTATCTAACTTAACTGTATTTTTGCACCCATTAACCATCCCACTTTATCCTTCCTTCCCTGTTACCCTTCCTGGCCTCTGTTAATCACCCTTCCACTCCCTGTCTCCATGAAATCAAGTGTCTTTACTGTTTAGCTCCTACATGTGAGTTTTGTCTTTGTTTGGCTTGTTTCACTGATGCTCTCCAGTTCCATCCATGTTGTTGTAAATGGCAGAATTTCATTATTATTTATGGCTGTATAATATTCTACTGTGTGTATGCACTACCATTTTTTTCCTTTTCTTTTAAAAACCACATTCTGAAATTTAAGTTAGGGACTGTCCATTATATATGAGGAAAAAAATATTACAGAGTGTTTCTGTTTCCAGGGTTTGTTACTCTTTGATCTGTCTGCCTGGTTGACGTCCCCTGTGTTTAGTTCTCTGAGAACTGGCCTTCAAAAAAATGCAGACTCAGCTTGGTGCCATAGCTCAGCAGCTAGGGTGCCGGCCACATACACCAAGGCCGGTGGGTTCAAACCCAGCCTGGGCCTGCTAAACAACAATGACAACTACAACAAAAAAATAGCCAGGTATTGTGGCAGGTGCCTGTGACCCCAGCTACTCCGGAGGCTGAGGCAAGTGAATCACTTAAGCCCATGAGTTTAAGGTTGCAGTAAGCTGTGACATCACGGCACTCTACTGAGGGCGACATAGTGAGACTCTGTCTCAATAAAAAAAAAAATGCAGACCTAAGAGCAGTGAGGATGGTCTCACCTGCTGTAGTAATTTGAGAAGTAACAGGCAAAAGTGAAAAAGAGGTGGAAATGGATGAGTTGTTGGTCAGGAAAAGCCCAAGGCTTGAACTTAGTTTTTACAGTCTGTAAAAAAACACAGATCCAAGGTGGACAGGAGTGGAGGGCTAGGGGAATGCAGGAAGTACCAACGCCTGAGAGACGTCTATCTGCAGATCTACAGAACCACTCGAGCTTCTCATTCACCTCCGTGTGGCCTGTCAGCTGAAACAAACCCAAGGCAAGACCTCTCTTGCATGCCATCAACCTGGAGACTAATGAATTTTAGAATCAGAAGGTCGGTCCTTGTTACCATTCATGTGAAGCGTGGCGAGGACGCAGACTCCACCTGACAGCACCCCGCCCACCTTAACACTCTGAAGGTAAATGCCTAGCAGGAAGCATGAAAGACCTCCCAATCCAACTTACCTGGACAAAAAAAATAAAGTGCTTGAAAGATGTATTGAGATGCGCTTCCTCCTGCAGCTGAATCACAGGGTCGAAGTGCTGATGATAAATGTGAGCATAAACCCTGAAGAGGCGCTTCAGGATAGTTTTTGCCACAGACATGAAATTCTTCGGAAATGGGACACCTAGTAAAGAGGTAAGAAAAGGCAATGTGAATGTGCCATAAACAACCAACAAATCGCTGTGTTACATGCCCCTTACACCTTTCAGAAGTTCTCAACATATCATGAATGAAAATAAACTTCAAAGCTTCCATGAAATAAGAAGTCGCTTCACTATGCCCTGTGTGTCTCTATCACACTCACTTCACTAAGATGAAACAGGCCCCTAGGACGGCAGTGAAGCTAAAAACTCACTCGGATCCTTGGATTTCTTAACACCACGAAATGCTGGGACAAACATGTGCGGAACACATTAATGCGCCAGCTCTGTTCGGTTTTACGTACACTACCACATATTTAGTGGTTTAAATACCATGAGTTTATTACAATGATTAACTGTACAAACACATAATAATGAGATTTCTTCCCAGGGAGATTACTACATATGTGTATGTGTATACATATATATATATACATATATATATATATAAATTTGTCCCAAAATGAGTTATATTCTCTGCTCAATTAGACTCAATGTTTGTGAATTAAAGCACTTATATAGCATTAAACAAATACAAAATTAGAAAAGTAGAAAATCCCTGTGGAGGAAAAAGAAGAGCTCTTGTACATTAATGGTGGGGAAACAGATTGGTGTAGCCATTTTGGACAACAGAATGAGAGTTCCTAAAAAATTTAAAAATAGAACTACCATATGACCCAGCAATCCTTCTTCTGGGTAAGTATCAAAAGGAAGTGAAATCATCACATCATAAACACACCTGCACGCCCATATTCACTGACGTATTATTCATAGCAGCAAGAGATGGAAACAACCCAGAGGTCCCTCAGCAAACAATGGGTAACGCAGCTGTGCTGTTTTTAACACACACACACACACACACACACACACACACACACACGATGGAATACTATTCAGCCCTTAAAAAGGTGATTCTGTCATTTATAACATGCATAGAGCTGAAGGATGTTATGCTAGGTCAGTGGTTCTCAACCTGTGGGTGGCGACAGGAACTGTATTAAAGGGTCGCTGCATTAGGAAGGTTGAGAACCACTGTGTGAGGTGGAATAAGGCTGACACAAAAAGAAAAATACTGCAGGACCTCATTCACATGTGGAATCTTTTTTAAAAAGTCAAATAGAGAGGCTCGGCACCTGTGGCTCAAGCGGCTAAGGCGCCAGCCACATACACCTAAGGTGGCGGGTTCAAATCCCCCGCCCGGGCCTGCCAAACAAGAATGATGGCTGCAACCAAAAAATGGCCAGGCGTTGTGGCGGGCGCCTGT
>NW_003852586.1:971629-988936 GCF_000181295.1 Otolemur garnettii
AGGTTGCTGTGAGCTGAGATGCCACGGCACTCTACCCAGGAGGACAGCTTGAGGCTCTGTCCAAAAAAAAAAAAAAAAAAAAGGTAATTACCAGGGGCTAGGGGTGGGGGAACAAGAATAGGGAAATATAAATCAAAGGATACAGTGTAGCAGATAGCTCAGGGCACGTGGCTCACCGCTGTAATCCCAGTACTCTGGGAGGCCAAGGTAGAAGGATTGCTTGAGCTCAGGAATTTGAGACCAGTCTGATCCAAGTGAGACTCCATCACCACAAAAAATAGAAACATTTAGGCTTGGCACCCAGTGGTCAGGGCACTGGCCACATACACCAAAGCTGACAGGTTCGAACCCAGCCCAGGCCTGCTAAACAACGACAACTACAACAAAAAAATAACCAGGCACTGTGGCAGGTGCCTGTAGTCTCAGCCACTTGGAAGGCTGAGGCAAGAGAATTGCTTACGACCAAGAGTTTGAGGTTGCTGTGAGCTATGATGAAATAGCACTCTACCAAGGGTGACATAATGAGACTCTGCCTCAAAAACAAACAAATAAACAAACAAACAAAAAAAACAGAAAAAGTTAGCCAGGCGTCAAGGCATGCGCCTATAGTGCCAGCTACATAGGATGCTGAGGGAGGATGGCTTGAGCCCAGAAGTTTGAGGTTGCCGTGAACTATGATGCTACCGCACTCCAGCCTGGGCAAGAGTGAGACTCTGACTCAAAAAAAAAAAAAAGAAGAAACAAACAAATAAACAAAACAAAGGTCTAATACGCAACATGAGGATGCTAGTGAAGAAAAGTTTCTTATATTTAGGATCTTTGCTGAATGAGTAGACTAGATGCTATTGCTAGAGGGAGGGACCCCTGGGAGATGACACATATGTTAATTTGTTTCACCAGAGTAACCATTTTACTATATATAAATCTCATTACTTCATGTTGTATACCTTAAATATACATGACAAAATTTATTTTTAAAAATATATATACAATCCCACATCCTTTGTTAAATGGGCTAACAGTGTCAACTGCCACAAAAAACAAATGTACAACTGGGTTGGGTGTCATCATATTGCCTACTGGTCATTTAAAATATTATAGTTCAGAAGGAAACAAGAGGAACCAAAGTAAAAGGGCATTCTAGAAAATAATGTACCCACTTCTGAAGTATCAGCATCAGCTGGTTGTGGTGGCTCATGCCTATAGTCCCAGCACTTTGAGAGGCCAATGCAAGAGGCCACCCAAGGCCAGCAGGTTGTGCCCAGGCTGGATAACATAGAAGACCTAGTCTCTGCAAAAACAAATTCTAATGAGGCGGGCATAGTGGCAGGCACCTGTAGACCTGCTACTCTAGAGGCTACACTCAAATCATGCAAGACAGCTTGCTTATTTTTCCACTGGGTCAACAGACTTCTGTGCCTTCTCATGAATTTTTAACACATCAGCACAGCTCTACAGAACTCTCCAGCTAGACAGTGCAGGAGGAGAGAAAACAATTCCAGAAACACATACAATTAGATAAATGAAGACAAATTCCAATTATGTAAAATAATTATACCAATTTTTGATGGAAATAAGGTCTCATCATCCAACTGATCCTGAACCCAAGTCATCAGGTAATCAATGTACTTTGGTGCAGAGCACTTAATAGGCTTCTTTATGTTTGTTCCATCTGCCCAGTGATACTCATATCTGCATGGAAAGATAAAACACAAAATATTGGTACATACATACATGGATATGGTGTATAATGAATATATACAGACATCTTTCTTTTTAGACAGAGTCTCACTACATTGCTCTCGGTAGAGTGCCATGGTGTCACAGTTCACAGCAACCTCAAACTCTTGGGCTTAAGTGATTATCTTGCCTCAGCCTCCCAAGTAGCTGGGACTACAGGCACCCACCACAACGCCCGGCTATTTTTTTGTTGCAGTTGTCATTGTTGTTTAGCAGGTCCAGGCTGGGTTCAAATGTGCCAGCCTTGGTATATGTGGCCGGCACCCTAAACACTGAGCTTCAGGCACCAGGCCTATATAGACATTTTTCGAACAATCCATTTCTCCAAATAAAGATGCATTTTTAACAGTGGACTGTTTTGCATTTATCATAATCCAAATTAAGCATTCCCCTTGAATTGATATTTCATGTTTCTACATCGCCCTCACGTGTGTGCATTTTCTTACACAGTTTCCTCTCATATGTAGCATGTATATTTTAGAATCACACATTACTGTAGGAGAAAAACTAGATTACTTCCCAGTTCTACCATTTTTAAACTTTATGTTTTTTCTTCCTTGAAAACGATTTCTCTGGCTGGGAACCTTGGCTCATGCCTGTAATGCTAGCACTCTAGAAGGCCAAGGCAGGAGGATCACTTGAAGTCAGGAGGTGAGACCAGCCTGAGCAAAGTGAGACTCCATCTGTACAAAAAATAGAAAAATTATCCAGGCGTGGTGGCAGATGCCTATAGTCCCAACAACAAACAAAAAAAACTGGAGCAACCCAAACAAAGACGTCTATAGGTTTTAGGTATTAGCAGAATACTATCAACTTTCAATATCCTGAGGCTTTTTAAGAAATAAAGTAATTATAGGCTGCATAGACCTCTGGAGCTCACTGTCGGGTCCCATCTGGGGTGCCGCTTGTTGGGGCCCGGGACTGGCCAGATCTCCGGCCTGGCTTAGCTATGTTCCAGGCATGGACCGCTGTGCTATCTAGCTCGGGAACAATCACCCTTAGGTGCCTTAGGGCTATCTGCTTTAGCAGAAAGGAGAAGACAGAGAGTCTTCAAGAGATCGAAGCAGTCTTAGTAAGAGAATAAATCTTAGCAGTCTTTTGTAGAGAGATGCAGTGCAGGAGTTCCGCAGCCAGGAGAAGCCAAAGAGTCACTGTGAGCGAGTCCGTGAAAGAATGAGCCCTCCTTGACTACCTGCAGCTTCTGTGGCTCTTGCACCACAGGTGCAGGGACTGCCAGTCACTGCTGTTCTCTTCCTGCGAGCTCTCCTGTTAGGAGAGAAGAATCCCTCCCCACACCCTTATCACCAAGGTGTCACATTACCAAGATGTCTGGTGTTTCTTATGATCACTGAGTGTTCTGAGCTCAGCTCTCACTTTCCCTTGCCACAAGCCATATGGTCTCCTACTGCTCACAACCGTAACTCCCTGATCTTTTCTTTTTCTTCTCTCACATTTATACTTCCTTCATTTTCTAGCTCTATTTTACCCTCAGTCATTTTTTATTCTACTTTTGACAGACTATTCTCTTTGAAATTCATTTCTGTCATCAAACTCTGATTTTGTAAACTGCAAACTTTAATAAAACAGTCACTGTTTTTTTTTTTGAGACAGAATCTCATTTTGTCACCCTGGCTGGAATGTCGTGGCGTCACAGCTCACAGCAACCTCAAACTCCTGGGCTCAAGCAATTCTCTTGCCTCAGCCTCCCAAGTAGCTGGGACTACAGGCGCCTGCCACAATGCCCGGCTGTTTTTAGAGATGGGGTCTCACTCTGGCTCAGGCTGGTCTCCAACCTGTGAGCTCAGGCACACAGGTCAATCCTGCCTTGGCCTCCCACAGTGCTAGGATTACAGGTGTGAGCCACTGAGCCCAGCCTATCATTTCTTTTTTAATGATAATAAACACAGCCCTGTGAGCCATCATTCAGAACCACTGTGCAAGCCAGTGCTCAGTGCTATCAAGGGGCGATCACACAGCCCTGTGTCTGCTGGTGCATGGATCAGGAAAACTGCATCTCCTCAGCGGTAACTACAACTCAGAATTCTCTAAAAAAGGAGGAAGGATGGGAGAGGCAGGAGGGAGGGGTTCACACAAAAGAGGCATCTGCACCTACAACCCATATGAAGTCCACAGTAGACATCTCTCCAAAGTGAGCAGTCCCCTGCAGGGTGAAAATCATAGGATACACACCTCTGCCAGGAAGAAGTCTACACAGAGGCAGGGCCAAGAGGCCATGGGCAGGGTCAGAGGTCCTGGGGCAGGTTCGGAGGTGGTGGATTATGGACAGTTCTGCGGCTCTTCCTTGCCGGCTAGAAAGAGTGTACAGACACAGCTGTCTGCTTTTCCAGTGTGCTCCTCCTTTTTCTTTACTAAGAATTGGCAGTTTATGTTTAACCTCCTTACGTGGTATCTCCAGAACTTCCCTGAGCTCTTGAAGCCCTGTAACAGCTCCTTCATCATTTGACTGAATTTGAGTCCATGGCAATGTACGGAGCAATATTTTTGTGATGGATCTTGCTACGTGAAGTGAAAGATACAGTGCATCAAATGCCTTAAAATTAAAGTAGCACCAAATAAATGATAGCTGCCACTGTTATCAGTAATAGTGATGATAAAAACCAGCTTCAAAAACGTACTGATCCAATCCACACAGACTGGATATTAATTAAGGGACAGGCTCTGCCCTTACACCAAAAGGGATTTAAAAGAAAAATAAATCTAACAGGTTAAGACAAATAGTATAAGAAGAGTAATGAAACAAAGAAATGAAATCATTATAATGATGAAAAATTAAACAGAAAGATACACCTAGTTTGAAGAAATAAGAACAAGCATTTGATTTGAGACTTGAAGATGAGTAAGATTTCTTAAAATATTAGAAGTTGACAGGAGAGAAATGGAAGAGAATAAAAATCCCCAGGACAACACAGCAGCCAGGCTTTCAGAGCACGGACGTGACGGGAGAGCAGCAAGGTGCGCCCAGTGATCTAGGCTGGGTAGACCAGAGAAGACACAGAAGAACAGAGAGAAAGGGCAGAGAGAAAGATTGCTTGAGCAGCTGTAGCTCAAGCTGAGAAATCTGCACTTCAAAGACCAGTCGTTAGTACTAAGCATGTGGGATGCTTGCTTTTCCATTCTTGAGATACTCTGCTAGAGAGAAGGTATGTCCACTCCATCCTGGTAAATACAAAAGATAAAAAGTCTCCATCTTTTTCTACAGCTGAATAGTACTCCCTAGTGTACATCAGGGGTCCTCAAACTTTTTAAACAGGGGGCCAGTTCACTGTCCCTCAGACTGTTGGAGGGCCGGAGTCCGGGCCCGGGACCAGTCAGCTGCTAAGCAGGACATGCAGCAGCGGCAAAAACACCTGGCGGGCCGGATAAATGTCCTAGGCGGGCTGCATGTGGCCCGCAGGCTGTAATTTGAGGATGCTTGGACTGTACACAGACCACAATTTATTGATTCACTCATGGGTTGGTGGCTACTTGGGTTGTTTCCGTGTCTTTGCAATGATGAACTGAGCTGCTACAAACATTCGAATACACATATCCTTATGGTACAATGATTTTTTTTCTTCTGAGTAGATACCTGATAATGGGATTGTGGGATCAATGGGAGGTCTATTTTTAACTCTTTAAGAATTCTCCATATTGGGTGGCATCTGTGGCTCAAAAGAGTAGGGTGCCGGCCCCATATACTGGAGATGGCGGGTTCAAACCCAGCCCCAGCCAAAAACTCCAAAAAAAAAAAAAAAGAATTCTCCATACTTCTTTCCATAGAGAATGTATTATTTACAACCCCACAAATAGTTTATGCATGTCCCCTGTCTCCACACCCTCATCAACAGCTGCTGCTTTGGGACTTCGTGATGTAGACCATTCTTGCTGAGTGGATGGAATTTCAAGGTGGTTTTGATTTGCATTTCTCTGGTACACAGGAACAATGTGCACTTCCCATGTGTTTCTTGGCCATCATTCTGTCTTCTTGGGAGAAGGTTCTGTTCATTTCTCTCACCTAGTCACAGATGGGATTGTTTGCGCTTTTCTTGTTGATTTGAGTTCTCCGGAGACTCCAGTTATCAGCCACTTATCAGATTCATATCATATCTTTTTCCTTTCTGAAGACTATTTGCTTTATTTACTGTGTCCTTAGCTGTGCACCAGCTTTTAAGCTTCATCAGGTCCCATTTGTTTGTTTTTGTTGCTGATGCAGTTGCCAATGGGGGCTTCCTCATAAAATCTCTCCCCAGGCCTATATCATTAAGAGTTTTCTCCATGCATTCTTCCAGAGTTTTTACGCTTTCACATCTTAGACTTAAATCCTTTATCCAGCATTAGTTGATTTTTGTAAGTGGTGAGAGGCTCAGATCAGATGAACTACTGGCCCACATGAAAGTAAAAACACAATTCAATTCAAGAAGTGAGTAGAGGGAGGAGGAGAGGCTCAGTGAGCCCCACCTGACGGGCACAACGCAGGAGCATATGGCACGCCTCCTAGGTGAAAGGCTCAAACACACACTGTCCCTAACAAATGCAAACAATGTAACCTAGTAGCCTGTACCCCTACATTAATCTGAAAAATAAATTATAGTCACTGGCAAATCACCAAAAAAGATGCTAAGTAGAGAAATCATATGGTGAGACCTTCTTCCTGACAATGAGAACAGCGGTCTTACTTGGGGCCGGCTGACATCACAGGACAGCTCTCTTCTGTGCAGAAGTCTGTGATGGTTCCATACAGCATGTTGATCTGATTGAAGAAATCCACAGCTGCAAAAATATGTATCAGGTGTAAGTAAAACAAAATGGCCAGAAATAAATTCTAATTTTACCTAATTAAAATCTTAGGTTTATCAGAGTTCTTTCCCGTATAAAAAATGGGTTATTTTGCATGGAGAGAAGCCTCAATATTTGACTGCACTGTAAGGTAGGAGTTTTGGTCATGAAGTAACTCCACTAAGAGAGCAAACAGATAAGCACAAAGTGGAAAAGATTATTTGCAACTCATATAAACAATAAAACTCTTCTATCCAGAAGTATGAAGAACTCCTACAGACCACTAAGAAAAAAACAATGTAGGAGAAAAATGTGAGACAGCTTTGAACTATCACTTCACAAAAGAAGTTTTCAGACAGGCGAAAGTCCTACAAAAAGATGTTGCAATACCAGAACTACAAATTTAAATGATAGTGGGACACCATTCCACAGGCCCCAAAACACTAAAATTCATTCAAAAATACAAAGAGCCAAGAATATTCAACAAATTCTTAAAGAACAAGGTACAGATTAAGATTTATAAAGAATAGAGCAGTGTGGTCCTAGCAGACCCAGGGACCAGCAGGCAGAGAAGAGCAACACACAGCACAGACCAGACACCTGGTCACACAGAGCAGCAGGCAGAGGACAACCGCGTGGAAGGCGTTTCTGCACCAACTGGTTATTGCTATGGAAAAAACAAAACTTGACTCTTTACTCATCATACCCAAAAAGCAATCCCAAGTAGACTGCTCCTCTAAATGTCAAAGACAAAAGTTTAAAAGAGCACAGAAAACAGACTCCTGTCCTTTTACATGGATAGATTTCTTAAGAAGAGCACAAAAACCACTGATTATAAAGGAATAGTTTTCCAAATGTCTCATTAGATTACTAGGTTTTTAATATATTTTAATGCTATTCTTAATTTTTATATCGACCTCAGAGTGAACAATCTTATTAAATTGTTAAATTTAATACTATTACTAGTACTATTAGTAATAATAATCGTAGTGTTATAATAACAATGTACCCAGCACCACGCCCAACAAATTTTTCTAGTTTTTATAGAAACAGTCTCTTGCTCAGGCTAGTCTCAAACTCCTGAGCTCAAGTGATCCACCTGCCTCAGCCTCCCAGAGTGCTAGGATCACAGGCATGAGCCATTGGGCCCAGCCAAAATTTTCTAATTCCTTACAGATTTTTTTCGTCTACATTTCCTAGCAATTACTGACAGGAATGTTATTTGACTCTTCCTCCTCCTTTTATTCCAGTCAACTGATTTTATTACAATTTTGAGATGTTATTAAAGACATATAAATTTGGAATTTTATACTCTTTGTGAATAGAATCACTTATCACTTTGCATGTGTACATTTAAAGTGTGTCCCTTAGAATCAGCATTCAGCTTTGTTTTGTAGCCATCTTGTCACAACTGTTGTCCTCTTTGTTTAGTGACCAGGCCTCTCTGTCACCCGCTGGCGTTGCAGAGAGGCAGGCCCAGCTCACTGCAGCTGCCAATGCCTGGGCTCAGCAGTGCTCTGGCCTCTTGAGGAGCTGGGACTAAAGGCGCAGGCCAAGGCCTGACTATAGTCTTTTTTATTGGACCATTTTGTCCTTTACATTTAATATAATTACTAAGACTTTGATTTCAACCCACTCTCTTACTGTTTGCTGTCTACTTATCTCACTTAATACATGATTCTTTTTCTCTCTTTATGTTCTTTAGGGTTTTATTTTGTTATTCTATTTTTCTCCCCTAATTAGGTAGGTAATTATATTCACTTCCCACTAAGATGCAAATCTCATCAACAACTCTCTTTATTCTTTTATTATGCACCTGAAATGTTTAGAAATATGTCTAGACGAAAATCCTATGCACCTCACTGAACGTCACTTGGGAAGACGACCATAAATAAGAAACCCTTCAGTCAAAGGCAGGGCTGTATTTTCAAAGTGTAATTATATGTTCTAAGCAGATGACCTAATGCTTCAGTCCAAAATCATTTCTGTCTAGCTATGATAAAACTGTGTAATGCCAGTGAAGTAAATTCTCAAAGTTCTAGGCATTTCAGTAGTAAACAGTCACTGCTCCCTTATCCGCAGTTTCACTTTCCATGCTTCAGTTACTCGTGATCACCCACAGGCTGAAAATATTAAAAGGAAAATTCTGGAAATAAATAATTCATAAGTTGTAAATTACATGATGCAATGTCACCATCCTACTCCATCCAGCCCCAGATGTGGGTCACCCCTCAGACCAGCATGCCCCGTGTACCTGCTGCCCTCCCACTGACCACTCAGCAGCCCTCTGGTTGTCAGCTTTGACAGACCACGAAGAGGAGGCTGAGTGCAGCAAGTAAGATATTCTGAAAGAGACAGGGAGAGAGACCATATTCACATAACTTTTATTGCAGTATAATGTTATAATCATCCTATTATTATTATAAATCTCTTCCTATAATTTATAAATTAAACTTTATCATACATATGTATGTATTTAAAAAGAAACATTGTCTACAGGGGATTCAGTACCATCCACAGGTTTAGGCCTCCAGTGGGGGGGTCTTGGAATGTATCCCTGCAAAGAAGGGGAGCCTACTGTGTAGACACTTAGCTATGGCAACTGAGACAGAGAGAGAATATAGACAGACAATGATGCTGCTTTTATACTTAAAAGGTAGAATTCTCTTACAGTACAAAAGCTGTATGGAGCCATCTTTACATTTTTAGAATTACAGGCAGTCCCCGAGTTACAAACATCCTGCTTGTGTACAACCCACACTTAAGAATGATAGCTATTATAGGCAATAGGTCAATGTACCTGTTCAAACTTGCATACAAATTCAACGTAAGAGCAAACCTCCAGGCTCGGTGCCTGTAGCACAGTGGTTGCACCACCAACCACATACACTGAGGCTGTGGGAAGGGGGTCAAACCCAGCCCAGGTCGGCTAAACAAGAATGACAACTACAACAAAAAATAGCCAGGCAATGTGGCAGGTGCCTATAGTCCCAGTTACTTGGGAGGCTGAGGCAAGAGAATCGTTTTAGCACAAGAGTTTGAGGTTGCTGTGAGCTGTGACGCCATAGCACTCTACCCAGGGTGACATAGTGAGACTCTGTCTCAAAAAAAAAAAAAAAAAAAAAAAAAAAAAACCTACAGGATCTATCTTGTCCATGACCCCGGGGCTGCCTATAGTAAATAAGCTCTTAACTAGTACAAAAAAGCACAAGTACAAAAAGGAGAATGTGCATATATGCTAAGATTTATCCTCAGTAATGTCTTCAAGGTTCCACAGAATCATCTTATAGGTAATACAGGTCTCATTAATAAAACCAACAAATCACTTTCTTTATTTCAAATAACTAAACTCTCTTGGTCTTAGAGAATAACCACATTATAACAATACAGTTCTTGTGCAAATGCTGTCACAGTAAGGTTTTAAGACATTGCAGTAAAATCCTTCAGGTTTCTAGAAGTTCCTAGTATGCAGCAGCTCAATTCATAAATCCTATGACATAGTTCAAATTATAGTAAGATATCATCACAAACATTACATACATGTAAGAGAAATACTGTTTTGGTTTTCCTTAAAGCCTACATAGTTCATATATGCTTTCAATTAGATTTTATTTTATTTCAATTAAATTCAAATAAACTTCCTTCAATTATAAATTCTATTATCTTTTTTAACTAATGATGAAAAACCCTGACCCTTTTATTCTCTGACTTTCTCTGGCTTTAGTCCTCAAAATATACTTAATTTTTATTTATATGTTATTCTCTCTAGGAATTAAGAATATCTCAAAAACATATTTTCCTAATTTCATACCTACTCAAATATATCTTTTATTGTTGTTGTTGTTGTCACTGTTGTGTGGCAGGCCCAGGCTGGGTTCAAACCCGCCCAGCCCTAGTATATGTGGCTGGCACCCTAACCACTGAGCTATGGGTGCCAAGCCTCGAATGTATTTTTTTTTAAATAAGCAGCCTTAGACAAATACCTTGAGTATGATACTGAGAGCGACGGTTTAGCATAGTGATTAAAGTGCAGACTTTCAAACTCCATTGCTGCTCACTTGAGCCCACACTCTGCCATTTAACAGCTGCATGACTTCAGCAAGTTACTTGTCTTTCTGTCTCAGCTTCCTTATCTTTTAAACTAGGATAATAATTGTACCTACATCATAAGGTTGTAAAGAAGAAATAAAATCATCCAAGTAGAAAGGACAGCAGGGTGACAAACACATAATTTTGTTGGACAAATACTGTTAATTATTATCACTGCACCAAAATATATGTTTTATAATACATTATACAGGAAACAAGAATTTTATAAAATGCCATATTCAGAAATGAAGTAATATAATGGCTAAATAAAGTTGGACTGAGACATCACTGTGTGGTATCAGGATGCTAACCAGACCCGAGACGAGGTAACACCCAGCGCTCCCCACACTGAGCTCATCGACCTAACTCGCCGTGTGCTGAGAAACAGAAAGGGACTTACTGTTGACTGCGACCCACTCATTTAGATCCTCCCCTTCAGGAAGCATGACAGCCATCCGGAGGTTGCCACTGCCAAGTGTGGCTTCTGCGTGTTTTAAGAGTTCATACTGGTGAGAACCTTCTGGAATATTCTTCTTTGGTTTAAAAGTTTTAGAAGAGCGACTACCACTGTGAATAGAAAAAAAGGCACTTCAATATTTAAGCTATGACCTTCCAGAGTCCACTGTACTATACCACCTGATAAAATAACAGCAGAGGTGATCCCAAATGTCCACAAATAAAGACATACTTTCAGCCCCGTTGAGCTAAATTTTGCTGGATACATTAGATTCCAGCAATATGATTACTATAATTACTAAGTTCTCTACCCAAAATCCCAACAGATTTTCTCTACATTCCCTACTTTAACTCACAAGCAGAAAAAAAAAATGTTAGTTACATTTAATTCAGCTCTTGATAATAAATTAATGACTGAGGATTATAGCTTATAATATAAAAAATGAAAAAATACTTCCAAGATAAGTTTTACTCATTTTATTTGTTTTATGCCTATTGTATGTCTCCTATCCTCATACAAATAAATTGGTTTTCTTCATTTTTTTTTTCAGACAGTCTCACTACATTGCCCTTGGTAGAGCACTGTGCCGTCACAGCTCACAGCACATTTTCTTCTACCCAATTATAGGAAGTATCAGTAATCAATCTTAATCTAGACTTCTCATTAAGCAGTTAGGTAGCCAGCCAAACATCAGCAATGGCTAGTTCACTCAAATTTCTGGATGCATATACACACACAAACATACACATATATAATGTTATAAACAGGTCAACTGAAACTAGGCTTAGAAGTGGTTTAGGAGTTTTCAAGGGAGGAGGGCATAGCAGTGCACTGTGCAGTTACAGCTATGCCAGAGGCCGAGGCCAGGGGATCCCTTAAGGCTGAGAGTCCAAGGCTGTGCCAGGAGATTATCAGTAGGCCTGTGAGGAGCCACTGAACTACAACCCTGGACAACCCAGCAAGACTACATGTCTTTAAAAAGAAGAAAGAAAAGGAAGGAAAGAAAAAAAGAAAGAAAGATCCCATGCCTTGAATAAGAAAGGGAGTTTTTTTGTTTGTTTTTTGTTTTGAGATACCCATCAACCCAAATATCCAACTCAAATGACAAATATTTAGGCATTTTTCACTCTAAAGTACTGACACTCTCTTTTTAAAGTATGTCTCTTCTCAGATGTTTAATTAGAATTGAACTGATGCTCCTCAACTCTGACACATGCTCTTCCCATCTCTGCTCAGTGCCTAAGGGAATGCTTTAAATACACTCCTCAGATAGCATTCCTCTGCTTAGAACCACTCACTGCCTTTCCCAAGTACTGAGATTAATCTAAAGGTCAGTCTTAGACCCACATCAGCATAT
Organism: Otolemur garnettii; assembly: GCF_000181295.1. Taxonomy (NCBI): domain Eukaryota; kingdom Metazoa; phylum Chordata; class Mammalia; order Primates; family Galagidae; genus Otolemur; species Otolemur garnettii. The sequence continues at coordinate 984,049 of NW_003852586.1, forward strand.
GAAGATTCCTCCTCAGGCTGGGCAAAGTGGCAGGTACCTGTAGTCCCAGCTACTTGGGAGGCTGAGGCAAGTGAATCATTTGTGCTCAGGAGTTGCAGACCAGCCTGAGCAAGAGCTAGACCCCATCACTACTAAAAATAGAAAAACTGGCTCAGCGCCTATAGCTCAAGGGGCTACGGAGCCAGCCACATATACCAGAACTGGTGGATTCGAATCCAGCCCAGGCCTGCCAAACAACAATGACAACTACAACCAAAAAATAGCTGGGCGTTGTGACAGGCACCTGTAGAACCAGCTACTTGGGAGACTGAGGCAAGAATCACTTAAGCCCAGGAGTTGGAGGTTGCTGTGAGCTGTGACACCACAGCACTCTACTGAGGCTCTATCTCAAAAAAAGTAAAAATAAATAAATAAATATAGAAAAACTATCCAGGCTGGGCAGTGCCTGTGGCTCAGTGAGTAGGGCGCCGGCCCCATATACCAAGGGTGGTGGGTTCAAGGCTGGCCCAGGCCAAACTGCAACCAAAAATAACCAGGCATTGTGGTAGGTGCCTATGGTCCCAGCTACTCAGGAGGCTGAGGCAAGAGAATCGCCTAAGCCCAGGAGTCGGAGGTTGCTATGAGCTGTGACGCCACAGCACTCTACCGAGGGCGACAAAGTGAGACTCTATCTCTTTAAAAAAAAAAAAAAAAGAAAGAAAAAGAAAAACTTCAGGCATTGTGGTGGGCACCTATAGTCCCAGCTACCTGAGAGGCTAAGGCAGGAGGATCTCTTAAGCACAGGAATTATTTTAGGTTGCTGTGACTTATGATCATGCCACTGTACTCCAGCCAGGGGCAATAGAGTGAGACTTTGTCTTCAGAAAAAAAGAAGAGAGAGAGATCGAGCCTACCGGCATAGCCCTACACAGGCAGCAGTTCATGCTCTTTCCTATCCTCAGTCTCACTCAAGTGAGCAGAAAGTCCCAAATCACTAAATATTCCAGTAAAACCAACACCAAAAGGAACTACTGAACTCAACAACATATCTAATACTAAAGAAAACTCAGCAAACAGAGGGTATGTCAAATACAAGTAATACCTTTAGAAATAAGAGAATGTTATCTCCTTGAAAAAGTGGATGATTATGAAAAGAAATAATTAGGGAAGGGTAGAGAGGTTGAAGTTCTCCTTTAACAAAGCAAGGTCAAGTCAAGAGATACTGTCCCCATTGAGCAAAACTGTTTAAAATGAGGTTTAAATATGATTGATTGTGAAGAAGGTTGCACAGTGCTAGGAAATACTAAAAAAACTTCATATAGTACACTTTAAATGGGTGATTTGTATGGTATGCGTTATACCTCAATAAAATGAATTTTTTTTGAGACACAAAGAAAAAAAGTAATTGAAGTCAGTGGCCTGCACAAATGTATGTCAACTGACCTTGACAAAGGGGAACAGGCAACTCTTGGAGAAAGGACAGTCCTTTAGCAGATGACAGCACAACACAGGACACCCAAACGTGAACACATGAACCTGGACTCTGACATCATGCCTTCCACAGAAATGAACTTGAATTTAATCACAGACCTAAAAAAACAACGCAACCCCAGAAAATTTCTAGAAGAAAACATAGGAGAAAATCTGTGTGACCCTGGATGATGATGAGTTTCTAGATACAAAACTACAAGTATGATCATGAAAGAAAAAGTTGATAAAGTAAAACTTTATAGGGAAAATGTTCTATGAAAGGTGCTGTAAAGAATACCGAAATTCAAGTCATAGGCTAGATGGCAGAAATTGCACACCACATCCTGATGGACTTGTACTCAAAATATATAAGGACTCTTAAAATTCAACTAGAAGAAAACAATAAAGAAATAGAAAAAGAACGAACTCCATCAAATGAGATCTACAATAGCAAGCAAGCACATGAAAAATGATCACTACAAAGTGTCACCAAGGAATCACAAATTAAAACAATGCGATGCCACTACACACGTCTTAGAATGGCTGAGACCTGGGAGGCACCTGTGGCTCAGTGGGTAGGGCTCCAGCCCCATATACCAAGGGTGGCAGTTCAAAAGCGGCCCTGGCCAAACTGCATCAAAAAAATATTCAGGAGGCTAAGGCAAGAGAATCACCTAAACCCAGGAGCTGGAGGTTGCTGTGAGCTGTGACACCAAAGCACTCTACCAAAGGCGATAAAGTGAGACAGAGTTTTCTTTCTAAAAAAGAAAAAAGAATGGCTGAGACCCAAAAAACTGGTGATACTAAATATAGAGGCCGCAGTGCAGCATGAACTCATGCATTCCTGACAGGAACGCAGAAATGGTACTCACTCTGGAAGTCAGTCAGGCCCTTTGTTACAAACCTAAATATAATCTTTTCACATAATCCAGCAATCACACTGCTAGGTATTTATCTAAGAGATCCGAAGACCTATGTTCACACAAAAAACTGCTCACAAATAATTATGGTAGCTTTAACCACAATGGCCAGAAGCTGTTACACAACCAAAAGCCCCAACAAGTGGATGAATAAACAAACGCAGCACATACATTCACACAAGGGCTGTGTGTTCAGCAATAAAAAGAAGTGAGCTATCAAGCCACAAGAGACATGAGGAAGCCTTAACTGAGTGCTGCCAAGTGAGAGGAGAATTCATGTACTATTAAAACAAGCACGGTGAAAGCTGAACAGATCCCACAGTGAATAAAACTGCTTATGGTCAAGTCCAGGATTTCCCACACATCTTCAGCCATGGAAACTTTTCTTCTGCATCTTAGCACACTGCTCTGAACACATATTAGAGAATACTGCACTCGGAATGGAACTGCTGTGTTGCCTCCCAAAGGCGCATTGCTCACGCCTGTAATCCCAGTACTCCAGGAGGCCAAGGAAGGAGAATCCCTGATCTCAGTAGTTGGAAACCAGCCTGAGCAAGAGAGAGACCCTCATCTCTGCTAAAAATAGAAAAATAGAGGCCAGGCAAGGTGGCTCACACCTGTAATCTCAGCATTTTGTGAGACCAAAGTGCGCAGATCGCCTAAGCTCACAAGTTTGAGACCAGCCTGAGCCAAAGAGAGAACCCCCACCTCTAAAAACAGCCGGGCATTGTGGTGGGAACCTGTAGCCCAGCTACTGGGGAGGTTGAGGCAAGAGGATCGCATAAGCCCAAGAGTTTAAGGTTGCTGTGAACTATGAGGTCACGGCACTCTACTCACAGCGACAAAGTGAGACTCTATCTCAAAATAAAACAAAAACAAAAAAACCCTTCAGTTTTATGAAGTTTAACTTCACGACTTTACACAAGAATGGAAGGAGGGTGGATCAATTCAATATTCAATATCCCACAAACTTTTATAATCTAATCCTTAAGAAATAATGTAGCACCTTCACAAGCAAAGAACAATTTGTTTCTACTCCTGTGAAATTATCTGAGGTGTTATCTCAGCTACAAATGAAGGCACTAAAATTTAATCACTCATCTCCCCCTCTGAGCTTCTGAGTTGTACTGAGGCCACAATTTCCTTTGCCCAGCTCTAAATACATTATTGTTGTCACTACATAGGTACTGAAACCACAGGATATTTTTAGAAAATGCCCATAGTTGAATGACTGGGTGATTTTCACGCAATAGCAGCAACTCTACTTTCAGAATTCTATACAATTTGCTGGATAGTTAAAAGGAAGAAACCAAAACTTGCATATACTGAGCTCAGACTGAGCCCCAATTTGGCAACTGAGCTGACAGTAATTCCAAATATATCAGTATCTCAACCAAGAAACAACTTGAGGGCTCAAGTATCTTTTTTTAAATAAAGATTTTCCTGAGCTCGGATGGGGAACTGCGCTCCTGGCTGTGTCTCGCTGCAGTCTGCGGCACCTACACGTGGGCGCCTGTGTTTCTCCTTAGATGGCTCTTCAAGATGAGTGGCTGAGTCTCCTTTGCTTTTCTAACCCACTGAGTACATGACATCTGGGATGTATAAAGGGCAAAGGATTTAAAAGTAAGTCCCAGTTTCAGATTCTATCTTTTCAGATCCTTGATTCATTTGCCATAACAGTGCTGCAAAAAGTGCTGATACTGTGCCCAAGTTTTTAGTTGTAAAGTTTAGGGAAGTTGTATAATTTGTCTTAGATTTCATAGCCAGTTTCAGATCCTGTAAGTTACTGGCTAATGAAATTTCAGGCAAATTAGATAACCTCCCTAGGCTTACAACTAAAAAATTGAGGATGACACCATTGATTTTGCAGGACTATTAGGATAAATGAGTGACTACATTTAAAGCACCTTTGTTTTGAAGTAGCTGTCACACAGCAAACTCCCAGTGTAAGAACTGACCTTTTAGAAATGTTCAGTGAATGACTATATGTATATGTACATTTACATGCACATGTGTATGTGTAAACAAAACAGCCTTCCTCACCTCATGCCCTACCACACGTCTACTGATCCATAAAGGGCAGGCTCACCTCCTGCTGTGTGTTCCTTCACACACACACACACACACACACACACACACAGACTGAGAATTACTCACGGATATGAATCATGCCTTAGACACACTTGAATCCCTAGGACCTAACACAGAAACAGGAGCATAATAGAATGTCTAATAAATGTTTAGTATCTTAATTATTTATAATGGAGGGGGAAAATGGGCGGAAGTATCTTATTGTAAGAATCTATTGTTACCGGGCGGAGCCCATAGCTCAGTCGGCAGGGCTCTGGCCACATACACCAAGCAAGGGTGGTGGGTTGAAACCTAGCCCAGGCCAGCTAAACAACTGCAACAAAAAAATAGCCAGGCACAGCTCGGCACCTGTGGCTCAAGTGGCTGAGGCCCCAGCCACATACACCTAAGGTGGCAGGTTCAAATCCAGCCCGGGCCCGCCAAAACAA
>NW_003852586.1:989139-992154 GCF_000181295.1 Otolemur garnettii
AAAAAAAAAAAAAAAAAGCCAGGCATGTGGTGAGTGCCTATAGTCCCAGCTACTTGGGGGGCTGAAGCAAGAGAATCACTTAAACCCAAGAGTTTGAGGTTGCTGTGAGCTGTGATGCCACAGCACTTTATTGAGGGCAACATAGTAAGACTCTGTCTCAGATTAAAAAAAAAAAAAGAAGCTATTGTTATCAATATTAAAGAAAAGAATCAATCTGTCATCTTCAGTTTATTCAGTATGACAAAACTAAAAGATTTTAACTGTGGCAAAAAAAAAAAAAAAAAAAGGTAACTGAAGAGTTGAGGAATATTTCCTAATCCTAACACCAAAATTTCATTTTCAATGTTAGAGCCTTTACAATCCTGCCCTACATAAACTTGGCTAAAAAAACAGATCAACCAGGCAGCCACCTGTGGCTCAGTCAGCAGGGTGTTGGTCCCATATACCAAGGGTGGCGGGTTCAAACCCAGCCCCAGCCAAACTACAACAACAACAACAAAAAATAGCCGGGCATTGTGGCGGGTACCTATAGTTCCAGTTACTCAGGAGGCTGAGGCAAGAGAATCACCTAAGCCTAAGAGCTGGAGGTTGCTGTGAGCTATGACGCCATGGCACTCTTCTGAGGGTGACAAAGTGAGACTCTTGTCACTTAAAAAAAAAAAAAAACAAAACACAGGTCAATCAAACCAAAGCATCTCAGCAACTGTAAGCAAGCCTATTACTTTCTTCATCGGGGAGAAGAAGGGGTATGTATATACAAAATGTAAAAGACTATCTCTCAAAAAAAAAAAAAAGAAAAAGAAAAAAGCTAATATGTGCTTCTTCATAATAAAATAATTTTATTTTCTCCCTCAAAGTAAAAAGGCAGAATTTCACTTGACATACAACCCAAAACTGCAGAATGAGTACAATAAAAGATTAACTCTACCACCTTGGTAGTGATGAAACACAATCTTGACAGCAGATACAGATCTCAAGTGACTGAGATCTCAGTGACTTAGCAGTTGCCTAAATGCTTTCCATTAAAATCTGATAGTCAAGAAATTAGCCTGATAGAAAAGCCAGAAAAGCTTTTCTTAGCAAATCTGACCACACCAGGCCCTCTTCCAAAAAGCCTGCAGGTGACACGCCCTCCACACACACTCACACTGTGAGACAACAGCTGCCGCACAGCCAGAAAAATGCCCTCTGGAAGCAAGATGAGGTGACACCTGATGCTGGACTCTGGTGTAGGGTCCTGGGGTCCTGCAGGGAGGTCTGTGAGTACTGCCGGCAACACTGATGACCAGCTCCACATCAAGATGCATAACTAACACCCCCACCAGTGGTCACAAGTTTGCAGAAGCTGTGTGTCTTACCCAAAGCTTGCTGTGGACAGGGAACCTTCTGGAGGGGACGTGCAGGGCCACCACTCCACTGGGCCACTCAAGGCACTGTTTTTATTACTGCGTCCCTATTAAATATTTCTTTCTGAGAAACTGGACTTGTCAGTTTCTTTCCTCAGTCTCTCAGCTCCCTTAGCCTTTGAGAGTAGGTTTGGATGCACTTGCTCACTGCAAAACATGCAGAGATCCAATTAGCTTTTTAGTTATCCCACTTTTAAATAAATGCAGAAAGCAAAGGGGTCACCAGACACTGTAAGGAAGCCTCTAACAAGAAAGACACCAAAACAGAAAAAAGCAACTTGGGGGAGAAACTATGCAGAATAAAAAGGTCCAAAAAACCTCAAAAACTATCAATAATATTCTCAGCAACAAGAAAAAAATGTTTCCTGAAATCAACAGGACACTATATTAAAAAACTAAATAGGACACACTTAACATTTTTTAAAAATGAAAAATTTGAGAAATAGAAAATGAAACTGAAATAATTTCCTAAAACATAAAGCATAAAAACAGAAAGATGGGGAAGAAAAAAAAAAGAAAATCAAGGACCAGCCCAAGACTGGCATCGAAGACAGAAAATTCAGAACAGGCTCAGCACCTATAGCTCAGCAGCTAGGGCACCCACCATATACACCAGAGCTGGCGGATTCCAATCCAGCTGGGGCCTGCCAAACAACAATGACAACTACAACAAAATAGCAGGTGCTGTGACGGGCAACTGTAGTCCCAACTACTTGAGAGGCTGAGGCAAGAGAATGGCTTAAGCCAAAGAGTTGGAGGTTGCTGTGAGCTGTGATGCCACAGCACTCTACCCAGGGCAACAGCTTGAGACTCTGTCTCAAAAAAAAAAAAAAATAAATTCAGAACAATGCATTTAAAAAAGGAAATATTTCATCAAGGAAATAAAGCAGGAATTTTCATAAAATTAAAAATACCTTTGTAGATCCAAAGAGAACCTCCCAAACACAGTGGATGAAAAAAGACCCATACTGGAAAATGCTGTTATGACACTTCAGTATGACAAAGACCGTAAAATAATCCAGGAGGGGGAAGTTTCATACAGAAGACCAGGAATCAGAATGATTATATAGACTTCTCAGTAACAAGTGGAATTCAGACCCCAGATAAATTAAACCTAAATTCTGCAGGAAAATTCTTTCCAACCTAGAACTTACACTCCTCTGACATAATACGGATCAAGGATATTCAGTTATATTAGGTCTCAGAATATTCACCTTCCTCTTATTGTTTCTGGAGAGCTTCTAGAGGGTCTGCATCACCAAAACAAGGGAGTAAACCAAGACAGACATGAGATCCAAAAAACAGAAAATCTGATCCAAGAGCTATGAAGGGGAATCCTATGGATGAGGATAAAGGGAGAGCCCACAATGATGGCGCAGCAGGACTAGATAACATCAACCAAAGCCCGGGGCGGCTGGAACCTCTGACGATAAAGGATCAGAAGACTAAGTAAAAGGATCTGGATGTGTTGAAAACTTAACTGGGAGAGGAGGAGTAACGAGTACACGGAAAACTAAACACAATTGCAGAGATGAAGTAAAGCTGTCCAGAAAAGAAAAAGCAAAATTATACTACAGTACTTGGTTCACTGTCCACAGTGTTTTGTTTT
>NW_003852586.1:992436-1002608 GCF_000181295.1 Otolemur garnettii
TTATGGAGGATTTATACTAAGAAAGTTGGCAGGATGAGTAATAGGTATGTATGTGGAATGTGAGAGTGAGGGTGGGTGAAATCCTTTAATCCATAACCAGAATTCAATAGTTAATACCTAGAAATCAAGAAGTAACAATATAAACAAGTTACAGATATGAAATTAAAAATCTAAACCATCACATAAGACTCCCAAGTGGCGGGAAGCAGAAAAGGAGGGGTTGTTTTTATTACAAGCTTTACAAAACAATTTGACTCTGAATTAAACTATGTGCGCATATATACAGAACACTGAAAGAGTAAAAGCTAAAATTGTTTAAAAGTTTGGAAGTTTAATAAAAAGAAGTTTGATTCATTCACCAAAACATGGTAATAAAATGGATTATTATGGAAATGTTAATAAACTGCTCTATCTTTAAAAGCTAAGCATACTGTACTACATGTAAGTTCCAGCATGTTCCCTGTGTATCACAGACACGTCAGTCAAAACCACCTATATATGGAAACTTCTCATCCAAATGGATTATTAGCTGCTACTGCTATCACCCTTAACTCTATTATCAAAATTATTAAAAAAAAATTCACCCTAGAAACACTGCCAGATTCAAAGTACCTACAGGGCCATTCCATAAGCTAAGGTATGTCTAAATACTGCATTGTACGTTTTTAATAAGCAACTGCAAAAAAAGTGGAAAATCATCTAATGTCACAAAAAAACAACTAAAATAATAAGACACTTGGAATTCTTGGTAACCAAAATTAATCTTTGAAATTTCATAATTGCTTTATGCAACTGACAATGTATAACCTTGGAAAATCACAAAATCCCAGAGCAACTGTTCATCCAAAAACAGGTTGGGCTAGAAGGTTGGGCTTTCCAACCCTAAAAATCACTAAAAGGTAAATTATTCCTCCAGAGGTTTGATTCTTTTTACCAATTCCACAAGTTATCACAAATTTTCTCAAACACCACTAGGAAGAATGCATAGTGACAAATAACTGGTTTTTATGAATAAGAAAAAAAGCCACAGAAGTATTAATAATTTTGCCCAAGTTACAGAAGTGCTGTACTCTGATTACCTAAATTCTCAGCTCTCCCAGCCTGAGTTACAGGGGCCTGCACAGGCCTTAGACATACCCTGTTAAAGGACAACTGCACATCCTAAGAAGACATGAATTCTTCTAGGAAAGAACTGACTATTCATTAAAGATAGTTTCATTCTCCCATGGCTAGGAAGCCAGCAAGTATTTCAAATTAACAAAAGTTTAAGTATTAACTACGGCATCCAAGGACAGGACGACCAGGACTTCTCCAAACAGAGGTTAATAAGCAGTGAGGTGTCAGGGCATTGTCAGGAAGGCCCACTGTGACAGTAACACACAGGCAATCAGACCTGAGACACTAGGCAGAGAGAAAGGGCTATATTTTAAAAAAAAAGTAAAGGTGCAACTAAAAAAAACTTTTTAAAGAAGCCCCTTTAGGCTCAGTGCCTGTGGCTTAAGTGGCTAAGGCACCAGCCACATACACCTGAACTGACAGGTACAAATCCAGCCCAGGCCTGCCAAGCAATGATGGCTGCAACTAAAAAAAAAAAAAAAAAGCTAGGGGATATGGCAGGCGCCTGTAGTCCCAGCTACTTGAGAGGCAGAGGCAGGAGAATCACTTGAGCCCAGGAGTTGGAGGTTGCTGTGAGCTGTGATGCCACCGCACTCTACCCAGGATGACAGCTTAAGGCTCTGTTTCAAAAAAGAAAAAGCCCCTTTAATGCTAGTGAAGGCAACTGCAAAAGTCACATTTCATGTTATCTGGGATTCTGCATCTGGAATGGGGGCTGGGCACCATAGCTCAGTGGTTAAAGTGCCAGCCACATGTTCCGGGGCTGGTGGGTTCAAACTCGGCCCAGGCCTGCTCAACAAAAACAAACAAACAAAACAGCCAAGCATTGCGGGGTCACATGTAGTCCCAGCTACCAGGGAGGCTGAGGCAAGAGAATCGCTTGAATCTGAGGTTGCTGTGAGCTATGATGTCAAGGCACTCTACTGAGGGTAACAAAGGGAGACTGTGTCTCAATAATATATGTATAGAGTGTGTGTGTATGTGTGTGTGTGTGTGTATCTGGAATGGGTTTCAACTCCGAAGACTTAAAGTAACAAAAGGATAATACAAGTAAGTGAAAACTGCCAAGGAGGAAAAAGGAAGAAAATGCAGATAGCTAAATGCAAAAACCTTCCTCTTTAGTTATCTTTCTGAGAACCAAAAAAATAACAGACTGGAACAAGCCTGTAGCCCCAGAAGTTAGCGAAGCAGAGGTAGGAGGACTGCTTAAGGTCAGAAGTTGTAGACCAGCCTGGGCAACACAGGCAGACCTCCAGAAAAATGCAATTTTTTTAGCAAGGCCTGAGGCAGACACCTGTAGTTTCTGCTAGTCAGGTAGGAAGATGGCCCAAACCCAGCAGGTCAAGGTTACAGTGAGCTACAATCACGTAACTGCTACAGCCTGGGCAATGGAGTAAGGCTTTGTCTCTAAACAAAAATAAAAATAAAAAAAATTTTAAATAACATATTCAAGGCTCGGCGCCTGTAGCTCAAGTAGCTAAGGCGCCAGACACATACAGCAGAGCTGGCAGGTTCAAATCCAGCCTAAGCCTGCCAAACAACAACAACAACTACAACCAAAAAATAGCCAGGCATTGTGGCAGGTGCCTGTAGTCCCAGCTACTTGGGAGGCTGAGGCAAGAGAATGGCTTAAGCCCAGGAGTTGGAGGTTGCTGTGAGCTGTGATGCCACAGCACTCTACCCAGGGCGACAACTTGAGGCTCTGTCTAAAATAACATATCCATTAGCCTAGCAGGATTTTACTTATACAATTATACAAAGTATTTACTAATAAATGATAAAAAGAATGTTTTGAGTTGTCATCACATGTATCTTACTCATGCTTATAACAGTTCAACTTATAAATGCTCAAAGCCAACAAGCATACCATAAAGGCATCTTCTCTGCATCGAGTACCAGTTGTTTGCTCATACTTTAGGGAAAGAGCTACTAAAAGAAAGACCCCCTCCCCTGAAATACTCCAAAGGAGCAGCTCTGGCACAGCCACCAAACACCAGGAGAAGAGTCACAAGGCTTGAAGACTCCCAGGTGAAAAGAAACTTCAAATCTATCCCTAGAATCTGTACATTATTTTTACAGCTCCAAGTATGCCATTTGCCTTCCAAATGTGTTTGTTATTTGTATCAAATTATGAGTTTATTATCTGCATTAAAATACCAGAAAGATAACTAAGAAATCTAATTTCAATTAAATATTTTACTTTATAATACTTTTTCCTTTACAGCTATAATATAGGCTGATCTTGGAGAAAAACATTTTCCTTGTAAATTCTTTTTTTTTTCCAAGCTGACGTTTTATTTAAAAAGAAATGGTTCTTAAAAACACTGGAGAATAAAGCAAAAGGATACAGTGCTCTCTTCTTACAAGTTGGCCAGTCTATCCAGGAACAGGGTAATAGTAAAATGCTGGTGGAATTTCACAGTAGTTTAGTGGTACAAGATTATCTGTGCCTAGAGTATGAAGAGATTCTCCCTAGTAAATTCTTAATATTTTGAAAGTTCATTCTGTAACTATAAAACACATTTATAGACAAGATTGTTTGGGTTTTGTTTGTTTTTTTTGTTTGTTTTTTTTGTTTGTTTGTTTTGAGATGATCTCACAGCACTGCCTAGTTGCATTCTGTTGTCGAGGCATCATCATAGCTCACTGCACCTTCAAATTCCTGGCCACCACACCTGGCTATTTTTTGAAGAGATGGCGTCTTGTTCTTGCTCAGGCTCATCTTGAATTCCTGACGTCAAGTGATCCTCCTGCCATGGCCTTACAAAGTGCTGGGATTACAGGTGTGACCCACCTTGCCCAGCCCAGACAAAGGAGTTTTAAATAATATTCTGCAATTATCTTTCACATGACTGTTGATGCTTTAATTTCATTTATTAAAGAGGTCTCCTCCAAATTTTAACAAAAAAAGTATTTTCCGATTTTAAAATAAAAGAGAAAAAATCCCATTAGCAAAGGATGCAAGTATAGCCACTATGCCATTAGAAATACGAAAGACAGGAATCATTTGGAAGATTCTTTACCATGAAATTGTTTACTTGGCATAAGTATGAAAATGCCAGAAAGCTCCTGTGACTGTTTTTTAGTGGTACAGAAGAGGGAAGATGCCAGGAAACAGCTCTCTCCCTGGCCCTGGGAATGTGGGGGAGGCAACGTAACAGTGAGTGCCAAGCGTCTAGTAAAGACCAGTCAACAGGGCTGGGCACCAGGGGCTCACACCTATAATTCCAGAATTTTGGAAGGCCAAGGCTGAAGAATTGCTTGAGGTCAGGAGTTTGAGACCAGCCTGGGCAACATAGCAAGATCCTGTCTCTACAAAAAAATTAAAGTTAGCTGGGCACAGGTGGCATGTATGGAGTCCTGGCCCCTCACAAAGCTGAGGCAGGAGGGTCACTTGCGCCCAAAAGCTTCAGCCCATAGTGAGTTGTGATCACACCCCAGCACTCCAGCCGGGGAAGAAATCGAGACCCTGTCAACAAGCAGGGGCCATGACCTTTCTGTGCCCAGTAGCCACCTTTTTATACTATTTCCTAAAATCTTAAAAGAGAAAATTAGAACAGAATGAGGGAAATCACTTGTATCCTCACCTCCCACCATGAAAATTCTTGAAAATGTCAATGATTTGCTCAAAAAAAAAAAAAAAAAAATTTTTTTTGTGGTTTTTGGCCGGGGCTGGGTTTGAACCCACCACCTCCGGCATATGGGGCCGGCGCCCTACTCCTTTGAGCCACAGGCGCCACCCAGGAAAAAAATTTTTGTTACTACTGAGTATGAAGTACTCAGCAGGCACTATACCAGCAGTAGGCCACAGGCTGGGAGGGGGCACAAGTCTTTGAAAGGGCTGCATAAGAACCGTGAAAGGCAACCATGAAAGTGCTGAATGGATCTCAGGAACTAGGAAAGGGGCTTAGGCCAGGGAAACCTTGGCCCCTGAGCTACGGGGACAGGGGCAGGAGGAGAAGACAAGTCTAGCCAGAATAACAGGGGCAGCACCTACACAGGCAGGGAGCCTGGGACAAGCATAGCGTGAAAGAAATGCAAATAAAATGGCGAGCACCGTGGGGGAGGGGAGGCATAGGAGAGGCCGGTCCACCGGCAAAATCTCATGGCAGCCTTCTGTGCCAGGGAGCTTTGCCAGCCACTTCCAGGCACTGCAGGCTCTACCTGCAAAGCACAAGCCAGCTGCAGGTCAGGGTGGGCAGAAGGATTCCTGCTACTTCTGGATTAAGAACCAACCATCACACTAGCTGGAGTGGAACAGCAGGGCGGTGATAGGAAGAATCCAGCATATGTCCCACCCAGGAAATAATGAATATACCAATCCCTGCCCCTCCGACCCTTTACATCCCCATCCACAATAATCCACGTGTGGAGTTCCTTTCTGACTTCACCTTCACTTGGAAGGTGCTTTCAAATTACCTAGGGATCTTATTAAAATGCATTCTAATCTAAGGATTGGGACTTGAAACCCTGCACTTGCATTTTTACCATGCAGCGAGGTGGAACCAATACCCCATACTGTAAGCTGTCTAAAGCAGACTTCTCAAGGATGATGTTATGTGGAGTTATTGATCCCTTCAGTGCTGGGGATGCCTTCTGTCACCAGAGGGCCAAGAGCAGCTTTTAAGATGACAGTTGTATTTCTTCCTAGATGTTGAATGACATAAATGTCTCTAATAGGTAATGCCTATTACCTATGGTATAGGTATAGGTACCAGTGGCAATACCTCACAAATATGTTCCCACCTGAGAAAAAGCTAAAATCCATAGAGCTCAATTGACACACATTTTCATTTCCACATATTGCGATTTCGAACTGTACTTTTTGCTTTAGTTTGGTTCTGGCTACAACTGGGGCACTCTACCGAGGGCGACATAGTGAGACTCTGTCTCAAAAAAAAAAAAAAAGAAATGTAATCTTTTTAAACTTTTTAATTCTTAAGGCTGGGCACAGTGGCTCTCACCTGTAATCCCAGCACTCTGGGAGACTAAGGCAGGTGGATGCCTGAGCTCAGAAGTTCAATACCAGCCTCAGCCAGAGGGAGCCCCTGTCTCTAAAAACAGCCAGGTATTGTGGCAGGTGCCTGTAATTCCAGGTACTCAAGAGGCTGAAGCAAGAGAATTGCTTACACCCAAGAATTTGAGGTTGCTGTGAGCTATGACACCATAGCACTTTACCAAGGCAACAAAGGGAGATAGTCTCCAAAAAATAAAAATAAATAAAAAATAAAATAAATTTTCAGTTCTTGCTAGTCTCGCTCTGTTCCTCAGAGTGTGGGATGTCAGCTTAGCTCACAGCAACCTCAAACTCCTGGGTTCAAGCAATCCTTCTGCCTCAGCCTCCCCAGTAGCTGGAACTACAGGTACCACTACAACACCCAACTAATTAAACGTTCAGTTCTTGATGGTTTGCCATTTTCCAAATGAAAAACTGATATGGTTGACAAAGGACTAATTAAAGGGTTGAAGAGTCTGCCTGGTAAGACTCCTTTGGACTCCTCAACAGTAAGTCAAGACATAAGCAGACCTCAAAATACTGTTTGTTGCACAATCAAACTGATGTTGACTGATCCCAAAAAGTGCCATTTTTAAGAGCTGAAAATAAGAGAGAAAACTGCATATCTGGCAGAGTGTGGGGAAAGGCGAGTTAGAATAGAACCAGGGCCATGTGAACAGACACTACAACCACAGGGAGTATTCAGACAAAGAGCTACTGCAGAAAGTTCTAGAAAACAGAGAGTTTCTAAAGCGCAGGAGGCCCATGTGGTGCTCATCTGTCTTCTCAGGTGATCCAAGACACCATGTTATCAGTAATATTGCCTCAAATTACTTTTCCCTTCTGTGTCTCCTTAATTATTCATCATTTACACCAAGTTATACATTTACACTACTTATGCCATTACTTATTTCTACAAAGGAACATTCACATAAAAAAAATATTCTTTCCAATACTTAATATAGAGATGGGGAAACTTTTAATGTTCTAAAGCCACATTACTTTAACTGTAATCAAGTAAGGCTGCATTTAAGAAACTACAATTAAATATATTTTTAAATGCACATTATTGTAATCATAGCATTCTGTGAGGCCAAGGCGGGTGGACTGCTGGAGCTCATGAGATCGAGACCAGCCGGAGCAAGAGCGAAACCTAAAAAATAGCTGGCATGGGTGGCGTCTGTGGCTCAAAAGGGTAGGACGCCAGCCCCATATGCCAGAAGTGGTAGGTTCAAACCTAGCCCAGGTCAAAAAAAATAGCTGGCATTGTCGTAGGTGCCTATAGTCCCATCTACCTGGGAGAGTGAGACAAGAGGATCACTTGAGCCCAGGAGTATGAGGCTGCTGTGAGCTATCACACCACAGCACTCTACCAGGAGCAAGAAAGTAAGACTCTTACTTATCTAATAAATAAATAAATAATAAAACGAACATTATTTTGTAAAAATCTACTAAGTATTTAATAATTTCAAAACCTGAACACTATTTGTTAACGTTAACTCACCTCTGCTGATTCTGTTCTTCATAAAATTTAACTACCTGTTCTTGCAGAGATAAAACGTGGGCTAGCCCCTGCCCTGTGATACTCAGTGCACTGTGGAATGGTACAGCAAATCCACACTCAGACCCCCACTGTTCAACTTCAGCATGTTAGGAGACATGTGATATTTGCACAAATACAGTTAACGGTGCTTATAACTGGTTGCAAAGTACTCTGACATACAGACTTTGCTGATGCAAGATACTATGAAAAGAAAACAGCCTGGGGTGGCCCCTGTGGCTCACTGGGTAGGGCGCCGGCCCCATATACTGAGGGTGGTGGGTTTGGACCCAACCCGGCCAAACTGCAACAAAAAATAGCTGGGCGTTGTGGCAGGTGCCTGTAGTCCCAGCTACTTGGGAGGCTGAGGCAAGAGAATAGCCTAAGCCCAGGAGTTGGAGGTTGCTGTGAGCTGTGACACCACGGCACACTACCGAGGGTGATGAAGTGAGACTCTGTCTCAAAAAAAAATAAAGAAAGAAATGAGAGCAGCTGGATCTGTTAATTAGGAAACCCTTCATGTTTTCCTGTCATAGAAGGTGCACTCTCTGTACATACATTCAGTTTACCAAACTCAGTCCAACTTCACAACATTTGTCTTAAAAGTTGTTGAAGATATCTATTCTCCATGTTTTATTCCAATGGTGCCCCAAAAAGTAACTCTTCATAACAAAGAAAATCTTCTGTTATGACCCAGATGAAGTGTAAAACCTGTGTGGAGTCAGCAGTATCAGTTGATGCAACTAAAAAATACACATTTTCCTTTTGACATACTGCATGAAATTTGTGTTACGTTGACGGCTAATTCACGCTGCTGATCACTTACGTTCTCTTTGAAAGAAGCAGTTGTTTATACCTTGAAAGGTTATCAAGGTCTAAGAATTCTACAACTTGGAAATGCATCCTTTCACAATTTATGAATGACTGCACAACTTCTGTTTTTCCCAAACATAAGCAACTTTTTAAGTGGCTTCCGTGGCATTATTGACAGATCTTATTGCAATCATCTTTGCTTTTGCTTTTCATGTGGCCTTTAGGCCACAGGTTCCCCACCCGTAACCTAATATTACAACCCTACAACTACTAAACTCTTATCAAATTTCTTTTCTTTTGTTTTGTTTTTGAAACAGAGTCTCCCTCTGTCCCTGGGGCTAGAGTACAGTGGCATCACCATTGCTCACAGCAACCTCAAACTCCTGCGTTCAAGCAATCCTCCTGTCTATGTTTAGTAGAGACAAGGTATCCATCTTGCTCAGGCCTGTCTAGAGCTCCTGACCTCAAGGGATACTCCAGCCTCGCCCTCCTAATCCAAGGTAGGATTACAGGTGTGTCACCACACCCAGTGGACTCTTACAAATTTCAATTTGAGAACACAAAACGTAGGCAGAAAGATGAAGCAAGAGTTAGCAATAAAAGAAAACTCAACCTTTATATAATAATAAGGCTACTTGGCTATGAATACTTAATCTATTATCCAAATAATGTTGACTTATCTTCCAAGTCCTGCTTTTAAACTTTAACCTCAGAAAATCAAAATAGCATTGACATATACCATAATAACGCTACAGGAGTTCGCTGTAATTTAAGAAATGGTCCTTTAACAGCACCAACAATTATCACCATTGAAATACCAATAACAAATCAGGTATCACTGTTGCACACAACTGCAATTTATTGAGCTAGGCCTTTTACATTCAGTATCTCCAATCCTTCCAACATTTCTGCAGTACTGATCCTAAACACAGAATTCATAGGAAAAACACATTGCTATTGCAGAAATACCACACACAAGGGAGTCTCCGAGCACCTTCATCCTGAACATGGCTGTAACAGGGCATACACATGCACCAGGAGGGGAGCCGGTAATGGCGGCTGTGTGTCTAACAACTATGCGTATAGTGACACGAAGGGGAGCCAGACAGGCTCAGAGAGCAGCTGTGATGCACACACAGAGGACACTGAGTAGTAAGTATCTAAGGACAACAGGAGGCAGGGTTCTCAGTGACAATAAAGAAAATGAAAACATGGAAAGGAAGAAAGCTAGAATGAACCTGCACTACTACTGGTTTGGAACCAGGCAGTGATGTGGACTCTTCTGATACATACAAGTAGACAGCGATGAAAACATGTGGATATAAATGAGCGCATGCATTTTGTATTTTCCAGCACTATCTGATGGGATGGTCTGGCAACAGCAACATATCTTAGTAATCAGCACACTTATATCTAGATTTTGGTTTCTAAAATATCATTCTCCACTGAACAGAACCAAGGTCCTCAGATAAATGGCCACTTCCAGGATGTGAGCAGAAAACATACCAATACAAGATAACCCTAGAACTTCAGCCAGAAACTAAAGAAGTGGTCAGGCTCGGCGCCTATAGCTCAACCGGCTAAGGCGCCAGCCATGTACACCTAAGGTGACGGGTTCGAATCCCCAGCCCGGGCCCGCCAAACAACAATGACGGCTGCAACCAAAAAATAGCCGGGCGTTGTGGCGGGCGCCTGTGGTCCCAGCTA
>NW_003852586.1:1002739-1003821 GCF_000181295.1 Otolemur garnettii
AAAAAAAAAAAAAAAAAAAAAAGAAGTGGTCAGAGAAAGATGGGAACAAGTTGAAAGGACACAGAAGCCATCCTGAATATGGCTCCTATATTTGGTTCTCAAACTGTCCCAGCAAAAACTGGGAACCAAAATAAATAATGGTAGTTACAGATTATAATTCTGTGAGTAACAGAAAACCATGTGTCTACACTGCCTTAGTCAGATTGAACTGCAACATAAAATACCTTACACTGGGTAATTTATAGTTTGTTTGTTTTTTGTGGGGAACAGAGGCTCACTTTGTCACCCTCAATAGAGTGCCATAGCGTCACAATTCACAGCAACCTCAAATTCTTGGGCTTAAGTGATTCTCTTGCCTCAGCTTCCCAAGGAGCTGAGACTATAGACACCGGCCACAATGCCCAGCTATTTCTTAGAGACAAGGTCTTGCTCTGGCTCAGGCTGGTCTCGAACCTGTGAGCTCAGGCAACCCACCTGTCTTGGCCTCCCAGAGTTCTAGGATTACAAGCATGAGCCACCGGGCCTGGCCAGACTGGGTAATTTATAAACAACAGAAATTTATTGCTCACAGTTTAAAAGGCTGAGCAAGCCTGGTACAACAGGTCACACTTATAATCCCAGTACTTTGGGAAGGCCAAGCTGGGATAATTGCTTGATGCCAGGAGTTCAAGCCTAGGCAAGATAGCAAGAATGGAAATATATACACAAATATATAAAATATATATTATTTACTTATAAGAATACATCATATATATAGTTTACATAATTTTTATATATTTAATATATAACGATGTATTATTATTATTACATTCTTTTTAAAAGATAGAGATTTTATACCTTTTGTATTAACCTGGATGGAGGTGGAGAACATTCTACTTCTTAATGTTATCACAAGAATAGAAAAGTATCCAATATACTCAACACTAATATGAAACCAGGAGACAGACAAGAACACACCCACATCAGAGAAAAACACAAATAAATTCAAGTGGGGAGGGGAGGAGCAGGATGAGAGGAGGGAGGAGCAGGATGAGAGGAGGGGAGGAGCAGGATGAGAGGGGGAGGAGCAGGATGAGAGGAGG
>NW_003852586.1:1006958-1008111 GCF_000181295.1 Otolemur garnettii
ATGAGAGGAGGGAGGAGCAGGATGAGAGAGGGGAGGAGCAGGATGAGAGGGAGGAGCAGGATGAGAGGAGGGGAGTGGTGTGCTCCCCCCATGAACACCATGTAGGGTACCTGGTACACCTCCTGGGTGCTGGGCACAACAACTTGGACTCTACCTAACACAAACAATGTAACCTAATCATTTGTACCCTAGTAATAATCTGAAATAAAAATACACAAATAAATAAAAATAAAGAGCTCAAAAATAAATATTATATTCATATATATAATGTAAATATATATGTTATATATACATACACAGGGTGCATAATACTCAAGTCACATTTGACTTCTGCAATTACAACAGATCCTCAAACCTGACTTGTATTCATTTTCTGTTATTGGTATATACTGATTATTACAATTTTAATACATTTTTTTTTCATTTCTTAAAATGCATATACATTTGTTTGGCACCCTCTATATACATAAAATTAGCCAGGAATAGTAGCATGTGCTATAGTCCCAGCTACTCAGAGGCTGAGACAGGATAATTGCTTCAGCCTGGACAACACAGCAAGACTCTGTCTCAAAAAATAATTTTTAAAAAGTCTAGGTATGATGGCTCATGCCTATAATCTTAGCACTCTGGGAGGCCAAGGCAGGAGTTTGAGACCATCCTGAGCAAGAATGAGACTCTGTCCCTACTAAAAATGGAAAAACTAGAAGAGCATTATGGTAGGAGCTTGTAGTCCCAGCTACTCGAGAGGATCAGTTAAGCTCAAGAGTCTGAGGTTGCTGTGAGTTGTGACGCCACAGCACTCTACTGAAGATTACAAAATAATACTCTGTCTCAAAGAACAATAACAATTTTGTAGTATTATTTATACTTAAAAGTTTCTATATTCTCTTCCACTGCTGTATTCTTGATGAATCCTAGAAAAGGAAGACCTTTAGGCTTGGCGCCTGTGGCTCAAGCGGCTAAGGCACCAGCCATATACACCTGAGCTGGCGGGTCCAAATCCAGCCCACATCTGCCAAACAACAATGATGGCTGCAACCAAAAAACACCCAGGCATTGTGGCAGGTGCCTGTAATCCCAGCTACTTGAGAGGCGGAGGCAGGAGAATCACTTGAGCCCAAGAGTTGGAGGTTGCTGTGAGCTGTGATGCCAC
>NW_003852586.1:1008299-1013552 GCF_000181295.1 Otolemur garnettii
AAAAAAAAAAAAAAAAGAAGGAAGACCTTTAGAAGCTATCTGGGATTCTTTAAAACAGAAGAAAATGTGGCAGGACACAGTAGCTCACGCCTGTAATCTAAGCACTTTGGGAGGCCAAGGCAAGTGGACTGCCTGAGCTCACAGGTTCGAGACCAGCCTGAGCAAGAGCATGACCTTGTCTCTAAAAATAGGTGGGCATTGTGGTGGGCATCTGTCATCCCAGCTACTCGAAGGCTGAGGCATGAGAATTGCTTAAGTCTAAGAGTCACAGCAAGCTCTTAAGCCCACAGCAACCTCTTAAGCCCAAAGAGACTGAGGTTGCTGTGAGCTATAACACCATGGCACTCTACCAGGGGGAACAAAGTGAAACTCTGTCTCAAAAAAAAAAAAAAAAGAAAGAAAAGAAAAAGGCCTACTTGAATATCACCTTTTGAACACACACACACATACGTATATGTGAGAAAGATTGTTTTGTTTGTTTTTTGAGATGGAGTCTCACTTTATCGCCCTATGATAAGTACTGTGATGAGTACTATGATGTCATAGCTCGCAGTAACTTCAGTCTCTTTGGGTTCAAGAGGTTGCTGTGAGCTGTGACGTCACAGCACTCTACCCAGAGCGACAGCTTGAGGCTCTGTCTCAAAAAAAAAAAAGGAAGACTTTTAGAAGCTATCTGGGATTCTTTAAAATAGTCTCAGCCTCCCAAGTAGCTGGGACCACAGGTGCCCATCACAATGCCCAGCTATTTTTAGAGACAAAGTCATGCTCTTGCTTAGGCTGGTCTCAAACCTGTGAGCTCAGACAATCCACCCGCCTTGGCCTCCCAGAGACAGAGTTTTATCAATTACAGATAAAATAGAATCTCTGGATCTAAACTTCCAGGATTCAAATCCAAGTTGACCATTTATCAGTTACATAATTTTGAGAAAATTATGTAACCTCTTTGTGCCAGTTTCTGTATCTGTGAAATGGGATTCCAGCTAGTTATTGAACTAAGTCAATTATTTAAAACACTTAGTGTACATAATAGGCACTCAGCAAATTTTTATTTTTTAAAACATTAACTTATTTTACAGATGAGGATAGTGAGACACTAAAATCAGTTAAATTATTTGTATGACAACAAAGATTGCTGAGATGGGGGGGCAGTAGGAAGAAAAAGAGAAAGGAAGACATCATGGAGGACAGAGAAAAACATAAACGCAGCTAAAATCCTGCGTCTCCCTTCCTAAATTCTTACAGAATGACAAATGGAAGGTACTTAGCCTAGTCCTCAATAAATAGTTCCTTCCTTCCTTCCTTCCTTTCCCAACTTGTTTCTTCCCAAACAGAAACACACCTGGTTTAGATTTACTCACATCCCCAAACACCTTTCCCACAGACTTCTCTTTAAAAGTTAACTGCAGCCAGGCATAGTGGCACATGCCTGCAGGCTCACCTACTCTAGAGGCTGCGCCCAGAGAACTTCTTGCAGCCAGGAATTTGAGACGAGCCTAGGGCAACACAGCAAGATCCTGTCTCTATGAAAAATAAGAAAAACCAGCCAAGAGCAGCAATGCACACCTGTAGTCCCAGCTACTCAGGAGGCTGAGGCAGGAGGATTGTGTGAGTCCAGGAGTTTGAGGCTGCAGTCAAGAGAGGCTAGGTCATGGCACTCTAGCTCTCACAACCCAGTGAGACTCTGTCTCCAAACAAAAAAAGATGATAATAATGAGACCACCAACCTGAAGGTGGTGATTCTGCCTCTTAGTGAATAGAGGTAAATGTGCGTGGGCTATCACTGATAGATCCCCTTCTAGCTCCACACTACAGCCTCTCGCATAATCATGAAAACAATTTACAGGCGATTTCATGTTTTATTGTTCTCTCTGACTGAAATCTCCCATTTCCCCTTTCCCTCTTAAAGAGCTCTAGTTCCCCCTCCGTTAAATATCACCCACTTTTCTAATGAAACCTTCCTGCAGCCGCTCTATGTTCTCCATGCCCTCACATTGTACTGTGTTTCTTACACTATTTATGTACTGTCTATCATCTCTAAATCTCACATCCTGCACAATGCCTGGCATATAGGAGGTGCTGAGTATATATTTAGAGATTTGAGTCTACAAACTTAAATTAAGTTCCTGTGAACTTTCCAAACTGACCATCTGGGAGGTCAGCTTAATCTACAGTCACAGAGGCCAAATTGCAGCACAACCAAAACTTTCTCCAGCCAGAACCACATAGCAGTGCAATTTATCCTGAGCATTTGTACAAAAACTACACAAAGGGCCAAGAATGCTGGCTCATGCCTGTAATTCTAGCACTCTGGGAGACCAGAGCAGGTGGACTGCCTGAGCTCACAGGTTTAAGACCAGCCTGAGCCACAGAGAGACCTCGCTTCTAAAAATACCCAGCTGGGCATTGTGGCAGTCCCAGTAACTTGGGAGGCTGAGGCAAGAGAATCGCTTGAGCCCAAGAGTTTGAGGTTGCTGTGAGCTATGAAGCCACAGCACTCTAGGCACTCTACTAAGGGTGACAAAGTGACTGTTTCAAAAAAGAAACAAACAAACCAAAAAAAACTACACAAAGGTATACTCCTGCAGTGATCTAGACACATTCTTTGGGTTATTCTCACCCACCGCCATTCCCTATCTGAAACCTTCCTTACCCTGCTTCCACTTTATTCCATGGCATGTAAGACCTTCTACCATCCTCTACTAATCAGTATACAGTCCTGATGTTTAGTGTTTATGAATATTTACCAGAACGTAGACACCACTAACTATCTGTTTTGTTATAAATCATACCCAGTGTCTATATCATGCCTAGGACAGTGAATTTTTTAATCAGTAAGTCTTTCCTTCCATCTGCAGCCCTCAAGCATCCTGAGTCATCAACTTCACCGCCCCATCTCACAGCACCCTTACTCCTTCCACTCCACAACTCATTCCTGCCTTCCCAGTAAGCCTCTAGAAACTGGAGGGAAATATCTGTATTCAACTCCCAACTATAACTGTCCCATTCACTGCTCATCTCGTGATATAAAAATAGTATTCAGCAAGCTATACCAAACAATAAACAGATGAAATATCCAAAACTTTGTTCTTTCACTTCCAATAATAATCATTTCTATGTGGTCTTCATGGTTTTAAACTACTGGTGGACAAAGACCAAAATTAAAAATGCTGAAGTAACTTTCTCAGAGCTCATCTATATATGCTGAAGATATATTAACTGTTACATGTGACCTGACAAAAAAACTGTGCCCCAAATAACGCAAACTTTCTAAGGTGTTAAATACATCACTTACAGCAAGATTTCCTTAGGCAGCTAATATACTTTAGAAGAAGTGAACTAATCTACCACATTTCTAGATCTATTAAATAATGATACATGTAAAAATAGTACATTATTGTATTTGCATTCAGAACATAGTACCAGAACCTTCTCCATCTCTAGTTTCAGCCAAATATGGCTCTTCTCTGCTTCAACCAATTTAGTTTAGTAGTTCCAAGAGACATGCCCCATGGGAAGCAGGCATAGACATCTACGAGGCTATTTCAAATACAGCTTTTACATTCTCAAAGAAAATCAAACGTTAGAAATGTAAAGTTACACCCAAGAAGAGAAGCTTCAAGTTAAAAAGTTTTGAGCTGAGATGGCTGGATATGTCAGTCAGACTGAAACAGAAAACAAAGACATTTATAAAGACACCCAGTCCTCTCTCCAGCACTATTTCAATCTGTCAAACTAAGAATCAACTTCCAGGATGAGCCTAAGAAAGGGGCTTTACAAGCTTAAAGGTGTCAGGCAAGGTGGCAGAATCCAGGCCTTGTGCATATGGGAAATGTTACTGAGTCTGCCAGAGGGTAGTGTTCTGTGGTCACTGTTTGAAACACCTTCAGAAGAATTAATGTCCTACATACATTGAGCACGTGAAAATAAAGGTGATTCTCAGGATTCAGACACCCATATGAGATCTAAAAATTACGGAAGGCAGGGAAAGAAGAGAAATAACTGAAAATAATATTTAAGGGCTATCTTTCTCCAGCAGTAAAGGAGCATGCGGGATTTGCTTTCAAAAAGACTAAACACGGGTAGGTGAGTCACAACCAGGGCTTCAAAAGGGTTACTTCTGGGGTATGACCCCTATTTTTGGAGGACCAAGGCCTGTCTGCTGCCCGCACACTCACATCTGGTTGGCCCATGTCCCTGCCCTTTCCTCCCCGCTAGTCTGGAATAAATGATAAGTCAAACAGTGGCGGCATGACACCCAAGTGGCATTTACCAATGATTTGCAGACAACTTCCCGGACCTAATCTACCCAAGACATGCTACCCCCACCCAAGAGGTGGCCTTCTCATCAGGACGCTACCCCGCCCACATTGGTGGCCTTGGTGGCCGTCTTATCAGGGCTGCGCTCTGAAAGGAGGCGCTTCGGGGTCAAGGCGGCTCCAGACCCGCCTCCCGAAGACCCCAGGCTGTCACAGAGGCCCCGACCCGCCACCTGGCCCATTCCGGCGTTACATCCGAGGCCCGGTCATCCCGATATCCCAGTCCTGAGACCTAAGCGGGTAGTTAGAGGGTGCTGGGGTGTTGGTGCAGAGTACGACGCTCTATTTTCTGTGCTCGGGAGCAGAAACGAGGCATGGGGAGTCGAGAAGGAGCAGGGGATGGGCAGGGTCACACGGAGAACAGGAGGTGGCCACCACAAACATGCAAACAGCAAAACTGGGACCGGAGTTCCTGTAAACCAAGGCAGGAGTTGGGGTGACGGGGAAACCCGGACGCAGCTCCCGATACATTGAGGGGAACAGCCTCCGTGGGGCTGAAGGGCCCAGCGCGCTTGGACTTGCTGTGGGGGCGGCTGCATGCAGCCCGGAGCTCCGCACCGCGGGACTTGCGGCCTGCGGCCGAGACAGGGGAGGGGTCAAGGCGGCGGGGAGCGAGGTCCGAGGCAGGGGGCGGGGCCCGGGCAGCCGGCCAGGGTCGTAGCCCCGGCAGGGACAAGGCGGCCGGGGGTTGGGGCCGAGGCGGTGACAGAGGACAGGAGGCCGAGGCACGACCAGGGGGCCGAGGGGCCAGGGAAGCCCGAACAAAGCCGACGCAGACTGGCTACTCACAACAAGAAGCTCATGTCGGCCGCGGCGCGGGCTGGGGACTCGGCGGTCGCAAGGCCTCCGACGGCGTCGGGCGAGGAGGAAGCTGCGGGAGGACGACGGAGCTGGGCGGTCTGGCGGGAGGAGGAAGACAGGGCCCGGCTGTCCGGCG
>NW_003852586.1:1014494-1021813 GCF_000181295.1 Otolemur garnettii
GAGGCAGGAGACTCGCTTGAGCCCAGGAGTTGGAGGTTGCTGTGAGCTGTGATGTCACAGCACTCTACCCAGGGGGACAGCTTGAGGCTCGCTCTCAAAAAAAAAGAATGCCGGGTACACCTAGAATATGTGACCACAGCATCACCATTTTCTTTACCCACATCAAATCACATCCATCAAATCAATAGTAAGTTCTCAAGGAATCTTAACAAAACATAATACGTGCATACATTAACACACATTTCTCTATCATTCCAAAGGGCAGAATAGACTCGAAGGTAATGAAAATATGAAATTTAACATAAAGCTTAATTCTGAAAGAATTGTGTTACCTTAGCTACAGGCTAAGAAATTATGTTTGGTGCGCGGCGCGCTGGTACCCCCTATAATGCCCGTCCTCTGGGAGGTTGAGACAGGAGGATCACTTGAGCTGGGGAGTTCCAGACCAGACCTAGATCAGAGACCTCTCTGCTAAAAATAGAAAAACTAGCCCAGCATCGTGGTGGGCGCCTGTAGTTCCAGCTAAGTCAAGGAGGCTGAGGCAGAGGATTGCTTAAGCCCAGGAGTTTGACGTTGCTGTGGGCTGTAAGACCACGGCGTTCTAGCCTGAGTGACACAGTGAGACTCTGCCTCAAAAATAAAGATGTGTTTGTGAAGAGTTGAGTTAAACTGTCAGAGCTTCAGTTTCACCCCCTTTAAAATGAGTGAAGGGGATTTTTACATGATTTCTAAGATGTCTTCCAGTTCTAAAGATTTTTTTCTGGCCAGATGCAGAGGCTCATGCCCATAATCCTAGCACTCTGGGAGGCCAAGGCAGGTGGACTGCTTAGGCTTACCGGTTTGAGAACAGCCTGAACCAGAGCAAAACCCTGTCTTTACTAAAAATACAAAATACTGAGACAGGAGGATCGCTTGAGCCCAAGAGTTGGAGGTTGCTGTGAGCTATGATGTCACCATGGCACTCTACCCAGGGCAACTGCTTTGAGACTCTGTCTCAAAAAAAAAAATAGATTTTGTATTGAAGTATTTCAGGTTTAAAAAAAAATAGGAATGATTGAATAAGTATTAGAGTATCCACTTTGTAACCCCTCATGGATTAATGGATCTACCCATTAATCATTCACTAGTATCACAAGAGAGACAGCTGGGATTTTGTGTTAGAATATACCATCGCTCATAAAGACATCTTGCAGCAGAATAGAATCTGATCAAGCCTCTATCTATATCCAATTTACAGGAAATATAAGGAACAGAATAATGTGGTAAAGAACATGTAGAAATTATACCACATGGGCACAATCAGCAAAATCCAAACCATACAGAAACTATGCAAAACCCAATTTCTTCAACAAAGGAGTTTCAGGAAAAAAATAGAGCTGAAGGAAAATCCTAGCCGTAATAGAAACATAAGAGAAAATCAACCAGGTGCAGCATGCACTTATTTGCATCCTGATTCAAACAAGCAATCTGAAAAACAACACCAATGTGTGTGTCATTTGTGAGATGCTGAAAATTTGAATACTGACTGGATGTTTTTTCTTTTCTTTTTTTTCCCATTCTGTCACCCAGGCTAGAGTATAGTCACCTAACCACAGTCACTGCAGCCTCAACCTGGGCTCAAGCAATGCTCCTGCCTCAGGCCCCCAAGTAGCTAGAATACACATGCCTGCTAATTATTTAAAAATTTTTGCAGAAATGGGTCTTGCCCTGTCTAGTCTCAAATTCCTGAGCTCAAAGAATACTGCCTCAGCCTCTCAAAGTGCTAGGATACAGGTGTGAGTTACCATACCCAGCCTGATTGAATTTTTTTATATGGTATTAGGAAGTTAATATTAATTTTGGTGACAAGCTCAGCACCCGTAGCATAGTGGTTACGGTGCTGGCCACATACACTGAGGCTGCCAGGTTTGAGCCTGGCCTGGGCCAGCTAAACACTGATGACAACTGCAACAACAACAACAACAACAAAAATAGCCAGGTGTTGTGGCGGGCTAGTAGTAGTCCCAGCTACTCAGGAGGCTGAGGCAAGAGAATGCTTAAGTCCAAGAGTTTCAGGTTCCTGTGAGGGCAACATAGACTCTATCTCAAAAAAAAAAAAATTGGTGATGATATTATAGTTATGATTATATTTGACTCCTTACCTTTTAAATAATATATACTAAAATATTTAAAGGTGAAATAATATGCCTAGGATTTGATTCAGAATAAAATGGGAGGGGCCCGTGAGGTGACTCAGGTATGTAATCCTAGCCCTCTGGGAGGCCAAGGTGGGAGGACTGCTTAAGGTCTGGAGTTCAAGACCACCTGGAACAAGAGTTAAACCCCTGTCTCTGCAAAAAAATAGAAAAAAAATATTAGCTGGGTGTAGTGGCAGGTACCTGTAATCCCAGCTGCTCGGGAGGCTGAGGCAACAGGATCACTTGAGCCCAGCAGTGTAAGATTACAGTGAGCTATGATGACACCATCATAGTCTACCCAGGGTGACAGAGCACACTGTTTCTGAAAATGAATAAATGAATAAAATAGGAAGGGAAAGTGAGCGTATAGATAAAACAAGATTGGCCACAATTGTCATTATCAAAGCCCAATAATGAGTACATATGGATTGTTATACTCTGCTGTCTACTTTTGTGTAGTTTTGAAATATTCCATAATAAAAGCAAATAAATCCATTCTTGAATAAACCTAGAAGTTCTGTTAACGATGGGGATTTAAAGTGGCTGAAAGATTTTTTTTTTTTTTTTTGGAGACAGAGTTTCACTATATCACCCTCTGTAGGTGCTGTAACATCACAGCTCACAGCAACCTCGAACTCCTGGGCGTAAGAGATCTCTTGCCTCAGCCTCCCAAGTAGCTGGGACTACAGGCACCCGCCACAACACCTGGCTATTTTTTGTTGCAGTTGTTTAGCTGGCCCAGGCCAGGTTTGAACCCGCCACCTTTGGTGTATGTGGCTGGTGCTATAACCACTGTGCAATCAGCATCGAGCCTGAAGATGATTTTTTTAGACTAGAAGCTTCTTTCTTGCCCTCATGTTAGCCAGCTTTTTCTGCTTAATTATAATTATAAACAGGTTTATTTACCTATAAAACTAAAAGCAAATGCTATTAGTGCTTAAGGAAAGAAATTCTGAATTCAAATCCTGTGACTAAATCTGGGCCTCAGAATTTCTTGAATAGCTGTTCTTTTTTGACTCAGAAATATGAACAGACTCTGAAAAACAGACACCTGAGCAACAAACAACTAGAAAATGTAACCTGGGCAAACATGTCCTTGGTAATCCAATGAAACGCGTCCTGCTGGGTAGAAGTGCTGTGGCTGCACAATATTCAGATGTCATAATTTCATCTAATTAGTTCATTACATAAGGCTTTTTTTTTCCTGACTACTTGTGAATGTCTTCTGATAGGCTTGTAAGATCTTCATAGATTTTATTTCTATTTATTTGTTATACTGCCCCATGAAGTTAATCCTGTATTAGGTGTTAGTTTCCCCATTTTATAAATAAGGAAGGTAATGCTAAGAGGTTATGAAACTTGCTCAAGATCATAGCTAGTGAGTACAATCTGAATATAGTAAAGTCTATTTCCCTCATCTCTCCACCTCCTCAATGAACTAAATTAGAATAAACATATTCTAAGTGGATTTGGGCATGTACACAGTCTGACTCAATAGCCTGACCCTTACCAATGGTCTTTAAATTTTAATGCGCATCTTGCTTCATTAAAGACAAACCAATATACAGTTATAAGTGCTTCTCAAAGACAAATTAAATTGACATGGCAGAAGAGAGTGGAGGTGTGAAAGGCTGGTCCACGAGGCTTGCTGTCTTCCTGTGTACTCATTTATTGCTAAAACTAATGGAGCGTCACACACAGAGCTCCTTGTTTAATGTGCAAAATGGAAGATGGACTGTTCCACCAACCACACACCACTTCAAGCTGTTTATTCTTTTGAACATGAGGTCCATGCAATGGAATGACTAGATTTTAGGGAATGATAAGGTATGAATCATTCAGGGACCTCACCTGTTTGGGAGAATTAGATTCTGTATATTCAGAAGTGAGTAATATGTATTTACTCGTTGCATTTAAATTCCAGTTGCACTTATAAACAGGATAATTTAATAAAACTTCTATTTCCTCCACTCATCATTGCCAACATCACTTTGGTGTTTTGAGGCACCACAACATACAAATTGATTTTTGTGGCTCAGCGCCCGTAGCACAGTGGTTACAGTGCCAGCAACATACAGTGAGGATGGCGGGTGTAAGCCCAGCTAAACAATGGGCCAACGAAACGATGACATCTGCAACAAAAAATAGCCGGGTGTTGTAGCAGGAGCTGGTAGGCCCAGCTACTTGGGAGGCTGAGGCAAGAGAATTGCTGAAGCCCAGGAGTTTGAAGTTTCTGTGAGCTATGATGCTACAACACTCTACAGAGGGCAACATAGTGAGACTCTGTCTCAAAAAAAAGAAAAGAAAAGAAAAAAATTGATTTTTGGTTTTGAAAAGCCTGTCTTTTAAAACTTTTTTTTTTTTTCAGTTTTTGGCTGGGGCTGGGTTTGAACCAGTCACCTCTAGCATATGGGGCCGGCGCCCTACTCCTGTGAGCCCCAGGTGCTGCCCAGAACATTTTTTTTGAGACAGAGTTTTACTTTATCACCCTTGGTAGAGTGACATTGTATCATAGCTCAGAGCAACCTCAAACTCTTGAGCTGAAGTGATTCTCTTGCCTCAGCCTTCTGAGTAACTGGGACTACAGGCACCTGACATGATGCCCAGCTATTTTCTTTTTTAGAGACAAGGTCTCTCTCTAGCTCAGGCTGGTCTCCTGAGACAGGGTCTCACTCTAGCTAGGCTGGGCTCGAACTTGTGAGCTCAGGTAATCTGCCTGCCTCAGCTTCCTAGACTACGGGGATTACGGGGGTGAGCCATCATGCTCTGCTTTTCAGAACTTTTTAGAAGGTACTACTTTAGGTATAATTTTGAGGCTCTCAGGCCATAGGTTAAAAATTATTAAAAGTTTCCAGCATGGGCTGGGCGTGGTGGCTCACGCCCATAATCCTAGCACTTAGAAGGCCAAGGCAGGTAGACTGCCTTAGCTCACAGGTTCAAGACCAGCCTGAGCAAGAATGAGACCTTGTCTCTTAAAAAAAAAATAGGCGTTTGGCAGGTGCCTATAGTCCCATCTACTTGGGAGGCTGAGGCAAGAGAATCGCTTGATCTCAAGAGTTTGAGGTTGCTGTGAGCTATGATGCCATAGCACTCTACCAAGGTCAACAAAGTGAGACTGTGTCTCAAGCAAAAAAAAAAAGAAAGAAAGAAAAAAGTTTCCAGCATGGACCTTGTACTTGCTCCATGAATACTGAACTGAATTTCTTCATCTGTCAAGTTTGCCATTGACCAGAATTGATTGTTTTTCTGCTAAACTCAAACCATGTAGCCACTTCATAGCTGCTATAGGGAAGAGGAGAGGGTAGTTCCTTTGTGAGCCCATTCAGAGCTGCTTTTCCCAAATTGATAAGACACTGCCATGGTCAGAAAGTCTAAAATTAACCCCACCAGCTGCCTTTTTGGTTTGCAGGAGCTTCAGTCTGCTGTGCTTTAAAAGTTTGTTTTCTAGAATGCAATGCGTCTGGAAACTCAACACAGAAGTCTCTCCTGGAATCTCAAAAACGCCTGGCAACAATGTTGCTGAGTGTGTCGGATGAGTGTTCATCTTTGAACCTTGCTGGAGTTTCCCAGAGGGCAGGCTGCTGCTGTGCTGTGGCTTCAAGGCCTCTATTCAGCGCACCCACCTCCGCCAGGTCCTTCAGCTTGAAGGACCATATATAGACATAAGATCCCAACTGGGTGCAACTTAAAAATATCTTAGGAATCAGCAGCTGTTACTTTCCCCCCACACATTCCCAGTTGGCTTAATTCAGTAGCTTCCGCTGCCAGAGCCCTTAGAGCTGGGCACTAGGTACTAACACGGCTGCCCTCCATCCACCTCCTCCCTCAGAACAACAGAAAGCAGAGCTGGGGGGGTAAAAGGGATCAGTTATGAGCAGCTGAGGGTTTGCCTCAAGGTAAAGAATGAAATATGCAAGTCACATCTTAGAAGATGGTTTTGAATCTCTGCCACTGGAACCCTGAGACTCTCGGCAGTCCCCAATTGTGGCCATTTGCTCCCTCACACCCAAGGCCATTACCATGTCCTCTTTTTGGCATCCCTCTGTTTTCAGTAGTTGTCATAGTCACAACCATAGCAACCTGAGCAGGCCACAATCCTCACACAGCTGGAGACGTTAAGGCTTTACACAACACAATCCCCAGTCCTGTAGCAACAGGAGTCTGGTTTCTGCTAGTAAAACTACTTGTTTTTCCTAAGGAGAAATATTCCAACCCTCCCTCAATGTTATTATCCTTGAAGTCTGCACAGCATCAGAGTAACCAAGAAACATGCACACAGCAGAGAGCCAGGTAATAAGTCCCACCTTGAAATGTGACCAAATATTTCCAAATCCCTTGTTTATGGGCTGTACTTTGGGTTTCCATTTGGACACAGAATTAAAAGGGGTTAGCAAAAGAAAACTTTGGTGGGCAGGAAGATATCCTGCCTGAATAGAGCTTTTAAAGGCAGTGATCTTGTCCTGCACTCCTCACAGGGACCATTGGAGACCTTCCTGGAGCCTTGCAGGGTGAGCGACCCTTCTCAGTCCCTCAATACTTCATTAAACATCTGCATCTCCATAAACCGGTCACCACGTTAAAAGTGAGGACACAGAAGAAACACACAATGTCACAACTTGGAGGAACAAGTTTTTAGCGGTGGAAACTGACAAGTAAACACATCACCAAGGCACAAACTGTGTCTTCTTAAAACAAGATCAAAGGGCTCCTGGAGCCCAGCTGGTTAAAGAGGGTTGCTTTAATGTGAGGAGGAAGGTGAGGATTTAGAAGAAGTTTGCCACAAAGTGACTCTGAAAGGGTCAGTGGATCTCCAGCTGAAAGGGGTGACTGAAAGGGAAGAGGCCAGGAGGAGACCAGAGGTGTAGGGTCTGAATCAAAGCCCCTGTCCTGGCTCGGGGCCTATAGCTCAACCGGCTAAGGCACCAGCCACATACACCTAAGGTGGCGGGTTCGAATCCCCAGCCCGGACCCGCCAAACAACGACATGAATTGGCTCGGCGCCTGTGGCTCAAGCGGCTAAGGCGCCAGCCACATATACCTAAGGTGGCGGGTTCAAATCCCCAGCCCAGGCCCGCCAAACAACAATGATGGTTGCAACCAAAAAAAATGGCCAGGCATTGTGGCGGGTGCCTGTAGTCCCAG
>NW_003852586.1:1021833-1032187 GCF_000181295.1 Otolemur garnettii
AAAAAAAAAAAAAAAGCCCCTGTCCTTACGAAGTCTGCATTCTCCTGGGGAGCAGGTATTCTGAATCTACGTTAGTGTAAAAACCCCTAGTAATATTTGTATTTTAATTATCCTTAATTATGACATGAAAATCTCAACCCTTATAAATTTTTAAAAATTAAGGTATCAGGAATCACAGCATAAATACAGAAGGCCTCTGTCTACCATGTGCAGGGGTCCTTAAACTTTTTAAACAGGGGGCCAGTTCACTGTCCCTCAGACCGTTGGAGGGCCAGACTGCAGGCCCCAGGACGAGCTGGCTGCTAAGCAGGACGGGCAGCAGCGGCAAAAACACCTGGCGGGCTGGATAAATGTCCAAGGCGGGCTACATGTGGCCCGCGGGCCATAGTTTGAGGACGCCTAAATTGTAGACCGTAGTTCCAACACTTAGCTGGAACTCTGCTTTAGTTGATAACACGGAATTACAAGTCCAGTCCTATAAGGTACTGTGAATAATGAAAGTATGGCCTTCAGCTGTAGACTCAAGGACAGCACAGCCAAATGGCAGGGCTAGAATTGAAGCAGGTGTGTACGCGTAAAGAAATTCAGACAGACCCACAATTCTGTTCCTGAAAACAAAGCCTCCTCCTCCTCCGCTGCTTCCTTCCTCCCTCTGGCAACCTTCAGAGACTTGCGTCATCTATCAGAGTCACTGTCATGCTTGTAATTTCCATAAATTGTCACTGGATCATCAACAGCCCTCCCCAGCCACACAGGATGGCTCAAAAGGCCTGTCCTCCCACAAGGCCTGTGCAGTCACTCTGGACAGGATCAAAAGTGACTGTTTCCTGTGATGTCCTGGGGCTGACTGCACTGCCCGTCCTGCCAAGACGCAGAGAGCTATGTCATCACGGAAGCATGTGGGAAGCGAGGCCAGTGCTGGAAAGAGGCCACAGAACCCTCAGGAAATGAAGGGAACTAATATTTATTTTCTGCTGTGTAATTTTCTGCCAGCAGTCTTCCAAGACTCCTTACATCTCACTTCTCACCAAACCCTATGAGGCAGGTGTTACTGTAGGGATAAGCTTAGGGATAGTCAGCTTCCAATTCTACGAATGGAAGCTAATGCACGTCTGATACAAGACCCATAGTAAGCATTGGATCCAGAATTCTGAACCCAGGTCTACCTGGTAGAATCAAACCATCCAGGGTATTGTATTTTTTTTTTTTTTTTGAGACAGAGCCTCAAGCTGTCCCCCTGGGTAGAGTACCATGGCATTACAGCTCACAGCAACCTCCAACTCCTGGGCTCAAGGGAGTCTCCTGCCTCCGCCTCCCAAGTTGCTGGGACCACAGGCACCCGCCACAAGGCCCGGCTATTTTTTTTTTTTTTTGGTTGCAGCCGTCATTGTTGTTTGGCGGGTCCGGGCTGGGGATTCGAACCCACCACCTTAGGTGTATGTGGCGGGCGCCTTAGCCGGTTGAGCTATAGACGCCGAGCCAGGGTATTGTATTATGGAAGAACTGGGATTTTAAGTGGCACCCATAGTATTATATAACATGAATCACATATTAGAAAAGCTATTCTTTTGAAATTTGTTTTCATTTTTTCTGATGATATCAAGGAAAAAGTCTTGGTTTGATGCTTTCCAACAGCCTTCTCTTTTTTTCTTGACACAGAGTAGAGTGTTATGGCATGACAGCTCACAGAAACCTCAGACTCCTGGGTTCAAGTGATCCTCCTGCCTCAGCATCCCAAGTAACTGGGACTACAGGTGCTCACCATTACATCTGGCTAATTTTTCTCTATTTTTACTACAATAGGGTCTGGCTCTTCTTTTTTTCTTTAAGAGACAAAGTCTCACTTTGTCGCTCTCAGAAGAGTGCTGTGGCATCATAGCTCACAGCAACCTCCAGCCCTTGGGCTTAGCCGATTCTCTTGCCTCGGCCTCCTGAGTAGCTGGGACTACAGGTGTCTACCACATTATTTTTTTGTTGTTGCAATTTGACTGGGGCCAGGTTCCAACCTGCCACCCTCAGTATATGGGGTCAGGGCCCTGCTCACCGAGCCAAGGTGCCACCCTAGGGTCTGGCTCTTGCTCAGGCTGATCTCAAACTCCTAAACTCAAGCAATCCACCTTCCTTGGCCTCCCAGAGTGCTGGGATTAGTGCCACCATGCCTGGCCCTTTTTGCTGTTTTTTAGGATTACCTTTAAGAGAGCACAGATCGAGGCCCAAAGACGTCAGCAGGCAATAGTATCTGGCTAGAGCTTAACACTATTTTGCTATTATTTAGATTTACTTGCATGTTTTTGTACTGCACGTGATACTGGTTTCCATTTATAGCAGTGATATAAGTTACAGCCTATTAGCTAAGCTTGGAATCTCTGGCACTACAGACTCCAAATTCAGCTATTTACTGGCTGAATTAGACAAGTTCACTATCCCTCTGTTTCCTCACTTCTAAGATAGGTTTGATGATAGTAAGATAGGCTGATGGGCTGATTCCATGAGATAGTGCCTTTTCATTTAAACACTTACTTAAGATACATTTTTATGAAGTTTAAAAGAAAATGAACTGACTTCAATCAGAGTTTCTTTTGAGATAGAGTCTCACTGTGAGATGCCCTGGGTACAGGGCCATGGCCTCAGCCTAGCTCACAGCAACCTCCAACTCCTGGGCTCAAGCAATCCTTCCTCAGCCACCTGAGTGCCTGGGACTACAGGCATCTGGCACAACATCTGGCTAATTTTTCTATTTTTAGTAGAGATGAGGGCTCACTTGCTCAGGCTGGTCTAAATGAGGGTTTCTTAATGTTGGCACTGCTGACAGTGTGGGCCCCTAATTCTTCATGGAGAGAGACTGTGCTCTTTATCATAGCGTGTGTATCAGAGTCCCTATAGTGTAGGCGAGGTGAACCGCACCATACTCCTGGCACTTTGTGAGGTCAGGAGGATCACCTGAGCCCAGAAGTTCAACACGAGCCTGGGCAACATAATGGGACCCTGTCTATAAAAATAAAAAATAAATTAGTCTGGGCTCAGCGCCCATAGCACATTGGTTACAGCCACATACACTGAGCCACATGCACTGAGGCCTCAGGTTCAAGCCCGAGGGCCAGCTAAACAAGAGTGACAACTCCAACAAAAAATAGCCAAGTGTTGTGGCAGATGCCTGTAGTCCCAGTTACTTAGAAAGCTGAGGCAAGAGAATCACTTAAGCCCAATTGTTTGAGGTTGCTGTGACACCACAGCACTCTACCAAGGGCGACACAGTGAGACTCTGTCTCAAATAAATAAATAAATAATACATAATAAATAAATTAGGCTGGCATGGTGGCTTGCACCTGTCGTCCCAACTACTTAAGGGCCGAGGTTGGAGGATTGCTTGAACCCAAGACTTTGAGGCTCCAGTAAGCTATGATCTCATCATTGCACTCCAGCTTGGGTGACAGAGCGAGACCCTGTCTCAAAAAACAGAAGATACATGATCATGTTTATTTTGGGGAAAGAATAAGGAAGTGAAACATACATTTAATAAGGAAGAAGTGTCCATTTCCTTGCTATAAGCTCCAGGCAAACTGCTAAAGCCTTTGCTCCTTTGAACTCTAAACTCATTATCTGGGGAGGCTGAGGCAGGTGGATTGCTTGAGCTCAGGAGTTCAAGATCAGCCTGAGCAAGAGCAAGACCCCGTCTCTAAAAATAGCCAGGCATTGCAGCAGGCCCCTGTAGTAGTAGTCCCAGCTACTCAGGAGGCTAAGGTAGAGGATCGTCTGAGCCCAGGAGTTTGAGGTTGTTGTGAGCTGTGATACTACTGCACTCTACCCAGGGTGACAAAATGAGACTCTGTCTCAAAACAACAAAAAAAAAAATTACATTGATAAAATTATAACTTTACCAACTGTCAGTAGAATTGTATAGCCAGTGAAAGGTGAGATGAGTATGTTCAGACTATTCTAGGAGCTGTTTATAGTTTTGTTTACAGTTTTGATGTGCTAATGTGTGAAAGAGGGGATGGTCCTGCAGAAAGCTAAATGGACCCTACTTTATTACTCACCTCCTTGTTGGGTTACCATTAACCTTGGATGTCATTTTAATTTTCTAGACTTCAGTCTAGATATATCATATTATATAAAAAATGTATACATATATATTTCACATATATTTTTCATATATGTAAAATAATAAACCCCTGTTATAAAATTTTTCTTAAATTTATATATGCTACATGATGGAGAAGCTGTGAAAATGCATTAAAATTGGCATAAAATTAAGTTATCCTATTTAGCTTTTCATCAGTTTTAGGCCTCCTTTTTTAAAATCAAAATTTGACCCTGATTAACATCATTAGCATCTGACAAAGCCAAAGAGAAACATATTTTTCCTCTAATTAACTTTTTTTCAGTGCTGAAGCATTTTAAAAGTGAATTAAAGCATATCATTCCACTTTTAAGACTTCAGTATGCATGTGTGAGGAAAATACTTCTTGCCTACCAAAATAACATAATCACATATAAAAAAGGAGTAATTCCTTAGTATCCTCTAAAACCCATTCTATACACAGGTTTTTCCAATTATCTCCCAGGATGTTCTGGCTCCACACTTTGCCTCTAGGTGTCGTAGCTGCAAGCAGAGCTGGGAGCAAGCGCCAGGTGCTACACTGTCCACGGTGTGCCCCCAAGGCTGCAGGACAGAGAGGGAGGTGGGGGCGGCGGAGACCCAGGGCGAGTCTGAGTGTACGGCCCCAGGCCCCAGGCCCTTGTTCCTGTGGGGCCATCCTCCGGGAGGCTGGGTAAATTCATGCATTTTAGGAAAGTATGGTGGGAACAAGGGGGAATTTACCTGCCAATTTGTATTTCCTTTTGGCCAAACACTGGGCCCGTGGTTACAGATGCTCAGGCACCCAGTAAGCTGGAGTATTTCCGGCCTGGTCATCACAAGGAAACTCTAGGCAGGACTCAAGAGTTGAGAAGCACCAGCCCTGGTGGCGTGCAGTGGAGCAGTGCCCACGCAAGAGGTGCTGGCAAAGTGGTCGCACAGAGCTGCTCCCTGCAGCTGCTCTCTCCTCCAGAGAGAGAACAGTGCCCAAAGGTTATTTTGAAACAGTGACATGGTGGCTTGGTGCCTGTAGCTCGAGTGACTAAGGCACCAGTCACATACACCAGAGATGGCAGGTTTGAATCTAGCCTGGACTGCCAAACAAAGACAACTATAACCAAAAAACAGCTGGGCATTGTGGCAGGGGCCTGTAGTCCCAGCTACTCGGGAGGCTAAGGCAAGAGAATCGCATAAGCCCAGGAGTTGGAGGTTGCTGTGAGCTGTGACGCCACAGCACCCTACCCAGGGTGACAGCTTGAGGTTCTATCTCAAAAAAGTGACATGTTGATACTCTTAAAATCTGGAATTGTCACCTGTGACACGGATTTGCTGAAGAGATGCACGTCCTGTGACTTCTGTATTCTGGATCTGTCTGCAGGCTTCCAGGGAAGTCATCCCCTTGTTCTTCTACCTCTGTATTTCCCATAAACTAGAAGTTCAGTATAAAGGTGACACAGATTCAAGTTAAACATTTTTGACTAGAACACAATGAATGATATTGTGTATTTTATCTCTTATCATTTTAGGAAACACATTCTAGTTCATTCCACTAATAAGATGCTAAAACTAGCCACTGGAACAAGGTAATACTCTGCAATCGTTCTTACTGTTATTTTTTATTCTCCCCCAAAGATATGTTGAAATAGAATCTTAATAACAAACATGCAACGTGTTTTAATTTTAATACATAATATGACAACAGGCCAGGCACCGTGGCTCACACCTGTAATTCTAGCACTCTGGGAGGCCGCGGTAGGTGGTTAGCTTGAGCTCACGAGTTGGAGACCAGCCCCACCAAAATCAAGACCCCCATCTCTACTAAAAGTAGAAAAAAAATGAGGCAAGAGGATCACTTGAGCCCAAGAGTTGGAGGTTGCTCTGAGCTATGACACCACGGCATTCTACTCAGGGCAACAGCTTGAGATTCTGTCTCAAAATCAAAACAAAACAAAAACAGAAAAGAAAAAGTAAACATTTAAATTAAGATGCAAAGAAGAATTCCAGCTAAAGAAATGTACAGTAAATCTGAGGCTCATTAACCTAGTAGAATTGAGTGATACTATGGAATCATTGGCCAGTTTGGATCTGGTAGGAATGAGATGGCAATAATATGAAATGTGGTTATTTTCCTGATCACTGTCACATCTGAATTATTACAGCAAGGGCTTAAAGAATTATATGGTACTGACTATACCACAAATAACAGCACTTTTTTTTTTGAGACAGAGTCTCACTACATTGCCCTCAGTAGAGTGCTGTGGCATCACAGCTCACAGCAACCTCAAACTCTTGGGCTTAAGCAATTCTCTTGCCTCAGCCTCTCATATAACTGGGACTACAGGACCACTGCACCCAGCTATTTTTTGTTGCAATTGTCATTGTTTTTTAGCTAGCCCAGGCTGGGTTTGAACCCACCACCCTTGGTGTATGTGACTGGCACCATAACCACTGTGCTACAGATGCCGAGCCAGTAGTGGCACTTTATATAAGCATTTAATAATAATGTGCGATAATAATTTAATATTTTAAAGCATTTGATAATAAGCTATTCTTTAAATTCTGGGCATTATTCTAAGTGCCTGGCATATTGTACCTTGTTTTATCTTCATAAAAGTTGAAGTGGGTACCGATACTGTCCTATGAGGACGAGGTGGGTGCCAAGTCGGTCCTACAAGGTCGAGGTGGGTCCTGAGACGGTCCTACGAAGTCAAGGTGGGTGCCAAGACGGTCCTACAAGGTTGAGGTGGGTAGTGATTTTGTACTATGAGGTCGAGGTGGGTGCTGATACTGTCCTATGAGGTAGAGGTGGGTGCCGATATTGTCCTACGAGGTCAAGGTGGGTGCTGATATTGTCCTATGAGGTTAAGGTACTGATTGTCAGGACGCAGGACTGGCCACATCTCCAGCCCCCAGCTTATCTAGGTTCGAGATGTAGACCGCTAGGCTACCTTGCTCAGAAAAATTGCTCTTAAGTGCCTGAGGGCTCTTTAGCAGAAGGAAGAGAGAGAGAAAGACAGTATTTGAGGGAGTAAAGAAGTCTTAGTAAGACAAAGCCATCTTAGCAGTCTTTCATAGAGAAAGACGCGGTGCAGGAGAAGCGACAGACTCAGAGTGAGCAGGTCCCTGACAGAATGCGTGCTCCCAAATGCCTGCTCCTCCAGCCTCTTGCAAACATGCTCCCATGGCGCTTAACACCGCAGGTGTAGAGAATGCCAATCACCGATGCTCTCCTCTTGCGAGCTCTCATGTTTGTTAGGAGAGCCAAACCCCTCCCCAAGTGCTTTTCACCACGGTGTTACATTACCGAGCTGTGACAGGAGTTTCTTATAACTCTTACTCCTCCTTGCCTTACGCTATATGGGCTGCTACAAGTGAGATTGTCATATGAGGTCAAGGTGAGTACCGATATTGTCCTATGAGGTCGAGGCGGGTGCTGATATTGCCCTAGGAGGTCAAGGTGAGTAATGATATTTTCCCCTTTTATGAGTACAGAGCCCGGAGCAGAGGTTCTCTGACTCAGAACGTGCTTCTCCCAGACACCCACAACGTCATCACCTCTCTCCGTTCACGTTTGTTCAGTATTACGCCCTTATGCCGCCTCTGCTACCATGACAGATGGAGACCTGCCCCGTTTCCTGGCTCTCCTCTGTCCTTCCCTGCTCATTTTCCCTCCATAGCACTTACCAACCTTGTGTGGTGGCTTTGTGATGTGTCGACTTGGCCAGGCTGGACTGCACTTTCCAGAATTCTCCTCCCTGTACATTCTCAGAGTGGCCACAGGAGACACGTGGCCCAAGACCGGGAAGGCAGGAGGAGGCAGCGACTGTGCTGTTTTCCCTTCAGGCCAGGGCAGGGGCTGAGTGTTGTCACAAGCTGCCCATTGTCACCTGTCTGCTGGCTCACCTCCTTGGTGTAGGACAGAAAGTCTGCATCTTCAGCTTCTCTGACTCCTGGGCCACGCTGAGTGTCATGCTGAGAGGTACCAGCTTCTCCCACAGGATACCTGCACTGTCAGCACTGGAAGTGGAGAGAACAGTGGTGGTCCAGTCTTTGTAGAGAAATACAGTGTGGCAACAGGACCATGTGCAAATAATCTACCAGTCTCACCCTGTGCCCTCGTCCTGAAGCCACTGGCGTCACAGAATGATGAAATGGCCTTTGAAGACTCATGTATGGCACCAGCTGTAGCATAGGGCACAGCTTTTGAGGCTGAGGCAACGTCCTCTGGGATGCTGTATAAATCAGAGCTGACACAGTGCTCTTTGTTTCCCTGGCAGGACTCAGGTCTGGGGAGTGAGGGGTGAACATGGGCACAGCTTCTTTCATTATTATCCCTTGTGATCCACTAGAGAGCTTTTTGCTTATTATCACAGACTCTAGTTTCTACTAGTCCAGAGGTATCAGTTCCAAAGGGAGGAATGCTTCCATCAAAGGACACAATAATGGTTCCACTAAGCTGGAAGTTGAGACTGCTGCCTGGTCCTCATGCCAACGAATAAACAGGAAAAACATGGGGTTACTGTACTTGCTGGGG
The DNA here is from genome assembly GCF_000181295.1 of Otolemur garnettii. Taxonomy (NCBI): domain Eukaryota; kingdom Metazoa; phylum Chordata; class Mammalia; order Primates; family Galagidae; genus Otolemur; species Otolemur garnettii. Next base: position 1,030,446 of record NW_003852586.1, read on the forward strand.
TGACTGATCTTAACTACAGGGGAAAATCAGTTGCTACTGCACAATGGGTTAAGGGCACATGTATGTCTGGAATGCGGACGACCTGTGGAATGCGGGTGTACTGCCCTGTCCTGTGATTAAAGTCGGGAGGAAATTACAACAGCATAACTTAAATGGGAATGTGGATGACCCAGAGCCTTCAAAATGAAGCTTTGGGTCAAGGAACCCTGACCAGATGACCTGCTTGCTGAGGGGAAGGGACTGTGGATGGACAATGGTTATATACACCTGCTTCGGCCGACTGACTGAGCAACACTGAGGACTTCTAGAGTTACCGTGTTAAATTGAGAAAGTTACCCCAGCCACAGCAGCAACGACATAAACCTCTGACAGCTGTACACGTGGGTCACTATGAAAGTTTTGAGACAGACTGTGATACAGCCCACATTTCACTTCTTTTTTCTTTCTTTCTTTTTTCTTTTTTTCTTTTTTTTTTTTTTTTTTTTTTTGCAGTTTTGGCCAGGGCCCTACTCCTTAAGCCATAGGCGCCGCCCCCACATTTCACTTCTAAGAAACACACGCCACAGCACTCTTTCTGATTCTCCCATGCAAGTTTCAGCCTGTTCAGCTGATCCATATTGCTGGCAGAGCTTCATTTGTTTCTGTCTGCTTTGATTTACATTTCTCGAATTTTGTAAATCTCATAAAACATTTTCCTTAGTTAGCCAAGGTCACTGATGAGCAAGATAGTATATGCAAATCACCTGAAGAATACACAGCTATTATAGACCAATTAAACCCACTTAAAAAAAAATTCTTTTTGAGAGCAAGTTTCCCCCTCTTGTCCAGGATAGAGTGCCATGGCATCAGCCCAGCTTACAACAACCTCAAACTTCTGGGTTTAAGTGATCCTCCTGCCTCAGCCTCCTGAGTAGCTGGGACTACAGGCACCTGTTACAACTCTCATGTTACTTCTCTATTTTTAGTAGAGACCGGGTCTCACTCTTGCTCAGGCTGGTCTCAAACTTCTGAACTCAAGCTATCCTCTCACCTCAGCCTTCCAGAGTGCTGGGATTACAGGTGTGAGCCACCTCCCCCAGCTTAAATAAATCCACTAATTGGAGAATACGATGAAAGATTAAGTGACTTTGAGAATTAAGACATCAATCACCCTCAAATTAGCATTTCAGCCAGTTGATATCACCTAGCCACTAACGAACTACAGATGGAATTCACTGAACTCTCAGCAGATGACATTTTAAGTCCCTGTGTGAGGCTAACAATATCTAGTTTATATCATTAAGGCACCTAAAGAGTTACAGATGGAATTGATTGAGCTCTCAGTAATGACATTTAAAGTTACTGATGCTAAGAAAGTCCAATTGAAATATGGAAAAATGCCCAAAAAATCCTTTCTTGCTTTCTAGCCATTTATTGCCGAGAATCTACACTCTCCTACCTCCCCCAAATCAAGGTGCCCTTAAGATCACAAATGTACTCTCAACGCTTGGGAGGCTGAGGCAGGTGGATTGCCCTGAGCTCACAGGTTCAAGACCAGCCTGAGCAAGCACGATACCCCCCTCCCCCAATCTCTAAAAAATAGCCGGGCATTGTGACAGGTGCCTGTAGTCCCATAGTCCCAGCTACTTGGGAGGCTGAGGCAAGAGAATCATTTGAGCCCAAGAGTTGGAGGTTGCTGTGAGCTGTGATGCCACAGTACTCTACCCAGGGGGACAAAGTGAGACTGTATTTTTAAAAAAAAA
>NW_003852586.1:1034155-1040317 GCF_000181295.1 Otolemur garnettii
CAGCATCACGTCGGACGGATCCCCGGGTGGAGCATCAGCATCACGTCGGACGGATCCCCGGGTGGAGCACCAGCATCACGTCGGACGGATCCCCGGGTGGAGCACCAGCATCACGTTGGACGGATCCCCAGGGAGAGCATCAGCATCACGTCGGACGGATCCCCGGGTGGAGCATCAGCATCACGTCGGATGGATCCCCGGGGGGAGCATCAGCATCACGTCGGACAGATTCCCGGGTGGAGCATCAGCTTACACTGTGGACATCTTTGCTACAAGCATATACTCAACGGTTTCCAACAAAAAGCAGACACAACACAGTCATTAAAATGTTAACTTTAAAATGAACGGTGTTCATTTTTTAATTATTAAGTATGTGGTAGTTGATTTTTACAAAATAATGTACATTTTAAAGCATATCTCACTGAAGTTTCTTGAATGCGACCTTCCAAAACAGAAGGTCTCCAACCCTGCTTTATACAGTTTATTCTGGAATTTCCAGTCCCAAAATGAAAATAATTCTTTAAAAGTCTACTTTTTATTGCCTTCCAGCACATTGTATACTATTAAGTAGACTGCCTATTGTCCACTGGAGGTTTTGATTCCATATTGTACATATTCAAGACGAACGTATGGAGGCTCAGCTGAGGCAGCGGGAGTTTCCTGGTGGGTGCCGGTCAGTCCCTTGTCAACAGCCCTGACACAGAGCTCACCCCTAGTATCACAGTCATCTGGTCACTAGTTCAGGTGTTGTCCCAGCCTAGGCTGCAAACCCCACAAAAGCGTCTTCTCTCCCTCTGTCTCTGTCTCCAGTGCTCAGCTAATGTCCTGGTTCTAAAATGTTCTATCTGTGGAAGAAAGCAGTTTTCAGTGTGCATGGCTGTGTAAGTGAATGGATGTATACTGCATGTTATACATGAGTAATTCTGAGGTGACTAAAAATTTATGATTATAGTTATTTAAGAAAGATGTACCTTCTTGTCACTTTACCAAAGAATTTTGGAATCTGAGAGGTGGCAGTGTGAACACTGACTTTGTGGCTTAATAGTTACTCAGCACTGGGCACCTTACTCATTCTCTCAGGACTCGATTTCCTCTTTTGCAAAATGAGATAATCTTGTACTTTTGTTGTGAGGATTAGAGATGATTCATGCAGCCAACATAGTGCTTAGCTCCAGATAGGTGTTCAATAAAAGTTACTTCTATTATTATTTACTACACACCTCTAGGAGAAATTAAACAAGACATTGTATGAATCATTACAATCTCTGTATGATTTTATTATAATTATTTAGAAAACAGAAAACAATGTATGTACTCTGGCTTATAGCTGGAGTTTTAGAAAAGCTTAGAATGTTCTCGTAAACCTTAGGCAATTTTCTCAAAGTCCTCAACTATGAAGGTCCTGGCTCAACACCTCTCCTACCTCCGTCACAGGACTGTTAGAAGAATCAGAAATGCAAATGAGTTTATAAACTGTCAAGTGAAAACAAATGCTAATTATATTTACATCTTTAATATGAGTGCTTCAGTTACAATTCTAAGAACATTTTTAAAAATCACTGCATTATTATATCTTAATAATAAGATATAATATTACATTATACCTTATTGCATTTTCACCTTCTTGTCAATTTTCCAAAGAAAAATCAGAGCTAAAAACTTGCCACTTGCTACTTCACAAAGTATTATGAGACACAGTATTTTTCTAAAACTCTTATCCTAAGAGATACAAGTATTCCAATTATCTGAAGTTTTAAAGGCAAAAAATGTTAGGTGCCAGCCCATATCATTAGCATAGTTCTGGTCACCTAAAACCTTCAACCATTGTTGAAGTAGATGCAGAAACTTTCAAAAAGACAGTGACACATTTCCTGAGGCACCTATTGTGCCGCTGACTTTCCCCCTAACTTTTTCTCCAGAGACTTTAGGGTAAGAGCCTTTTGTGTGAACGAACCGGGCAGGGCCTCAGCAGGATGGGATGTGACTGTGTGTTTATGTGAAGTGGGGAGTCTTAGGGGCGAGGGCAGTTCTTTCTTTTTATGTGGTTTCAGAGTTAGCAGTTACTAAACTTAGCTGCACAACAAAATCACACAAGAATCCACCCCATGCCTGCTGAGACAAAAGAACACAGGAGTCATCCAGAAAACAGCATCTGGAACACCTTCCAGCTCAGCCAGGCCTCTAGGACCTGCTGGGAGCCCCTGGCCCGATTGCCTTGGAGTCGCCCTCCTCTCCTCACTGCCCCTGATCGGAGCTGCCCTCCTCTCCCCGCCGCCCCTGGTCGGAGCCGCCCTCCTCTCCCCGCTGCCCCTGGTTGGAGTCGCCCTCCTCTCCTCCTTTACTGCTCTTTCCTTTCCCGGTGGTTCTGAAGTTCCCAGAGCTCCAATGTCAGGATGAAATCTATCTGATATGCCATTAACACTCTCCTGTGACTTAATTTAATGTGTTATTTCTTCAGAAATGCTAATGGTGGGATATGAGACTCTGTTGGCTTAAAGTGGGGGTGGTTGAGGGAGGAAAGCTTTGCTTCCTGGCCCCACAAATAACATTAGTTAGGGAATAGCTTCCTTTTACAAATCCATAGTCAGCCCTATGTAAATTTCATGCATCATTGTTCAAAGATGACTTGTAAATCAAGTGCTGCAAGTCACTATTAAACAATACTTCCCTGTTTACACTTTTCTTCTTTTTCATTTCATTTTATTTTATTTATTTACAGAGTCTCACTCTGTCACCCAGGTTAGAGTCATAGCTCACAGCAACCTCAAACTCCTACACTCAAGTGATCCTCCTGCCTCAGCCTCCCAAGTAGCTGGGACTATGAGCACCTGCCACACCAGCAGCTAATTTTTCTATTTTGTGTAGAGATGGGGTCTCCTCTTTCTCAGGCTGGTCTTGAACTTCTGAGCTCAAGGGAACTGCTCACCTCGCCTCCCAGAGTGCTAGGATTCCAGGTCTGAGCTACTGTGCCTGGCCTCGTCATCTTCTTTTTTAAAAAAAACTAAATCATAGCTGTGTACATTAATGCAATCATGGGGTGCTGGTTTTGCATACAATGTGCTGGTTTTGCATACAATTTGAAATGCTTTCATCAAACTGGTCAACATAGCTTTCACGGCATTTTCTTAGTTATTGTGTTAAGATACTCTTTTTAAAATTAGAACAAATTTGAGAGTTTTCTTAGGGAATATATGATTGCTCCTACTGGAAGTATTCAATAGTCTAGCTCTGTATTTAGCAGGGATACTATAAATGAGATTCAGCATTGAATTAAAATCTCTAAATAATCATTAATATTTTTTTGTGTCCAAATGACTATAATTCTTAACATAGCAAATTATATTTTTCATCAGGTATTTCCCCAGTTTATAAAAAATGGACTAAGCCTTTACCTAGACGCCTGTGTCTAGCTGCCTTAGTCTGTCCTCTACTGGGAGCTCCAGCCCCAGACTCGGGGTAGAGGGATTTCCACAGGTCATCCACGCAGCCCATGAACTCTCTTCTCCTGGTGCAGGCCCTGCTCTTCCCTCCCACGAACTGTCGCATCAGTCCCCTGACGACAGTCTCCTGTCTTCCTACAATCCCTCCTCCAAACTATTGCCAGAGTTGAATTTCTAGATGTAAATCTGTTTAACTCACTCCCTTATTTCAACAGGCACCCCGTTCTTCCAGGTAAAGTTCAAGTTCCTCAAAATGCATGTCCAAAATGATGTTAGCATTCCTACTAACCTTTGCAATTTCTTGAATTCTACAGGTCTTTGTATGCTTCTGAGGTTTTATTTTTTTTCTTTCTTTCTTTTTTAGTCTTTATGTTGTAATTTTTTTTTTTTAACTTTCCTCCTACTTCTACTGCCTCTGGGGTTTTGTAAAACTGTTCCCTCTGCTGGGGACAGCAGTCCCTTCTCCATTTTGCTCATCTTCATTCATTTTTTCAAGATCCAGTCTTGAAGTCAAACCTCTTTACGTTATCTTTAATTCCCTAAGGATGTGAAAAGTGTTCCTCTTCTGAGGGCCAGTGTATCCTGAAATGCCTCATCATGGCAGTAACTGCAATGTGCTACAATAGATTTTCTTATCCATTTTCCTTATTAGACTGTGGGAAACTTGAAAGTAGGGATTTAGGTATTTCTCAGCATCTAGCACAAAAATTACATAAAATAAATATTTCTAGAAATAATGACCCTCAGGCTTGGTGTCCGTAGCTCAATGGTTAGGGTGCAGGCCATGTACACTAGGGCTGGTGGGTTCAAACCTGGCCTGAGCCTGCTAAACAAACAAACAACAATAAAAACAACAACAACAAAATAGCTGGCTGTTGTTGCAGGCACCTGTAGTCCCAGCTACTTGAGAGGCTGAGGCAAGAGAATCGCTTAAGTCCAAGAGTTTGAGGTTGCTGTGAGCTGTGACGCCACAGCACTCTACCAAGGGCGATATAATGAGACTCTGTCTCAAAAAAAAGGAAGAAGAAGAAGAAAAACCTGTGTGGGAATGTCCCAAATGGCCAGACCACATTGGGAGAAGATACACCACTGAAATATGGTTCAGCATACAAATGCTATTTTTCTTTCTTTCTTTCTTTCTTTTTTTTTTTGAGACAGAGTCTTACTTTGTCACCCTTTGTAGAGTGCCATGGCGTAATTGCTCACAGCAACCTCAAACTCTTGGACTTAAGCAATGAATTCTTAAGTCCTGAGACTACAGGCTCCTGCCACAACACCCTGCTACTTTTGAGACTAGGTCTTGCTCTGGCTCAGGCTGGTTTCAAACCTGTAAGCTCAGGCAATCCACCCGCCTTGGCCTCCCAAGTACTGGGATTACAAGCATGAGCCACCACACTTGGCAGCATACAAATTCTAAATAGAGAGAGACCTAGAACTCCATGGAGATGCCATGGGGTTGTAAGAAGTACTACGCAGTAGAGATGGAGTGGGTGGTGATGATGGTGGTGGGGAATGCAATTATTTTCTTGACTTTTTCTAGGGATACCTTTTATGATAGCTTAAACCCTCACTACACCGTGCTCTTACTTGAAAAAAAAAACACCTTGAAGACACTCCTCAGGGGAACAGTTGACCTTTCCCCCATAAAATCTTGAGGATTAATATACAATAGCAGGCTGAGTAATTAGTTTTGTGTAAATGAAATACAAGTGATCATAATTATAAATTTATGAAATTAAAATTATTTTTTGAGATAGGATTTTGTTCTGTTACCCAGGCTGGAGTACAGTGGTGCAATCATAGCTCACTGCAACCTTGAACTCCTGGGTTCAAGGGATCCTCCCATCTCAGCCTCCTGAGTGGCTGGGACTACAAATATATACCTCCAGGCTTGGCTTATGTTTTTAAAAAACTTTTGTAGACATGGGGTCTAGTTACGTCGCCCAGGCTGACCCTTGAACTCCTGGCCTCAAGCAATTCTCCTACTTGGCCCCCGCCCAGTGCTGGGATTGTAGGTATGAGCTGCTGCCCCTGGCCTATAATGAAACTGCATCCTAGGCTAGTCATCTCCCACCGTATCCTGCAAATGACACTGGTATTATACTTGCATAGGTGACCTTAATGTAAATTATGTGCCATGTGTATTTCTAACCCCCTCTAGTAAATATTTGTTATAAATGGAGCCTACAACTGCAGTGAAATTACATGTGGTAATTTCATGCAGCAAAATGTATATGAGGACTATACAGTTTTCTCTATTCACTGGAAAAATGTCCTATCCAATGTCCAATTTACTATTGGCTTTTTTCACTTTCTGTTACTTCTTGGCCAAACAAAAATATTATTTACAAACCAGCATTACGACAACTTCCATCTATTCATGTTAACCCTCACATGTACAGGCCGGGCACAAGTCACATCCGGCTCACATGTACAGGCCGGGCACAAGTCACATCCGTATTCCCAGCACTCTGGGAGGCTGGGGCAGGGTGGGGGATCACTTGAGCTCAGGAATTCAAGACCAGCCTGAGCAAGAGCAAGACCCCGTCTCTACTAGAAATAGAAAAATTAGCCAGGCATGGTGGCACCTGCAGTCCCAGCTATTTGGGAGGTAGAGGCAAGAGGATCACTTGAGTCCAAGAGTTTGAAGTTGCTGTAAGCTAGGATGACACGGGCAGCACTCTACTCAGGGTGACAGAGTAAGACTGTTTTTTTTTTTTTT
>NW_003852586.1:1040427-1043576 GCF_000181295.1 Otolemur garnettii
CCCGCCACACCGCCAGGCTATTTTTTGGTTGCAGCCATCATTGTTGTTTGGCAGGCCTGGGCTGGATTTGAAGCCACCAGCTCAGGTGTAGTATGTGGCTGGTGCCTTAGCTGCTTGAGCCACAGGCGTCAAGCCTAAGACTCTGTCTTTAAAAAAAAAAATAAAGGCTGGGCTCAGTGGCTCATTCTTGTAATCCTAGCACTCTAGGAGGCCCAGACAGGGGTGGGGGTGGGGATTGCTTAAGCTCAGGAGTTTGAAACCAGCCTAAGCAAGAGCAAGGCCTCGTCTCTACTAAAAAAAATAGAAAAATTAGCAAGGTATCATGGAGGATGACTGAGTCTTCCCAGCCTCTCAGAAGGCTGAGGCAGGAGCATCACTTGAGTGCAGGAGTCTAAGGTTGCTGTGAGCACTCTAGCCAGGGAGACAGAGTGAGACTCTGTCAAAAAAAAAAAAGAAGAATCCCTCCCATTGACGCTTATCCTTGGGTCTAGGGCAGAAATATACTCTCCTGGTCCAAAGGATGTCAGAGGAATGAAAATCATCACTGTGAAATGTCTACTTCTTATGTACCACATTTTTCTTTTTTTGAAACGGAATCTCACTTTGTCACCCTCAGTAGAGTGCCATGGCATCACAACTCACAGCAACCTCAAACTCTTGGGCTTCAGTGATTCTCTTGCCTCAGCCTCCCAAGTAGCTGGGACAACAGGAGCTAGCCACCCGCCCAGCTATTTTTTGGTTATAGCTGTCATTGTTTTTTGGCAAGCCCAGGTTGGGTTTGAACTCACCAGCTCCAGTGTATGTGGCTGGCGCCCTAGTGTCTGAGCTACATGTGCTGGAGCCTTTATGTACCACCTTTAATACATACCTTATTAGTTCCTCAGTACTTTTAAAACTAGAAGCAGGGCATGGTGACCTGACTTGTAGTCCCAGCTACTCAGAAGGCTGAGATGGGAGGATCGCTTAAGCCCAGGAGTTCAAAGCCAGCCAGCTTAAGCAACGCAGCAAAACCCTGACTCAATAAAACAAAATGGGCATGGTGTCTGTAGTTCAGTGGTTAGGGCGCCAGCCACATACACCAGAGCTGACGGGTTCGAATCCAGCTCTGGCCTGCCAAACAATTACAACTATAACTAAAAAATAGCTGGGCATTCTGTTGGGCACCTGTAGTCCTAGCTACTTGGGTGGCTGAGGCAAGAGAATCACTTGAGCACAAGAGTTGGAGGTTCCTGTGAGCTGTGATGCCACAGCACTCTACCCCAGGTGACAGCTTGAGACTCTGTCTCAAAAACAAAAACAAAATGAAAGAAAGCAAGGTTCTGTATTATAATAAAATCTTTCTATCAAATATGAAGATATATTTGTGTACACACACACATAGGTACATACCATTACACCTGTGCAGTTTTTTGTTCACAGTCAATATTCAATGTTTGTTAAATTAAAATCAGTACTCTATTTTATATGTACATTTTTGTTTTTTTGAGACAGAGTTTCACTTAGCTGTGGTAGGATTGAATTTTATGGCATTATAGCTCACAGCAAACTCAAACGCTTGGGTTCAAGTGATCCTCCTGCCTCAATCTCCTGAGTAGCTGGGACTATGGGCACCTGCCACACCTGCCTAGGTTTTCTATTTTTAGTAGAGATGGGATCTTACTTTAGCTCAGGCTGGTCTTGAACTCCTAAGTTCAGCCTCCTAGAGTGTGTACATTTTTTTTTTTTTTGAGACAGAGTTTCCCTTTGTAAGCATGACTAGAGTGCCATGGGGGTCATCGTAGCTCACAGCAACCTCAAACTCCTGGGCTCAAGCAATCCTCCTGTCTCAGCCTCCCCAATAGCTGCAACTACAGGCACCTGCCACAATACCCAGCTAATTTTTCTATTTTTAGTAGAGACGGGGTCTCAATCTTGCTCAGGCTGGTCTCAAACTCCTGAGCTTAAGATACTCCTACAGCCTGCCTCTCTCTCACAGCTGCCCTCTGTCGCCCAGTCCTTGAAGGCAGGCGCTGTCAGTGGCTCCGGTGTGCCCTTTCAGAGATGTTGTTAATGAAGGGGTAAAATTCTTCCGCGTAACAGAGCATTTACCTTTTCCTTCATGCCTTTTCTCCTTTGTCTCTGGTGACGTGGGATGTCATTTGTCTGCTATGCTTCCTTTTCCTTTTGCTCTCAATTTAGAAACACACCTGCCTTAGAACATCCTTTCACAGCAGGTGGAAAACTTGTCAAAATCTCAAACACAGAGCCAGCGTGATGTGATACTGCACAGACCATCTCTGCAAGGGCACACAGGAGCTGCAAACACTTCCCACCTTTAAGGACTGAGTGACAGAAGGCAGCCGTGAGAGAGGCAGGCTGCAGAGTGTGACAGTGTGTGAGAGCATGTGTGTGTGTCTGTACCCACACACAGTGTGAGAGTGTGTATCCACGGCCACACAGAGTGTGAGAGTGTGTGTGTGTCCGCACCCACACAAAGTGTGAGAATGTGTGTGTGTCCGCGCCTACACAGAGTGTGAGAGAGTGTGTGTGTGTGTGTATCCACGCCCACACATATACGCATGTCTAGGTATAATTTTGCACAGTTCAGCTATTTTCTCTTTTTTTGTACTACATTCCAATATAATGTCTCCTATTTAAAAGAGATGATCATTTTATACCTTGTACATGTCAGCTGGTACTGAGCCTAAATATTCCAGGCTCTGGTTGCACCCACACCTCTGTCCTCTTAGGAAAAACCAATTGATGGACTAATTTCAGTAGCTGAATAGTGACAAACATTGCCACCTTACTTTTGTAAGTATGGCCAGAACATGTCAGATCATTCCACTCTCTAGGTGTCCTCGGTATGCATAGTGTCAACTTAGCATATGCATAGAATTCAGTTCTATGACTGTCTCATTATGAAATAAATCAGTTTCTTATCATAATTATGGTGACAGTATAGTCTGAGAACTCCTTTAAGAAAGCAGCTCGGCTCGGCGCCTATAGCTCAACCGGCTAAGGCGCCAGCCACGTACACCTAAGGTGGCTGGTTTGAATCCCCAGCCCGGACCCGCCAAACAACAATCACGGCTGCAACCAAAAAATAGCCGGGCGTTGTGGCGGGCGCCTGTGGTCCCAGCTACTTGGGAGGCGGAGGCAGGAGACTC
>NW_003852586.1:1043730-1048924 GCF_000181295.1 Otolemur garnettii
AAATGTGCTACTAATATAAAGTAATCCTTTTATTTTTATTGAAATTACTATTTCTTTCTTTCTTTTCTTTTTTTTTGTTTAGCAGGCCTGGGCCAGGTTAGAACCCACCATCCCTGGAGCATGAGGCTGGCGCCCTAACCACTGAGCTACAGGCACCCCCAAATTACTATTTCTTGACAGACATTTCATTAAATCACTAATCAGCTACTCTCTTTCCAGATACTCATTTTAACAAATGAGAAAGTTGCCATATTTACAAGCATATTGGTCTGTCATTTGCCAATCACTAACACATACATTTTTTTCCTTTATAATAGTTTTCCAAATACAATTTGTGAAAGAGACATAAAAACAGGTTGGCAGGCCTGTTAATAGTGAATTTAGGCAACTCACAAAGCTGACCTCAGAGACACGGCACTGAAGCAAAAATCAAATCTCTGGAGTTTGCAACTCCAGTGAGTGTCTTCTTGTCAGATAAAAGAACGCGGCAATGACTGTGGTGACAAAGCACACCTCTGTGTCTCTCCTTGGGAAGAACTGGGAGCCTCAATTCCTAAATTCTCTTGCATCTACTCAGCCTAATAAATTCCCTCCTTTAATCTCGGATGACAAATTGCACCTGAATCTCAGGTCACACACATGGGCGCCGTCTCCTTATGGTACTCGACTTCAATTCCTTTCCCTTTTGCCACCCCGGGCTTATTGACATCTGTGGTTCATGATTTTTAGTTTCTTTCAAATGCAAAGAAGGCTGTGCGGTGGGATCTTTTGAGATAAACTCAACTTCATTGCATATCAGAAGAAAAGTGCTGTTCACCTCTAAGAATTGAGGGGCACAGACAATAAAATGAGTCCCTTCATTTATTTATTACTCATCAGAACAATCACCTCCCTCCAGCTCATACTAATCTCCTCAGTAAAGCAGGGAGGGCTTCTTCTGAACGGTCTTTTCTGAGGACGGGATGCGATTGTTTTTCTCCTGACTCTCCCCTAAGTCTGGAGTGTTTGCCCCAATATACACTAGCCTTGCCTGGGAAGCTGTGAGAGTAGAAGGCAGACAGCACCCAGCACCCCTCTGCGTGCGGTCCTGTAAGCATGTGTGTTAGAGCTAGTCTACTACAGAAGAGGCAGACATGCTCCAGTTTAAAGCAAATCTCTGCAACTAAGCTTTAACCCTGTGGACACTCTTCCACCTTTCTGGGAAGCCACACATCAGGTATGACTGTGACCACTCTCTCCTGGTCATCCAAGTCCCTCCCAACAACACTGTGATACACTTGAATCTCACCAAAAAAAAATTTTTTTTGAGACAAAGTCTCAAGCTCTCGTGCTGGGTAGAGTGCTGTAGCATCATAGCTCACAGCAACCTCCAACTCTTGGGCTCAAGTGATTCTCTTGCCTCAGTTTTTCTAGTTTTAGCAGAGATGAGGAGGATCTTGCTTTTGCTCAGGCTGGTCTCGAACTCATGAGCTCAGGCAATCCACCCACCTCAGCCTCCCAGAGTGCTAGGAGGAGTATAGGTGTGAGCCACCTCAAACAGCTGAATCTCACTAAATTTAACCCAAACAAAGCAAAACAAAATCCATTTGACCTGTACTTTCCTTACTTATAGAAGCACTTTTGTGCTTCTATCTTCATTTCCTCTCTGCTACAGCTGCCCCAAACATTTACGGACAAAGTTACTAAAGCCTTCCCAACCACGAAATCCTAGACATTTTTCCCTGTTTCATCTCACGTCTGAATACTCCCCCTTTCCTTCCAGGAACATTTCATTAGCTCCTCTTAATCATCTTGTTGCTGCTTCTCTATCCCCACAGGCTCACCATCCTTAAGAGAGGTTTAAATGTTCAAGAACCTCAAGCCTGGTTTCTAGGCCTTTTTCTCTTCTCACTCTAAACTTGGTCCTCAGCAATTTCATCCAAACCAGTAGCTTCATTTACACTGATGAATCTCAGATAAACAGTTCTAGGCCATACTTCTCTGGCCTTAAATGTTAAGACAAGTAACATTTAATTTAATTTCAAACTTTCCCAGAGATTAAGTCATCCCACTTACCCCACCCAACTCCAAGCAAGAATAAAACAAAATACACCTCCCTCAATCAAGCCTCAAGTTCTGTTGATTCTATCTTTTTTTTTTTTTTTTTTTGAGACAGAGTAGAGTGCCCCAGTGTCATATAACTCACAGCAACCTCAAACTCAAAGGCTCAATTGCTCCTCTTGCCTCAGCCTCCCGCGCAGCTGGGACTACAGGCCCCCGCCACGACACCCAGCTACTTGTTTTTTGTTTGTTTGTTTGTTTAATAGATATGGGGGTCTCACTCTGGCTCAGGCTGGTCTCCAACTCCTGAGCTCAAGCGATCCACCTGCCTCAGTCTCCCAGAGTGCTAGGATTCCAGGCTGAGCCACTGTGCCTGGCCTATTGATTCTATCTCCAAAAAAAAAATGTGTCTGATCTTTTCTCTTCATCTTCATCGCTACCATCCTGGACAAAAACCTGGTCAGAAGCTCGTGAGCTATGTCGCCTGATTGTTCACATCAGCTACAGATCCAACTCCTTGTTCTATCTTTCTCCTCTTCTCACTATTGCAGTTGACTAGTCTTAAAAAAAACCAACTTCTCAATCTAAGTTTTTTGTTCAAGAGAACCTTTTTTTTTTTAGAGACAGAGTCTTACTTTATCACCCTCGGTAGAGTGCCGTGGTGTCACAGCTCACAGCAACCTCCAACTCCTGGGCTTAGGCAATTCTCTTGCCTCAGCCTCCCGAGTAGCTGGGACTACAGGCGCCCACCACAACACCTGGCTACTTTTTTGTTGCAGTTTTGCTGGGGCTGGGTTTGAACCCACCACCCTAGGTATACGGGGCTGGCACCCTACTCACTGAGCCACAGGCACTACCCGAGAACCTTATTTCTATAAAAAAGTTAAACAACTAGCACAAAAGCACACTAAAGATAGTTATTTGGGTTTAAAATAATACTTATTAATACTACACATTTTTTTTTTTTTTTTGGAGAAAGAGTCTCACTCTGTCACCCAGGCTAGAGTGCTGTGGCATCATCATAGCTCACAGCAACCTCAAACTCTTGGGCTCTAGTGATTCTCCACCTTGGACTCCTAACTAGTCCCACTACAGGCAACCATCAGCTAGTTTTTCTATTTTTGGTTGAGATGGGGTCTCACTCTTGCTCAGGCTGGTCTCCAACTCCTGAGTTCAGGCGATCCACCTGCCTCAGCCTCTCAAGAGTGCTGGGATTACAGGCATGAGCCACCACGCCCAACTTAATACTACAAATTTTAAAACCTGGTGTTCCATAAATCATTCAACTGACAAAATATGCTATTCTCTCCATAATTCCAGCCATACCCATCTCTGCATCTCCATCTCTGAGACATATCTCAGAGTTGTGGCAGGTTCAGTTTGAGACCACTGTAACGAAGTCAATACCCCAATAAAGCAAGTCGCACAGATTTGATTGTTCCCCAGTGCATAGAAAAGTTTATACTATATTGTAGTTTATTACATGTGCAATAGCATGTACCTTAAAAAATGTACATACCTTAATTAAAAATACAATATTGCTTAAAAGATGCTCATCATCATCTGAGCCTTCAGCAGGTCACAGCCTTTTTGCTGGTGGAGGCTCTCGCCTGGATGCTGGTGGCAGCTGACTGATCAGCGTGGTGGCTGGGGAAGGCTGGGGAAGCTGTGGCAATTCCTTAAAATAAGACAACAATGACATTAGTCATACCTCTTTCACACGAGATTTCTTGGTAGCATTTGATGTTATTTGGTAGCATTTTACTCACAGTACTTCTTTCAAAATTGGAATCTGTCCTCTCAAATCTTGAATCTGCTTCATCGACTAAGTTTCTGTAATATTCTAAGTCCCTTGTCATTTCACCAGTGCTGACAGCATCTGCACTAGGAATAGGCCCCACTTTCTCAGCTCATCCATTAGAAGCAACTCCTCATCCTTCAAGTTCAATCATGAGATTGCAGCAAAATAATCCCATCTTTTGGTTCTCCTTCTAATTCAAGTTCTCTTGCTATTTCCACTACATCTAGTTACTTCCCCTACTTAAAGTCTTGAACTTATTAAAGTTATCCACAAAGGTTGGGCTCTACTTCTTTAAACTTTTGTTAATGTTGATATTTTCCATATTTGCCATGAACTGTTCTTAATGGCATCTAGAATGGTGAATCCTTCCCAGAAGGTTTTCAATTTACTTCGTCATGATCCATCACAGGATCACTATCTATGACAACTCTCACCTTACAAAACATATTTCTTAAACAGTAAGACTTGAAAGACAAAATTACTTCTGGACCCACGGGCTGCAGAATATCGTGTTAGAAGGCATGAAAATGTCGTTCATCTCCTTTTCTTCATCAGAGCTCTTGAGTGACCTGGTGCATTGTCAATGAACAGCACTGTTTTCTTCTGAGCAGATCTCCAGAATGGGCTTAAAATATTCAGTAAACCATGCTGTAAACAGATGTGCTATTATCAAGGCTTTCTTCTATTTATAGAGCACAGGCAGAGTAGATAACGCATAATTCTTTAGAGTCCTAGGATTTTTGGAATCGTAAATGAGCATTGACTTTAACTCAAAGTCATCGGCTGCATTAGCCCCTAATAAGAAAGTCAGCCTGTCCTTTAAAACTCTGAAGCTGGGCCCTGACTTCTCCTCTCTTACTATGAATGACCTAGATGAGAGCTGCTTCCAACAGAAAGCTGTTTTGTCGACACTGAAAATTTATTGTTCCACTGCCAAAACTGTCAAAAGGGCTCGGCACCTGTGGCTCAAGTGGCTAAGGTGCCAGCCACATACACCTAAGGTGGCCGGATGGAATCCAGCCCAAGGCCGTCAAAACAACAATGACGGCTGCAACCAAAAAATAGCCAGGCATTGTGGTGGGCACCTGTGGTCCTAGCTACTTGGGAGGCTGAGGCAGGAGACTCGATTGAGCCCCAGGAGTTGGAGGTTGCTGTGAGCAGTGATGCTATGGCACTCTACCCAGGGGGATAGCTTGAGGCTCTGTCTCAAAAAAAAAAAAACTGTCAAAAGACACAATTACAGGGTGGCACCTGTGGCTCAAAGGAGTAGGGCGCAGGCCCCATATACCAGAGGTGGTGGGTTCAAACCCAGCCCTGGCCAAAAAGTGCAAAAAAAAAAAATAATAAAGATGC
>NW_003852586.1:1049529-1052786 GCF_000181295.1 Otolemur garnettii
AAAGAAAGAAAGAAAGAAAGAAAGAAAAGAAAAGAAAAGAAAACTAGCCTGGTTTAGGGCTTTGGTTGTCTTTCTCTTTCTGATTTCTTGTAAAGGCAGATAAACAACTTAGCTCCAGCTCTGTGGTGTGGACCCTCAGTATGAGTAACTCCATTTTGGTTTAGTCTCATGGGCCTAGGACAGAAATGCAATCCAAACCAATGACGTCCTATAATTTTTTTAATTTTTATTTATTTTATTTTTTTGTTTTTGAGACAGAGTCTCACTATCACTCTTGGTAGAGTGCCATGGCATCACAGCTCACAGCAACCTCAAATTCTTGGGCTTAAGTAATTCTCTTGCCTCGGCCTCCCAAGTAGCTGGGACTACAGGTGCCCACCACAATGCCCGGCTATTTTTCTGCTGCAGTTGTCATTGTTGTTTACCTGGCCCAGGATGGGTTCAAACCCTCCAGCCTCAGAGTATGTGCCTGGTGCCATAACCACTGTGCTACTTATGCCGAGCCAATTTTTTTTTTTTTTTGAGACAGAGTCTCATTTTGTCTCCCTTGGTAGAATACCGTGGCATCATAGCTCACAGCAACCTCAAATCGTGGACTCAAGCATTCCTCTTGCCTCAGCTTCCAGAGTAGCTGGACTACAGGCACCCACAACGCCCAGCTAGTGTTTAGAGATGAGGTCTCACTCTGGCTCACGCTGGTCTGAAACTCCTGAGCTCAAGCATCTTCCCACCTTGGCCTCCCAGAGTGCTGGGATTTATAGGTATGAGCCACCACACCCTTCTATAATTTTATTTAACATGCCTGAACATAAACCACAAGGCGTTCTCCTATATGTTCAGGTTTCTAATCTTTTCAGATTTATACATTATAGATGATGGCTGCTGCTGTTAAGAAAATGAGAACAAGAGTAAATTTGGGCAAAATCAGAGCTGGCAGGCTGGTTCACACCTGTGATCCCAGCTGTGGGGGAATCTTGAGACAAAGAGTTCAAGGCTGCATATGATCCTGCTGTTGCATTCCAACCTGAGCAAGAAAGCTAGAGACCCTACCTATGAAAAAAAAAGAAGGGCAAATCTCCACCATATCTACAAATAATTATTTATAGTGATTATCTGTTATGCTGGGCAACCCGTTGTTTTTTTTTTTTTTTTGAGGCAGAGTCTGTGTCACCCGGGCTTGGGTGCCATGGCATCAGCCTAGCTCATAACAACCTTGAACTTTGGGGTTCAAGTGATCCTCCTGCCTCAGCCTACCGAATAGTTAGGTTGACAGGTGCCTGCTACAATTGGTTAATTTTTTCCCCTATTTTCAGTAGAGATGGGACTTCACTCTTGCTTAGGGTAGCCTCCAATTCCTGAGCTCAAGAGATCCTCCCTCCTGCCTGGGCCTCCCAGAATGTTGGGATCATAGGCATGAGCCACTGCACCAGGCCCATTTTCCCTCTTGAAAGGGAAAATTCTACGATTTCTAAACCTTGTAAATGAGGAAGCCCCCTTCTTTTTAATACTCCAGGATCATAAAGCCAAGCCAATCAGTTTTTCTTGTTCTTTATTTTGGGGGGGGGCAAAGGAATCAATTTTCTGGGAAATACTTTGCTTGTTTTTTTTTTCCTTTACATTTTTTTTTTTTTGACAGGCTCCCAAAGCTGGGGTGCAGTGGCAAGATTATAGTTCATTATAGCCTCAGACTCCTAGGCTCAAGTGATCCTCCTGTCTCAGGTGTCTGAGCAGGAGGGACTAAAGGAATGCACTAACATGGTCAGCTAATTTTTAATTTTTTGTAGAGATTGAGTTTTGCTAGGTTGCCCAGATTGGTCAAGAATCCTCTTGCCCAAGCCTCCCAAAGTGCTGGGATTGGAGGCATGAGCCACCATACCCGGCCTGAGTTCTCCTTATCTAAAAGCGGGCCAGGTCTTGGCCCCCATAGTTCAGTGGTTGGGATGCCGGCCACATGCACTGAGGCTGGTAGGTTCAAACCCAGCCAGTGCTTGCTAAAACAACAATGACAAAAATAACAACAACAACAAAAATAGCCAGGTGTTGTGGTGGGTACCTGTAATCCCAGCTACTTGGGAGGCTGAGGCAAGAGAATCACTTAAACCAGTGGTTCTCAACCTTCCTAATGCCACGACCCTTTAATACCATTTCTCACATTGTATAACTAAAGTAGCAACGAAAATAATTTTATGGTTGGGGGTCACCACAACATGAGTAACTGTATTAAAGGGTCGCGGCATTAGGAAGGTTGAGAACCACTGACTTAAGCCCAAGAGTTTAAGGCTGCTTGAGCTGGGAAGTCAGGGCACTCTACCAAGGGTCACATGTCTCAAAAAAAAGAAAAAAGTGATCCAGAGTAAACAAGTCAAACTTTAAATGTAATAATCTTAAATTCTTCAAAAATAACTTAACAGAATAAAGTTATCAGTCTAAAATGAATGCTGAAAAAGACAACTGCCATAGGCTCCCTTTCAATAAACCAGGCCTGAACATCTAAAAAAAAAAGATAACTGCCCTGATCACCCTTTGCTTTGAAATATTACAGCAAAGAAAATAAGGTTTGGGGTGGTGGTGGTAGGGAATAGATGAAATAATACCGAAAAACGTTGATAATTTTTTTTTCACAGTTTTTGGCCAGGGCTGGGTTTGAACCCGCCACCTCTGGCATATGGAGCTGGAGCCCTACTCCTTTGAGCCACAGGCGCCGCCCAATGTTGATAATTTTTTAAGTTTGGGATTTCATCACACTTTTCTACGTTTGAGATCCTCCACTATAGAAAAGATTTTTGGAAGAACGTTATCTGTTTTTTACCCTAAGACTCCCTTTTGCCTGTTTATCTTTGACAGGCCCCGGCCGCAGAGGCGATACTGCGCAGCTGGTCGTTATTTGCTTATTTTTTGCAAATGGCCGCACGTTCACTGGAGAACAGTCTCACAGGGGAGCCTCACTGTCACACACACGTCAACACAAGGGAAGTACGCGTTTCGCTCTGCAGCACTCTTCCGCACACACCTCCAGCGTGGGGACAGCAGCCCTTCTGACGTCATCACACGTCATTTTAACCCGAATCACACCTCTTTCCAGAAACGACTCTTCAGCTCCGCGCGTCCCGCAGTCCCGGGTCGCTGCGCGCTGCGTCGGCCACCCGCGCAGCCGGGCCTCAGGCTACTCCGCTAGAAGGCGCCGCCCGCCGGCCTCTACGGGCCCCGCCCCAGACCCTACCTCTGAAAAAAAAAGAAGGGCAAATCTCCACCATATC
>NW_003852586.1:1053355-1057049 GCF_000181295.1 Otolemur garnettii
CCCGCCCCCGCCCGCCCCGACCTCCCATTGGGCCCCAGAACGAGAGACGCGCTCCGGCCTCGGGCTCTCTGCTGGGTTCATCCTCCTGTCTAGCCACTGGCGGAGGGAGCGTGAGCGTGGCCGGGGCGGGTGTCCGGGCCTCGCTTCCAGCCGGGCCGATGGTAGGTTCTGCGGGGCCGTCGCCATCCGCATCCCTCCGGCTCCCTTGTCCGGGTGTGCAGGGGGCAGGCCGGACTCCCGAGGCTACGGTGTCGGTGCCGCGGAGCGCCGAGGCCCTGCCGCTCGCGGAGGCGCAGGCTCGCGCGCGTAGTTGCGTGGGCTGGCTAGCGGGGAAGGCGCCTCGTCACTGGTGCGCCCCTGGCTCTCGTGTCCCCGGGGAAAGGCGGCTGTCCCAGTTTATTGAAGGTCACCTCTGCAAGTCCACTGACTGGGACGGAGGTCCTTCGGGACTGCGGGTCGCCGTCGCCAGGGAGGACAGTTTGGAGACTGCTTGATACTGGGGAGGGGTGCGGGGAGAAGGGTGTCGAGGGTGGAGGCCCCAGTTTGTGTGTGGGGGATCCCAGGGGTGCGTGTACCATGTTTTCTTGTTATCTTCTTTTAAAACAGTGTGTACTTAAAAAAAACTCAGATTGCAAATGTTTTTGTTCGTGTGTGGGGCATTCTCTTCTGCTTGTTACGTGGCATCCGGAAAGGAAACACGTTTTGCGACCACCCAGCCCCTGAGACCTGAGGTCATATTTATCTTAATTCAGTTTGTGCTTCTCCTTGAACTCGGGGAACTGGGAGGCTGATCAGCAGGCCGCTGTCTGCCAGGGGCTGAGCTAATGGATTTGAATTTTGGCCCAATACTTTCTGCTGCCTTTTTTTGTGAAAGCTTGTGATACTTATGGAATTCTGGGAAAACGGGGAAAGTTGCCTTAAAAAACAAAGAAGTATGCCTAGTAAGACTTCGTTAGCTGGCTTCTCTCAAAAAAATATTTTTTTCTGTGTAATTGATTAAAAGTCCCAGTTAGTATAGTGGCTTTAAAAAAAGCAAAATAATAGTACATTTTTTTTAATGTGTAAGAAAATATAAATTAAAAGATTAAAAGAACTAAAGTGACACAATCTGTTGAGCATCTGCCGCTGCTGGCACTTGCTTACATTATGGTGGCTCCTCACAGTGGAACACACGTCGTGAAAAGCATGGCTGATTGATCACAGGCCTCGCTGTCCTTAGCCTAGTGGGTATGGTGGTGAAGCACCAGCTGTCTTCCCAGGTTACGGTCCTACTGCTTGTGGAGTCTTGTTAAATCCCGGTTTTTGCTTAATGATACAGACTTCTTGGGGCATGTGTCTGGCTCTCCTGGCCTCTCCTGTTGCTGTTGCCTTTCAGGCTCCTCCCCTTTTCCAGTGGGTCCCGCGCACCAGCTGGCTGTTCCATCGATCTTTGCAAGGCGTTCTGCTGTCCTGAGACTTGTGTGTTTTATTGACTTCCCTCTGCCCACCAAGTGAAGGACACACGTTGAACCCAACAATCAAGGCCTTTTGTTACATGGTGCCAAGTTCCTTTTGCCTGCTCATCTTTGGCTCCCAGTTGTATTCTACAATTTAGATTAATTGCTGTTTTTCAAGCGGGCCTTTGTTCATACTGGAGTGCCTCTTTCAAACTGTGGAGTGCCCTGTTTGTGATACGTCCCTGTCAGAATTTTATCTTTCAAGGTCCTTCTCATGCTGATTCTTCTGTTGCGCTCAGTTTTAAATTCCATTAGTATTTTGTGCCTTAATTATAGCAGTTAAAGCATTTTTTATGTTTGTCTTATTCTAGATAAGGGCCTAAGAATGTATGATGTGTGCAGTGGCCTTCTGATATTTGTCATTTTAAAGGGACCCTACTTCCTCTGCTTTATCTAAAACACTATTATTTAAAAACAAGCCCTGAGGCCGGGTATGGTGGCTCACCCCTGTAATCTTAGCACTCAAGAGGCCAAGGCGGGTGGACTGCCTGAGCTCAGAGGTTCAAGACCAGCCTGAGCCAGAGGAGACCTGTCTCTAAAAAACAGCCAGCTGTTGTGGTGGGCGCCTGTAGTCCCAGCTACTCAGGAGACTGAGGCAAGATAATCACTTCAGCCCAAGAGTTTGAGGTTGCTGTGAGATACAACACCACAGAACTCTACCAAGGGCAAGAAAATGAGACTCTGTTTCAAAAAATAAATAAATACATACATACATACAAGCCCTGAATAGTTTGTCCAGGCACATCATTAAGGTGTGGCTGCTCACTGCTTGGGGATATACTCTTTAAGCCAAAATGGGATGAGTTGGGCTTGTGAAGTTGGGTCTTGCCTCTGAAAGAACATTAACATCTAGAGTGTGGGTTTGTAGAAATAACCATTTTCTAAGTAAGGTGTCAAATCTTTTTCTGTTTCTTCATTTCTCTTGGAAGGAGTCCAAAACTACCTACCTAGAAGACCTTCCACCACTCCCTGAGTACGAACTGGCCCCATCCAAGCTAGGAGAGGAAGTGGACGACGTTTATCTCATTCGAGCTCAAGGACTGCCCTGGTCGTGCACTGTGGAAGATGTGCTTGCTTTTTTCTCAGGTGTGTTTCATGTATGTTTTAAGTATGAAATTTTGTCTGAGCAAAAGGTAGTCCTCTTACCACAAAGTCCAAGTCAAGCTCTGAAGTAGACATCCTCTTTGAAGGCTGACAGTCTCATGCCGGCCTACTATGTATTTATACCAAGTGACCCTGTGTGTTCCATTTGTGATATGTACCAGATTAAAAGATTGAATGCAAAAGAAGTATTTAATGTTGACACTACATGGTAAGAAGCCAGTTTTCTCTGAAGTTTTAATATGTACATATTAAAAAGCCAAACCCGTTAGTGGACATGTGGGATTAAGAGAAGCTTTTTGTGTAATAATATAGAGTACAAGATCAAACGATAGCACCTAACAGGGTGTAAATGGTAACACGTACCAGTTCTTCTAATAACATGGTTTACCAATCTGGAGGGGGTTTTGTTTCTGTATCTGACTTTGATTTTTTTATTGTCCTGTTAAGATGCCGCATTAAAATGCTGTAAAGGGCAAAACTGAATCTATTAACTACCTTCATGTGCCTGACAGCATGTGGGTCAAGCACTTTATAAAGCTACCTGCCACTTACCTCACTGACCTACTCCCACTTTAGAAGTATGAGGGTGTTTTTCTTTGGTAATGAAAAGGGGGAAAAGTTAAAGCAGAATTATTACAGGAGATATTTTATAGTCCTATGTATGTTTTCAAAGGAAAACACAAATAAACCGAGCCCTATTTTATTTCTGTGACTCATAGCTGACTTGAGACAGTGGAATGGATGGAATGCGTTTTGTGTTGGGCCCGATTTGCCATTTGGGGTCAGGAAGGGGTTTCCTTTTCTCATCTACTTGGAACATTGTGGAGAGTATGACCTTTATTGGCATGTTGGGATGGCTTCCCCTGCAAGGGTTTGTATAAGGAATGTGACAAGTGTTTTGGTTCCTGCTTTGTTGTTGGAAAATTGCTTTCTAGTGACTTGTATAATTGACCTAAAGTTTGATTTCTGTTTTTTATTGATTTTGCTTATATATTTTAGACTGCAGAATCCGCAATGGTGAGAATGGAATACATTTCCTCTTAAACAGAGATGGGAAACGAAGAGGTGATGCCTTAATAGAAATGGAGTCAGAG
>NW_003852586.1:1057929-1058156 GCF_000181295.1 Otolemur garnettii
CGTGCACCGCACGTACGCGGGCCAGCGGTCCGTGGAAGGTGCGTGCACCGCACGTTCGCGGGCCAGCGGTCCGTGGAAGGTGCGTGCACCGCACGTACATGGGCCAGCGGTACGTGGAAGGTTCGTACACCGCATGTACATGGGCCAGCAGTATGTGGAAGGTATGTGGGTCACACTCTGGGCTTTGGGGTCGTTGCATCAGACTTTATACTTTCCGAAGCAGTTTT
>NW_003852586.1:1058275-1060027 GCF_000181295.1 Otolemur garnettii
ACGAAAATACCAAAAGATTCAGTTTCTTATCTATAAAATGAGGATGTCAACCAGGTTTATCTTACAGGTTGTGAGGATTGAACGAGTTATGCCTGGCTTATAGTTAATATTCAGTAAATGTCATTAAATAAAGCAAATAAACATTAAAACTATTATGTTTCAAACTCTTGAATAAACTACGTAGTAATGTATTTTACTTTTTAAACTGGTTTCTTCCTTTGTTTGTAACTCTGCATTCCTGTTTTGCTTCTTCGTAGTATATGAGATAAACAATGAAGACGTAGATGCCTTAATGAAAAGCTTACAGGTCAAGTCTCCACCCGCAGTGAACGACGGTGTCGTGCGTTTGAGAGGACTTCCTTACAGTTGCGATGAGAAAGACATCGTAGACTTCTTTGCAGGTGCTTTGCAGTTATGTCTGGGGCCTCGTATCTTTTTTCCTCATTTTACCCCAATTATTTCCTTTCGTACCTTAGATGAGCCTTTTCCTAGGTAACAGCACTCAGTTATATTAGGTTCTTTAGGGGACAGCTTTCCACTTAAACTTCCTATATATATGGATTTTGTTGCTGTCGAGACAGAGTCACCCTGGGTTGAATGCCGTGGCATCATAGCTCATAGCAACCTCAAACTCTTGGGCTTAAACAATCCTCTTGCTTCAACCACTTGAGTAGCTGGGACTACAGATGCCTGCCACAATGTCTGGCTGGTTTTTCTGTTTTTAGGTCTTGTTCTTGCTCAAGCTGGTCTTAAAGCAACACACACATATATAAATCTATATATACACATACAGATTTTATGTATATTTTGAACTACCAGGCAGGTCTTCTAGGGTATTTCACATTTCAAAATAATTTCATGAAGTTTTACTATTGAAGAAATACCTTCTCATATATAAAGGCTATATTTGTCTAAGACAATAACAATTTTGAAGTATTAGCCAGTTCATAGCTATAAAATACGCACCCAGTAGTAGTGATGTAATAAATCTCTATTTTGATCTAGTGTGGTGGCTCATGCCTGTAGTCCTAGCACTTTGGGTGATTGAGGTAAGAGGATTGCTTGAGGCCAGGAGTTTGAAGTTGCTCTGAGCTTCCATGACACCCTTGTGCTCTAGTCAAGGCCACAGAATGAGACCCTGTCTCCAAAACAAACAAACAAAAAAAAAATCTCCGTTTTTTTTCTAGTTTATAATTGAGAGAGTTGTGTGTTTTAGATGGGCTGGTTGGACCCTAAGCATTCTGGAAATACAGGTAGGTAGGTACAAATAATTTTCTCCCCGTTAAGCACTTACTCAGGTGTGGGACTGGGAGAGCAGCATAAAAATTTTATTAGTGCTGAACGATTGTGTTAATCGTAAGGATAAACAAAGCTCTCTGGCAGTACTGATTTGTAATGATTTTTTGGTGTCCTAGGACTGAACATAGTTGACATTACTTTTGTGATGGACTATAGAGGGAGAAGAAAAACCGGGGAAGCCTACGTGCAGTTTGAAGAGCCAGAGATGGCCAACCAAGCCCTGCTGAAACACAGGGAGGAGATTGGGAACAGGTGAGTGGAGCAGGCGCCCGCAGGGAAGCGTCACACCTCAGGTCATTTTGATGAATGCACTTACGGCAATCGTAAAATTATGCCCAATGGAGAACAGTAAAGAGGACAGTGTGATGAGCCTTCAGATACCCATCACTTAGATTTAACAAATTGTTAATGTGGCTCGGCGCCTGTGGCTCAACCGGCTAAGGCGCCAGCCAC
>NW_003852586.1:1061997-1063301 GCF_000181295.1 Otolemur garnettii
GCTTGAGCCACAGGCGCCCAGCCAATACAAAGTTTCTTAACATCATTTGTGCCTGTTGACTTTTACTTTGATGCAGATATATCGAGATATTTCCAAGCAGAAGGAATGAAGTTCGAACACATGTTGGCGCTCATAAAGGAAAGAAAATAGCATCTTCTCCTATGGCTAAGTATATAACTGAGCCAGAAATGGTCTTTGAAGAACATGAAGGAAATGAGGATATTCGACCCATGACAGCTTTTGAAAATGAGAAGGAAATAGGTAAGGTCCTTCCTCTTCTTGAGGCTTATTATGTCTGTCTTGTATGTTTTGAGTTTTGTTAAACTTTTTTATTGATTGTGTATGAAATTGTAAGACAACAAGATAAGGAGATTGAGTTAGAGATTACTGTCTTTGAGTATAGTATATACTTTAAATATATGCAGAAGGGTTTAATTAGTTTCTGAGGCTTTTTTTTTTTTGAGACAGAGCCTCAAGCTATCTCCCTGTGTAGAGTGCTGTGGCATCACAGCTCACAGCAACTTCCAACTCCTGGGCTCAAGCGAGTCTCCTGCCTCCGCCCCACCTCCCAAGTAGCTGGGACCACAGGTGCCCACCACAATGCCTGGCTATTTTTTGGTTGCAGCCGTCATTGTTTTGGCGGGCCTGGGCTGGATTCAAACCCACCACCTTAGGTGTATGTGTCTAGCGCCTTAGCCACTTGAGCCACAGGCGCCAAGCCAGTTTGCAGGATTTTTAATTTATCATTTGGTAGACTCCACATCAAAAACTGAGTAGTAGGGCGGTGCCTGTGGCTCAGTGAGTAGGGCGCCGGCCCATATATCGAGGGTGGTGGGTTCAAACCTAGCCCTAGCCAAACTGCAACAAAGAAATAGCTGGGAGGGCGCCGGTAGTCAGGAGGCTGAGAGAAGAGAGTCTCCTGAGCCCAAGAGCTGGAGGTTGCTGTGAGCTGTGAGGCCACAGCACTCTACCAAGGGCAATAAAATGAGACTCTTAAAAACAAAACAAAACAACTGAGTACTGAAAATTCAGTGAAATGGCTCCGCCCATAGCTCAGTGGCTAAGACACCAGCCACGTATACAGGGGCTGGTGGGTTCAAACCTGGCCTGGGCCTGCCAAACAACAATGACAACTACAACAACAAAAAAACAACCAGGGGTTGTGGCGGGCGCCTAGAGTCCCAGCTACTTGGGAGGCTGAGGCAAGAGAATCACTTAAGCCCAAGAGTTTGAGGTTCCTGTGAGCTGGAATGCCACGGCACTCTACTGAGGGCGACATAGTAAGACTCGTCTAAAAAAAAAAA
>NW_003852586.1:1063837-1064954 GCF_000181295.1 Otolemur garnettii
CTGCACGTCAGGTGTGTGAGGCCACGTGAGAATGGGGAACAGCTTGAGACTCTGTCTCAAAAAAAAAAAAAAAAAATGCAGGAATATTCACTGAAGGATTTTCTGTTTGCTTATGGATTGCATAATTCACAAGTGGGTAAGGCGCCAGCCACATACACCAAGGCTGGCGGGGTCAAATCTAGCCCAGGCCAGCTAAAATCAACAGTGACAACTGCAACAAAAAAATAGCTGGGCTCTGTCCTCTTTCCTGCATGTGAGGAGTTTCACGTACCCCCAGTGGTGGTCGTGTCCTCAGGGCTTCTGCTGCTGTCTTAGCCCCCTCACGATAGGGGGCATCCTGTTTGAGGATAATTTCAATGTGAAAGATAGTGACCCAGAGAGCAAGACCTTTGACCACGTGTCTCCGTTGCATTGTGAGAGTGAATTTTTCAAGATAGATTACATCTTAGATGGAAACATCCAGATTTACCCTGTAGACTTAGGTGACAATTTCTGGTTGGTCATAGCTAGTACCTTGTATGAAGACAGTACCCTGGATGATGGTGAATGCAACCCCACTGATGACAGGCCTTCCAGGGCTGATCAGTTTGAGTATGTAATGTATGGAACAGTGTACAGGATTGAGGGAGATGAAACTTCTACCGAAGTAGCAACACCTCTCTGCCTCCGTGTCCTATGGGGGCCTGCTCATGAGGCTGCAGGGTGATAACCTGCATGGATTTGAAGTGGATTCCAGAGTTTACCTGCTGATGAAGAGACTGGCCTGAACTCGAGGAAAGCAGGCCTGGATGCTGAGTCACCCAGATTGTCACATTGTCAAGCTTGAGTGACAGATGCTGTTGTTCACTTGATAAGGAGAAGCTGCTCCCTTTCTCCTGAGGGAGCATCTTTAGCTGATCTGAACTCACTGGGAAACTGACTTGCCTGTGAAAGACCCAGTGGAAGAGCTTAAAATGAATAAGAAGTTGTCTTGTGTATGTGATTTTTTTAACTAAACTTTACTTTTTCAGATTGTACCCCCTTAAAAAAAAAAAAAATAGCCAGGCGTTGTGGCAAGTTCCTGTAGTCCCAGCTACTTGGGAGGCTAAGGCAAGAGAATCACTTAAGCCCAAGAGTT
>NW_003852586.1:1065029-1068649 GCF_000181295.1 Otolemur garnettii
AAAAAAAAAAGCAGGAATATTGACTGAAGGAAGGATTTTTTTTGTTTCTTGTGGATTTAATAATTTCTTTGATTTTTTTGAGACAGAGTTTGAGCCACCCAGAGTGCTGGGATTACAGGCATGAGCCACTGTGCCTAGCCCTCAGGTGGTATCTGTTCAGTGGAGATATTCAAATCATGCTGGATTTTAAAGCCCTTCCTTACTGGCTCAAAAGGAGTAGAGGATTTTGACGTGAAAGTCACACCTAATTTATAATCTGTTTAGTAGCTCTTTAAGCTTCTGTGGTGTTGATGGTGCTTCTCGTTCTGCCTCTCAGAGTTACCTAAGGAGATGTCAGAAAAGCTTCCGGAGGCTGTGGACTTTGGGGCTACCCCTTCCCTGCATTTCGTCCACATGAGAGGATTACCTTTTCAAGCCAATGCCCAAGACATCATAAATGTGTGTGCAGTAAGATACCCAATCCCAGTAGGTTTGAACAAAAGTTCTAAAATTGAAGTTGTATTTATTTGTGGAACATAGATAAGAAAATACAGTATTTCTGGAGTATCTTTGGACAATAAGATGGCATCTCCCTGATTGTTTCATTTTCAGTAGCTTAAAAATGTGACTTTTTAGTACATTTTAAAGTAAAAAATGAATAAGGAATTTATAGATGCTAAATAATATGATACAGGTCTAGTATTCAAAGTAGGAAAATTTGGTTTTTAGAATTGCCCATTCTTTTTTAGTTTAGGAAACTGAGACTTAGAGGCAGCTGTCACGGAAGGAGCAGTTATTTGTTATTTACTAGACAAGAAACCAGTACTTCTGAACTCCTGGGGTTTTCATGAGAGATACTCTTGTATCTTTCTTGCAACAAGATTCCCTAATTTTTGAGAAAAGAAATAAAACGTATCTTTGTGTTATAATAGATACTGTATGAAAGGAAAACAAACAACCCAGGCTTTACTGACTTCATGAACTTGAGAACACATGGGTAGATGCAAATCTTGGTCCCAGTGGGGCTTCACGTGTCATTATTATTTCCTGGTAGGAATCAGACCTTTCCCCAAATGGAAGTAGTACTTTCTCACTGAAGTGCTGTATTCATTTGGTTTGGTTTGGAATAATAGTGTCTGTGTGGTGGCTGTTTATGCAATGCCAGTAGGAACCCAAGTGCCATGTACATGTCTGACTAAAAACTGGTAAAAATGGATTATTGAGAAACCAAGTCCATTTGGTGGACATGCTTTCAGAAACAGGGAAGGACGTGTGTGGGTGAATAATAGAAGTAGTCTTTATGTCTAAAAAAAGTTTGAGAACCATTTGTATTGTACTTATAGTTTTGGGTTCTCTGAGAACAGATGCTTGGAATGTAACCTTTAACCTTGAGTTCCAGAAGAGATGGTAGATGTAGCTACTTCATTGCTTAAAGTGGGGATTCCCTGGAACTGCACGTCAGGTGTGTGAGGCCACGTGAGAATGAGGGGCCGCTAGATTCTGCACGTCAGGCCCAGTCCATTGTATTCCTTTTGGCTTCTGTTTAGTTTTTTGCTCCGCTGAAGCCTGTTAGAATCACCATGGAGTACAGCTCCAGCGGGAAGGCCACTGGGGAAGCTGATGTGCACTTCGATACCCATGAGGATGCTGTCGCAGCTATGCTCAAGGACCGGTCCCACGTTCGTAAGTAACACCCATGGTTCTCATCGTCACTTGTCTTTGCCCACAAATGCTTTTTCTGTTTGGGAATTAGCACAGAAGTTTTCCTGGGGAAATCTGTATTCTTTTGGTACTTCTAAATTAATCATAAAGAATAGAACACCATATTGGTCAGGTGCAGTAGCTCACACCTTTAATTCTAGCACTTTGGAAGGCCAACGCAGGGGAATCACTTGAGGTCAAGAGTGCAAGACCATCCTGACCAGGAACAGGACCTCTGTCTCTATAAAAAAAACAGAAAAAATTAGCTGGGACTGGGCAAGGTGGCTCACACCTGTAATCCTAGCACTCTGGGAAGCCAAGGCGGGTGGATTGCCTGAGCTCACAAGGTTCAAGACCTGCCTGAGCAAGTGCAAGACCCTGGCTCTATAAAATAGCTGGGCATTGTAGCAGGCACCTATAGTCCCAGCTACTTGGGAGGCTGAAGACAAGTGAATCACTTAAGCCCAAGAGTTTGAGGTTGCTGTGAGCTGTGATTCTATAGCACTCTACCCAGACTGACAAAGTGAGACTCTGTCTCAAATAAAAAGAAAAGAAAAAAATTAGCTGGGTGTGGTGGTGGGCAACTGTAGTCCTAGCTACTTGGGAGGCTGAGGACAGGAGGAGCCCACAGGTTCAAGGTTGCCGTGAGCTGTAATGATGCCACTGCTTTAGCGCCAGTGACAGGGAAACACTATATGAAAAAGACCTGAACACTGTATTGTACTGGCGTATTTACTTGCCTGCTAATTATGCTGCATATTTCCATGTAGAGTTAGGAAGGGTTTTTTGTTTGTCTTTGGTTTTGTTGTAAGGCAGGGAAAAGAAAGGGCAGGGGGTTTGAGCTGCTGTCTGAACCATGAGAAAATTGGCTCCAATGTTTTTCTGCCATCTCAACTTTTTAAAACTAAGCTTTTTGTGTTATCCTCAGATCATAGGTATATTGAACTGTTCCTGAATTCATGTCCAAAAGGCAAATAAGAGTTCCAGGGGCTCCAAGTGATAAATTAAGGTAAATTTAAGAAGTGTACAACTGTGGAGATTATATTCAGTTGACAAATACAATTATCGACTAATTTGCAATTTGGTAGAAACTGCTCATTTTAGTAAAGGTCAGACTAATCATGATAATTGAAGCATTAATATAAGGAATGCAAATTCTCCTGGGAAATAGAACTCATTAAGATTGTGTAGTACCAGGTGGCACCTTTGGCTTAGTGAGTAGGGCGCCGGCCCCATATACCGAGGGTGGTGGGTTCAAACCCAGCCCTGGCCAAACTGCAACAAAAAATAGTTGGGCGTTGTGGCGGGCCCCTGTAGTCCCAGCTACTTGGGAGGCTGAGGGAGGAGAATTGCCTACGCCCAGGAGTTGGAGGTTGCTGTGAGTTGTGATGACATGGCACTCTACCCCACGTGACAGCTTGAGGCTCTGTCTCAAAAATAAAATAAAATAAAATAAATAAATAAATAAAACCTTACAGGAATAAATTAAATACTATCTACAAAGCACTGTGCCAGGTGCTGGGGTAGGAGTATTCCCTTACCTCCTAAAACAAGGTTCAGACATTTATACTCAACACATACCTCCTCCAAGAGAAAGGCTCTGACTCCTATAAAAACGCCCTTGGAGGTTCTTCCCTCTTATGGCAATAAGGGTTCAAACTGAAAGAATGCTCCCAAATGAGCTAAAAGTTCAGGCTTGGGGCTGGCGCCTGTGGCTCAAAGGAGTAGGGCGACAGCCCCAGGTGG
The DNA here is from genome assembly GCF_000181295.1 of Otolemur garnettii. Classification (NCBI taxonomy): domain Eukaryota; kingdom Metazoa; phylum Chordata; class Mammalia; order Primates; family Galagidae; genus Otolemur; species Otolemur garnettii. Next base: position 1,068,456 of record NW_003852586.1, read on the forward strand.
CGGGTTCAAACCCAGCCCCAGCCAAAACCACAAAAAAAAAAAAAGAAAAAGAAATGCTCAGGTGTGGTACTGGGCCAGAATTCTTCACCTCTGGTAGTGAGAATGTTTTCCAATAGCCAGAGAAACCCCAAAGTGAGAGCTGCCTCAACCTCATTTATTCATTCAACGAGTATTTATTGGTGTACTGGAAAAAT
>NW_003852586.1:1068669-1086549 GCF_000181295.1 Otolemur garnettii
AAAAAAAAAAAAAAGATTGTGTAGTACCTTTGAGCATCAGCCCATATATGATATTCATTCAGAATTCCTAATGTTGAACATGCATGTGCCTAAGAATTTTAATAGCTGCCTTTAGTAGCTGTGAGTTGTAGTGCACTGAAAATATGCCTCTTTTCTTCTCAATAAAATTTGAACATAATTTCCTAAGTTCTGAGACATCTAAGACTTGAAACTGGGATCATCCAGTGAAAAGGTGCCACTGTTTCCTTTCCCTAAAATGGAAGTATTTCCATTCTAATGCTTTTGCCTCATTTTTTCGAGGTGTGCAGATGATTCAGTTCCTCACTAGTAAGTCCAGGCCCAGTGACCCTGCTTTATCCCACAGTGAGCAGTTATTTTGTAGCCCTGTTTTCTGCATGTGACAGTTTATTCTCGTTAGTCACTAAACTGTAACAGTTTCTTAAACACATGCAGTATTCTACATGAATTATTAGGTGTTACAGGCTATTTTTGGATATAAAAGTCCCACAGTCCTGTGATGTTAAAACATTTATATTAGCTAAAATCTATGTCAAATATATTGTGGTCAATTCTGAAAGTCTGTCTTCATACCTAATTTTCCTCAACCCGAATAAGCCATATGCCTTGTACTATATCAGAAAGAAAAATGAATTTGTGATTTTAAATGGTATGTGAACTTGTGCTTTTCTGCATTTTGAGTAAATGTGCAACACTTCTTTTTATTTTCAGGACGAAGCAGGAAGCGTTTCATTTGCACATCTTTCTCGACATGTGATACAATGTTCCAGGTTTCTTTCAGCAGCAACTGCTAGAGAAAGTTTTTGGTGTTTTGGGTTAATTGCTTTTAAGAAAAATTTCACAGTGGACTATTTAGAGAGGAGATATTCAGTTTGGGATTATGAAATAAACCACAAATTAAAGCTTTTGTTTAAATTGTCATCTGATTTAAAAATCTGGTCTTAACGAGTATTTCATATGATTAAACAGTTTTCTTAGAGGAAATGTTACCCATTGTAAAAACAACACATTTTTATTCTGTACTACTCTTAATCCCATTTAAAAAATAATGTTAAAGGTTTTGTTTTTTGCTTATTTGTTGAGAGTTCTGATGTAAAACTTCTCATGGAGTAAAATAATGATTTATTAACCAAACATTGACCAAAGCAAAGATTTCAGACCTTTAAACTGGTACGGTTTTCCAGAATAGTTTCCGTTTTAGCTGTATTTGATTACTTAGATAGGGGTAGGAATTTAAAAAAATACAAGTCAAAATGCAAATACCACAAATTAGTGTCAGTGACAGTTTGGCAGTTTTATGTCTTTAGAAATGTTCTGCCTTTAAGCCTTGTGCTAAGGGCATTTAACTGTGGTGCCTATGTCCTGCAGGGATTCTAAAAAGTTTCTGATTCTTAAAAGTTTCTGACCTGCCTCCTCCCTCTTTTTTTTTTTTTTTTTTTTGGTTTTGGGTAAACCTGAAGTTTGTTATCTTCAAAACTGTGAAGTGACTTATTGGAATAGTCCAGAATAGTAAGGTCCTTCATGGCTTCACTTGAATCTAAACCAGCTCTAGATGGGAAAAAAAATCTAAGTCTCCTCATCTGCTTTTTTAATGGAGTAGCACATCCCATATTTTAGAATAAGTAGGGGTGCCTTGCTTAAATAAAAATAGCATTTAATGTGTAATTGTGTGGAGGGTTTATGGATAAAGCTGTACTCTGTCACTCTGTGGCAGTACTTTCTGCTTTAATATTAAACAGCTTGTTATTTAAATATTGGACAAAATGGCTGGCATCAAAATGTAGTCATTAATAAACTGACTTTCTGTGCACCTGCGTAGGAGAATCAACGTCCTGTATACTTCCTTTGCCTTGTCCTGTTCTCAGGGTGACAGCTGCTATCAAGAGATGCAGTTCTAGTTCTCGGAATGGAATTTGCCCATGTGTCTTAGAAGTGGTATCTGGAAGAGAGTCTTTTCTCTCAGTACCATCTCTCACTTAAACTGTCTTTGATGACCAGCTGAGACACAAAGTCACTATACTGTAAGCAGTGAATAAATGAAGGCTTGTTTCAGGCTGAAGATTACCCAGGAGTATTTTTTATTGCGGTGTGTGAGTCAATTGAATATATCTTTCATTATCTCAAGTCCTGGTATATTAATAGAAGAAGAAATGGCTAATTTTTGGTTGTGGTTTTTATTTTTAATCATCTATAAAGATGACTGAAACAGTGTACCATCTTCAGTGGCACTGCTTAGATAGAAGTGTTTTCCAAGTAGTTGAATGCCTGAGACCTGGTGTCTGTAGTTGCACCATCTGTTACAATGTGCTCTTTCCCCTCTCCCTTTAGCAGTTGGTATCCAATGTGGTGTGGAAATGATCATAGGGTTTATTGGGATCAGATTTAGGAGTTAATTAATTTGCACATCTCTGGAAAAAGAAAGAGCAAAAGCATTAAATGCTGTGTAATGGTTAGTAATCCTGAAGGAGGTATCTTTGGCCACAGTTGCAGCTGAGTTCTCAGTGTGAGAGGTGCCACTGTTGAGAAGTCATCTTACGGATCGGGCACTCTCTCCTCTTGGGTTCTTGTTCACGGTATAGGTCAGTACATGAGTGATTGCTGATAAAACTCCTGGGAGAGAGGAGAATCACACGGGAATAGCAGTAGTCTTTAACTTCTAAGCAAAAGACAGATCTGTTTTCTCCAAATTTGATGGAACTGGGTCAGTTTGCTGTTGATGGAGGCAGTGACAGTGAATCTCCCTCTCTGGTTTGGGTTCCTTCTGTCTGTGTGCTCTCCTTTGTGGTAAAGCCATTACAGAGAATAGTGGGGTGGGGCATATGAGCAGGGGGCCCATGTCTTGATTTGGCTAGCTACTTCTCAAGGAGTGAAGGGAGAACTCTTAACAAGCCACGTATGAAGACCAAGGGGAGCACTGCTGGAGATGGCCATCTGATGTCACATACTCGCTAATGCCAGAGAAGAAAGCAGAGCTGGAGTGTTTGTCCCTGTATGCCCAGGAGACGGAAGCTTCTGCCCTGTGAGGAGGGAGACACGAGTCTGCCCTCAGTGCATGAAGGGAAGGAAAAAGCATAAGGAAACCACCTCTATGCAAGTGATGTTTGCAGCGACCCAGCTCATTAATCAACGTGTGTCCTTCGCAATCCCCTACCCTAACACTCCCTATCACATTCTCATTGGGATGTGTTTTTTTTTTTATTTGGTTATATCCTGTTTGTTTTATAATTCAGAACATTTCATTATTCTGAGTGTGTCTCCTGAATTATGTAAAGATTTTCACATTAAATTGATAGGACCTGTAATAGAGTAGGATGGTGTATCTCAACAGCAAAGGCAGATGTCATTCAAGTTCCAGGGCCTTGGGCAAAAGCAAATTGCTCTAACAGAAACACATTCCCCCCGGGTGGATGCAGTTGGATTGCTTGAGGTCACAAGATGCAGACCAGCCCGAGCAAGAGAAAGACACCCCCTCTCTTAAAAAAGAAAAAGTAGTCATTGTGGGAGGCTGAGGTAAGAAATCGCTTGAGTCTAAGAGTGAGGTTGCTGTGAGCTATGAGGCCACGGGATTCTATTGCGGGTAAGAAAGTGAGACTCTGTGACAAACACACAAATGTCAAAACAAAAAAGTACACAATTGTGTCAACAGTATAATTGTGATAAAAATAAAACACACTCAAGAAGTAAATCTACTAAATGTCACTTCCAGGTCATAGAACTATAACTTTTTTTTTCTTCAGTGTTCTGCATTTTCCAGATTTTCTGCAGGGAGCATATGGTCTTCATTAGGGAAATAAATGTTAGTGTATATCTGCAAGGTTAACATAGATGTTTGATAAAGAGAATCTTGAACAGTGAAAGCCTCCTGAGTAGCTGGAACTACAGGCTCCTGCCACAACGCCGGGCTATTTTTTATTGCAGTTTGGCCGGGGCCAGGTTTGAACCCACCACCCTTGGTATATGGGGCTGGCGCCCTACCCACTAAGCCACAGGCACTGCCCTAAATTGCTTTTATATCTTATTTTTTGAAGGAAATAAATTTCAAGAGATACAAAAGGCATTATAAGAGCATGCTCCTTCCTGTCCTGTGCCTCAGTTCCTGAGTTCTTGGGTAACTGCCATCAGTTTCTAAACTAAATGATTTTTACTGTATATGTAAGCAATTAATAACAATTTTTAAAATGTTAAACTACATATATTGCTCTGTATTTTGTTCTTTCCACTTGAACATGCAAAAGATCATTTTATTAGTATGTCAATATATAAAACCTTTCCTCATTTTTTTTTTTTTTGAGACAAAGTCTCACTTTGTTGCCTCTGGTTGAGTGCTGTGGCATCATAGCACACAGCAACCTCGGATCTTGAGCTCAAGTGATTCTCTTACCTCAATCTGCCAAGTAGCTAGGACCAAAGGCGCCTGCCATGACGCCCGGCTATTTTTATTTATTTTTTGAGACAGTCTTAAGCTGTCACCCTGGGTAGAATGCTGTGGTGTCATAGCTCACAGCAACCTCAAACTATTGGGCTCAAGCGATTCTCTTGCCTGATTTTCTGTTAGTAGAGATGGGGCCTCGACTTTTGCTGGGGCTGGTCTCAAACTGGTGAGCTCAAGCAGTCCACCTGCCTCAGTCTCCCAGAGTGCTAGGATTACAGGCATGAGCCACCTTGCCTGGTCTCCTTTCTTAATAGCATGGATGTACCAACCACCCCTTATAGATGAACATGTAAACTGTACCAATCTTGCCATTATGATGAAATGAATCACCTTAAATACACTTAAGGCATTTTGCACATACGTTAAATAAATGTGTAGGATTAATGGGAAGATTATGTGCACTTGTAATTTCTAGCTAAAGTTAAATTTATATTTAAAGTTATTTCACGTGGCCATAATCCTAGCACTCTGGGCGGTGGAGGAGGGTGGATTGCCTGAGCTAGAGCGAGACCTCATCTCTAAAAAATAGCCGAGCCTTGTGGCGGGCACCTCTAGTCCCAGCTACTTGGGAGGCTGAGGCAAAAGAATCACTTGAGCCCAAGAGTTTGAGGTTGCTGTGAGCTATGAGGCCATGGCACTCTACCAGAGGCAACAAAGTGAGAGATGCTTGTCTCAAAAAAATAAAAGTTACTTCATAGTTTGTATGAACAATGTAAATACCATTTCCCGGTAGCCTCACCAACACATGGCAATAGCGACCTTTTTGTTTTTTGAATTTTTTCTTTTGACCCTTTTACCTTTTTTTTTTTTTAAGTACAGTGCAGATAAAACCCGAGATGTAAAAGCTCAAAATGACCCTCAATAAGCACACTTTCATCTTACCATAATGGAAACACACTGAAGACCCTTGAGAAGCCCTTTCCTGACGCACCCTCCTTCCTGGGACTGCAGGGAGGGAAGGTGCAGAGAGTCTTCTCAGTGGGGCGGCCCTGTGACTTTCATGCTCACTTTCCTCAGCAACTGAGGAAACAGCTGTTTTAGAAAATAAGCCCCTTACATGGAGCCCTCAAGAGGTGACAATTTCTGGGAGTCCAGCAGAGACCATCAGGACAAGTGTAACATGCTTGCGCCACGACTGCCCCGACCCAAGGGGTCCTGTGTTAAATCCAAAGACTCAGCAGCAGCGGTGGCTCAGCCTATAGTCCCAGCATCGTGGGAGGCCGAGGCAAGGGATCCCTGAGCTCAGGAGCTGCAGGCCAGCCGGAACAGCAGAGTCAGACCCCGTCTCTACTAAAAATAGAAAAACCAGCCAGGCGTTGTGGGCACCTGCAGTCCCAGCTACTCCGGAGGCTGAGGCAAGAGAATGACCTGAGCCCAAGATTTGGAGGTTGCTGTGAGCTTAGTGGTCATGACACTCTACCGGAGGCGATGGAGTGAGATGGTTACCAAAAAAAGAAAAAAAGTTTTTTTTTTGTTTGTTTTTTTTTTGAGACAGAGCCTCAAGCTGTCACCCTGGGTAGAGTGCTGTAGCATCACAGCTCACAGCAACCTCCAACTCCTGGGCTCAAGCGAGTCTCCTGCCTCAGCCTCCCCAGTAGCTGGGACCACAGGTGCCCGCCACAACGCCGGGCTATTTTTTTGGTTACAGCCGTCATAGTTGTTTGGCGGGCCTTAGGTGTGCGCCAAGAAAAAAAAGTCTTAAAAGCCCAAATATTCATGGAGCAGCCCCCACGTTTCCAGGCCTGTGCTGACCATGCCCTCCTTCAGTGCACTTGGGCCCTGTCTCCCAAGAGCTGCGGGGACATGCGGACCAGCGTTTGTTCCCTTAAAGCTGCGGGGACGTACGGACCAGGATCTGTCCCTTTAGAGCTACAGGGACGTGCCAACTGGGGTCTCTGCACAGAAGCCAAAGCCACACCTGATTCGCAGCAACCGAAAGCTGCCAAACCACCAAATTTCAGGCTTCGTTAGTCGACTGAACGTCACGGTCAACTGTATGTATTTCATCAAAGCCGCTAAAAACAGAGTTATCAAACTGGAAAAGGAAGAAGGCAGAGACTAAAGTCAGATCCGTGCCAATGTCTCAAAGATGAAGTGACGGCCGCTGGTAGGACAGCGAGACGGAAGAAGGCGCAGTCACCACACCTCACCGTCCTCTAGGAGGAAACACCTGCAAGGGTCTTAGTCCCTAAATGAGCGATTTGACTTTGAGACAATAAAAGGCTAAAACGCAATCAGTGTCCTTTTTCTCCTCGCTCTCCTCTTTCACTTATAATTTACCAATACCAAGTGATCACAATTTGCACCCAGGAAATACCTGCTGTGGCCAACAACGCCGGAGAGCGCGGCCCCCACCCCGCACCCCTTCCCACTCCCGCCGGCTCTGAAGCCGCCGCCGGGCTGGGCGCCTCTCGCAGCGGCCGGGCGTGTTTTCCCGCAGACACCGCGCCTTTGGGGCCGACAGAGGGCGCAGCCGCGCCCGACAGAGTGCCGAGGCTCCGGCCCCCGGGCGCCCCATACCTGGTGCTGTCAGGCCTCCCGCCGACGCCCTGGGGACTGGGTCGAGTCGAGTGGAGGCTCGGGCACCACGCAGCTTCCGGCCCGCGCCCAGCAGCCCCCGCGGCCCGGGGCGAAGGTCTGGAAGCTCCGCCTGCGAGTCCTCCCGTCCGGGAGGGCGCGGATGGGGCCTCGCTGCCTGCAGGTGCAGCGGGGACAGCGGCCCCGCCCACCACATCCCCACAGCCCTTCCAGCCTCTCCCCTGCTACCCCGCGGTGACTCTGCCTTCGGCCTCCCCAGCTCTAGAGTGACCATCTGACTAGTTACAAAATACAACTCAGGGGTGGCACCTGTGGCTCAAAGGAGTAAGGTGCCAGCCTCATATGCCAGAGGTGGTGGGTTCAGGCCCAGCCCCTGCCAAAAACAGCAATAAATAAATAAATTAATTAATTAAATAAAATACAACTCTGGAAGGCCGAGGCAGGTGGATTGCCTGAGCTCAGAGGTTCGAGACCAGCCCGAACCAGAGCGAGACCTAGTCTCTAAAAATAGCTGGTGTTGTGGAAAGCGCCCGTAGTCCCAGCTACTCTGGAGGCTGAGGCAAGAGACTCGCTTAAGCCCAAGAGTTTGAGGTTGCTGTGAGCTGTGATGCCAGATCACTCTACCAAGGACGACAAAGTGAGATTCTGTCTCAAAAGAAAAAAAAAAAACCCACAGGGGTGGGGAAAGGTATTCTCTTGTGAGGTGGCCTTTTTCATATTTAAGAGTATCTACATTTCCTTTTCTATGGACTGTCTTCATATCCTCTTCCTATTATCCAAACCCCAGGGTGGCTCCTGTGGCTCAGTGGGTAGGGTGCGGGCCCCATATACCGAGGGTTGTGGGTTCAAACCCAGCTCCGGCCAAACTGCAACAATAAAAAGTAGCTGGGGGTTATAATGGGCGCCTGTAGTCCCAGCTACTCGGGAGGCTGAGTCAAGAGAATCGCCTAAGCCCAGGAGCTGGAGGTTGCTATGGGCTGTATGATGCCACAGCATAAAGTGAGACTCTGTCTCTACAAAAATATAAATAAAATAAAACTCCAAAACTTTACTATGGAAAATTTTAAACATATAATAATAGAACAGTGTAATAAACCTCCCACATAACCATCAATTACCAGTTATGGTCAATTTTGGTTTTTTTGTTTGTTTGTTTTTTGATATAGTCTCACTCTGTCCCCTGATTAGAGTGCTCTGGCAACTTTAAACTCCTGGGCTCAAGGGATTCTCCCTCAGTCTCCGAAGTAGCTGGGAATCCAGGGGCCAGCCACCATGCCTGGCCAGTTTTTTCCATTTCTAGTAGAGATGGGATCTCGTTCTTGCTCAGGCTGGTCTCCAACTTCTGAGTTTAAGGTATCCACCAGCCTCAACCTCCCAGAGCACTGGTATTATGGCCTTCTATCCACTTTAATTAATTTCCTCATTAATTTTAAAGCAAATCCTAAACAGCAACATTTCATCTGTATTTCAGTATGCCTCTCTTTAACTGAGGACTTAAAAAAATCATCCCTAAAACCATTAATTTCTTGCCTTCAAATATCTAGTGATCTGAAATGTCATTTTAAAAATCTGTATTTGAATCAGCATCTGAACAGTACACACAATGCAACTGAATACTTATTTTTCCCGGTAACATTTTTCTTTTTTTAAATAAAGAATTGGAGAGGGAGTGCGGTAGCTCATGCCTATAATCCCACCACTCTGGGAGACCCAGGCAGAAGAATGCCTGGGATTAGGAGTTAGGTGGAGACCAGCCTGAGCAATAGCAAGACCTCATGTTTATTAAAAATGCCACTGCACTCTAGCTGGAGCAACAGAATGGGCCCTGGTCTCAGATGAAAAGAAAAGCTGAATTCTCTACATGCCTATACCCACCACTTAGATTTTATATATATATTAAAACATTTTGCCATGCTTTTGCACACATCTGTCCATCCCTTCAATTTTACCTCTGGTCTTTATGCATGTCAAAGTTGTGGACATATATATTTGACTCATAGGCTTTTCAGCATACTTGTCACTAGAGTTTTTTTCTTGAGTGAAAACTTACAGCAGGGTGAACAAATGTTAAGTGTGGCACTTGGTGAGTTCTGACGTGCTGCTGTGCAACCCACCCCTAGCAAGTGATGGAGCTTTGCCATCGGCATGTTAGGCAACTGCTGTTCTGATTTTGTTCACCAGATTAATTTTCCTAATATACAGCTTCATATAAATGGAATCATATAGCATGCATTCCCATGTTTCTCTCCCTCAGCATATTTTGACACTCATTCATGTATTCTTTGTTCTTTATATTGCTGAGTGGTACTCCATGGCCACAATTTACCTTTCACCAGTTAGGTGAACAATTGATCAAAGAGGGGCTTTTACTAGTTTTTGGCTATTTTGAATAAAATTGCTGTGGGGGGCAGGGGTCCTGCCTGGTTCCCTGAACCCAGTTGACCTAGTTCATTGCTGAAAGTTCAACTGAGGCACAGTGGGAACCACGAGCAAAAGTAACTCAGTACAAGTTTCAATATAACAGAGAAATTTAAGAACAAAGAGAAAGCTTAGAGTCTTCCAGAATTGCCACTGGGTCCTTCTCATGAAGCAGCAGAAGTCAGACAGTCACAGAGTCCAGCAGAGGGACACTTTCTTTCTCTTGGTTAACCAGTGGCAACATTGGCCTCTGTGCCTCCAGGCATTATTGCCTTTTTCTACTGATTATTGTCTCCATTGCTTATTGGTTACCTAACACCCACATCTTTCCCCATTTTTGGAGTTGTTGAGTGGGGAATGTTGCCTGGGCCTCCAGACTTCCCAGCTCCACAGGCCAGGCTTCCTCCCATGCCTTCGAAGCCCCTTTTTTGAAACTAATTTATTTGGGGTAAGTACTTATGAGTGAAATATCCTGAGTTGTAATACATATTTTAAATTTTATTAGACATTGGCAGAACTTTCTCCAAAATGGGTCATCCTAATTTACATTCCCACACAATTTCAGTGGGGCCACATCCTTATCATCTGGTAGTGTTCATAATTCTAGGTGTTTGGTGCTTTAGTCTGTAATTATGCAGTGGTATCTTGGCTTTTATTTCTCTGACAATGGATACCGAGTACTTTTTCATAAGCTTATGGCCAAATATCTTCTTTATGAAGCTGAAGTGCCTGTTTCTTATTTATCTCAACTGGTTTTGCTATCGATTCTTTTTTTTCTTATCTGAAGAAATAAGGTTAATTTCCACAGTTCCATAACCTGAATTTTGCTGATTGCCTCTGTGATGTTATTGGCCACTTTTCCATTGGGTTTGGTCTTTTAACTAATTGTCAGGAGCCCTTTAGTCTTGTGGTGAGCTTTAAATACCTTTCCTCCCACTTTGTACTATTTGTTCATCATAGCAGAAATTTTAATGTGGCTGAATTCTTCAATCTTTGTGGGGGGGTGGTTGTGTCAGGACAGCTTAGTGAACTGACACTGAAAGCACTATGATAAGGCATGCAGGGTATGACCAAGGTGGACTCTGGAACATACACAGACTCATAGCAATTATCATGAATCTGAAGGTAACATTCGTCACTGTCGGTATTTTAACAATTAGTTAAGTCTACAAACATAGCTTCTTTTAACTTTGCATGGCTACATTTTGTAGTTTTCATTGTATGTATCTTTTACCTCTTTGATTAAGCGCAAAGAATTTCATTCTTCTTGCTACTATTGTGAATGGTGGAAAGCAGTTTTTTGTTGTTATTTTTTTAAATTGAGACCGAGTCTTGTTTTGTCACAATCAGTAGAGTGCCGTGGCGTCATAGCTCATAGCAACCTCAAACTCGGGCTCAAGTGATCTTCTTGCCTCAGCTTCCCTAGCAGCTGGGTCTACAGGTACCGGTCACAAGGCCAGGTTATTTTTTTGTTTGTTTAGCAGGCCCAGGCCAGGATTGAACCCACCAGCCCCGGAGCATGTGGCTGGTGCTTTAACCACTGAGCTACAAGTGCCCAGCCTGGAAAGCAGTTTTAAAAGCAGTTTTTTTGAGATAGACCCTCAAGCTGTCTGTCGCCCTGGGTAGAGTGCCATGGCATCACAGCTCACAGCAACCTCCAACTCCTGGGCTTAAGCGATTCTCCTGCCTCTGCCTCCCAAGTAGCTGGGGTTACAAGTGCCAGCCACAACACCTGGCTATTTTTTGATTGCAGCCATCACTGTTTTGCGGGCCTGGGCTGGATTCAAACCTGCCAGCTCAGGTGTATGTATGTGGCTGGCGCCTTAGCTGCTTGAGCCACAGGTGCAAACCCTTAAAAGCAGTTTTTAAAAACATTAAGACAACGCATATGGTCCTGTGCTTTTGTGGGAGGCTGCGCTAACTATAGATCTTGGGCTTTGTTAAAAAAAAATTATTTTAAAAAGGCCCAATAGCTACGTGCAATTCTGAGTAGATGCTCCAGTGACTGCAAGCTTACTGTTCCTTACACTCCAGGTTAGGAAGCTGCCTGTTGTAGATCTAATTTAAAACTAATGATAAAGTCACTTTTGCTTCTCTTCTTTCTTTGATGAAGAAAAATAAGGGAAAACAAAGTTTGTTAATTTAGGAATTCCCACTTTATCCATTTTTGTTCCCTGTTATGTGTAGCACCTAAAACAGCACTGGCTCCTCTAGGACAAAAAATAAGGAGAATGAAGACTCCCAAAAAATAAATTTAAGGAAAAAAAGACAATCAACAAACTAGGCCAGAATTATTAGATTTAATTTTTTCTTTGCATTCTTAAACTTCAGCTTCACCAAGTAACAGGCTAAACTTCTGGAATGAAGGCTGTAAACCAGGAGACAGAATTTATCAAATAATATTGTTCCAGATTATTTCAACCCCAATTCTAAACGAGTCATAGAATCAAACAATCTGGACATAAGTAACACATTCAAAATCGTACATTTCCTTCCTTCCTTGGTGAATGAACTTCCCTCTTTTCCCCCAAAGAGTCTGTTACCAAGAGATGTTTGAGTACGGTCAGCTCCCCACATCCACAAGTTCTACATCCACAGATTCAACCAAATGCTGATCACAGTTCCAGAAACGCAAAGCTTGAATTCGCTGAGTACCAAGCACTATGCTGAAGTCACACAAGGAGGTGCTGTGCAGGCACTGTACTGGGCGTTACACGTAACCCAGAGAGAGCTGGAGAACGTGGAAGGTGACAGGCCACACACAGATGCTGCACTGTGCTGTGTCAGGGACTGGACCACTCGTGGACTTTGAATCTGTGGGAGGTCCTGGCACTATGCCCAGATAACAAGGGCAGCTCTGCTGCCCTTTCCAAAAAGCTTTCTACTAGCTCTGATTCTGGGCTCACAATAAGGAACCTCTATTCAAGAAATAATTTAATATACTATTGGATCTGTTGGAAAAGAAAAAAATTAATATTCTGAGCTAATTGTTCTCAGCCATCAACACATTAAACTTATTTTAATCTATTTTTTTGCTTTAACCAATATCTGCTATTTGCAAAAGCCAAACTCTCTGTATAAAACAATCTCCTTTACAATTTAGGAAGGCGGTAGGATTTAGGAAAGAGGGGTGGTTTGTTTCGTGGTAGGAGATTCTGAAAACGGCGGAGTTACTTTTGAACTCATTAAGTGAAAAAAAATCACAAATGTTCTTTCTTCTTCTGATAATGAAAACCCTTGTAGACTAAGAGCAGGATATTTTGGTCTTGAAATTTTAGCATATTTAATATTGTTTTTAATACATTCAGAACTTATATTACTCTTTATTTTCCCTGAGCTTGGGTTCACAGTTTGACAGAGATACTTTGAAGAGGTAGTGAGCAGGGATAAAGAGGAAACGTGCTCATATCTAACAGCAGCCAGGAAAACACTAACATCTGTTCTATGATCTCTGTCTACCTGGAATCTGCAAATACAAGCAGGAGATGATCACTTTCCTTTTTATTCTTACCTGCTTGGACACCCTCCTATTACATCCACCCCAGTACTATGATCACTACTCATAAAAATGAATAGCCCTTCAAAGATACGCTATAAAATAAAACTGTCCAAAGTGGGGCTGTTTGGAAGAGAAAGGCTCAAGGGAGTAACTTTTATTCATAGTCATTAGGAAAAATGAGCAAAATTTCTGGCACCCCCAACTGCCTTTTCTCGAGGACCCAGTTACTGAAATCATTCCCACTGTGTCTTAGTTGACTCCGAGGCCTGGGCTTTAAGGGACCCTGACATCTGACACAGGCTGACAATGCCTGCGTGAATGTTCCGGCACAGGTCTCAGCCTCCATCTCATGATGGGCTGGTGGAATACTGCTTCATGAGATGCTTGTGACAGGGATCGCAAACTCGCTCTGGCTTGATGCTTGAAGGAAGAGGCAGTTCGTGTGTGGAGCAGGCATCACAGAAGATCCCCGTGCAGTTCTGACACACGTGCTACGAGGAAAAGGGCAGGTCAGGTGGGCGCCGCAGAGGGGGCCAGGCCAGGGGGCGCATGCATAGCAAAGGCACCGTGAAGCTCAGCGTGCAACTCAAAAGGACAACACAGAAATTACTCATCTCTGGAATAACTTCCCACTTCTGCTCCCTATATTCACTTTTGACTTTTGGGTGGGCTAATCCTAAAGTTAGATGCCTCCTCTGCCTATGGGTGCAGTGGTGGGGAGACTTATTGGAAAGCCGAGAACTTTCCTGTGTCACACTAAAGTTATTTTCATGGCCAGAATTTCATTAGCAGCTTCTTCCATTTTGGAACACGTTTTTATAAACAACAGCTTTTAACTCTGTAAGGGCGGTTCATCGGGCATCTGATTTTGTGAATTTAAGACTCAGTCATATTGTAATCTCACTTCGAGTTAACAAGAGCACACCGGCAGTGCGCGGGCAGCAGCCTCCCACCATACATGGCGCTGCTGGCTGCATGGCGTGTTCCACAGCTGCCAGTAGAAGACCGAGGAGCAGCCCACGGGGGCGGCCCTCTGAGCACGCCTCTCTGGCTGCTCTAGAACAGCACCACGAGGTTGTAATGGGACCTGGAGGGTCCACGGGAAAAACAAGTGGTCTTGTGGAGGGAGCCCTTTCCCTCTGCTCTGAGCAGGTGCAGGGCCAGGAGGAATGCCCTAACTTAGGGAAACACACTCACATCTCTCGAGCCCAGTGTTCTTAATCTATAAAGTAACAATTACAAAGGATACGAGCTTCACGATGACAGAGACTTGGTCTCCTCTGTTCACTAGTCTTCCTCTAGCACACATTAACAGCACTTTCTACACAGCAGGAACTCCACACGTCTAATTTGTTTATTCACACTACTCATTTAACATGTCTATGTAGTCATTTACGTTTATTTTAGTGGGATTCATGACATGTACTGTCACTAGAAACGTCCGCCGCCCCCCCCCCCCCCCCGCACTCTCCTCCCCAGGAGGAGGCACCCCAACTAAGAACCTGCTCACTTCCCACCAGTCACCTTGGACAGGCTGCCGTCATCCTGGCATAGCTGACACACCCAGGGATCTTCAGAGAGCTGTGGCTGGTCCTAAACCACAGTGAGCCAGTTAGTGTCTCTTAGTGCCAGAAATGCAAATCCTTTCCGAAAACACATTTCCCGGCAACAAAATTAATACAACCACAATACAGACTATCTGGAGACTCAGAAACAAATTACATACAGTTCTGCCACTTTAATACAACTCTGATAGCTAATCATTAACCTTCTACCCCTTCTAATTTATATTTATATTAATAACATGTAATTTGATTTCTAAATATAAAATTCAAGCATATAGAAATGTAAAGTAAAAAGTTTTATAAACTGTCCCATCCTGGCTGGGCAAGGTGGCTCACTCCTATAATCCCAGAACTCTGGGAGGCTGGAATGGGTGGACTGCTTGAGGTCTGGAATTCAAGACCAAGTCTGGGCAACACAGCAAGACCCCATTTCTCTCTCTCTCTCTTTTTTGGAACAGAGTCTCACTATGTTGCCCTCGGTAGAGTGCTGTTACATCCCAGCTAACAGCAACCTCAAATTCTTGGCCTTAAGTGATTCTCTTGCCTCAGCCTCTCAAGTAGCTGGAACTACAGGCGCTCACCACAATGCCTGGCTATTCTTCTTTTTTTTTTTTTGAGACAATCTCACTCTGTCACTCTGGGTAGAGTGATCTGGCATCAGCCTAGTTCACAGCAACCTCAAACTCCTGGGTTCAAGTGATCCTCTTGCCTCAGCCTCCGGAGTAGCTGGGACTACGGGCATCTGCCACAAGGCCTGGCTAGTTTTTTCTATTTTTAGCAGAGATGGAGAATTGCTCAGGCTGGTCTTGAACTTCTGAGCTCAAGGGATCCTCTCCCCTCAGCCTCCCAGAGTGCTGGGAACACAGGTGTGAGCTGCCACATCCAGCCCTATGTAAGCTTATTTCTAAGTGATCAAAACATTTTTTCCTCCATTTTGTGTAGGGGAAAACCAGAGGAAAGAGAGGGGCAGTGAGCTCTCTTAGGTTTCCTAGTATGTCAGAGATAATTTCAAGTAACTGAGAGCTGCTGTTTACTTAGCAAACTGCTCCAAGCTGGGCTACCTCCTGTGAGAGTTTCAGCAAGTTTGTTGGGGTTAAAACGAAGCTACAAGGAGGACGAGCTCATCTATCTGTCTTCCTCCCACGTCACGCTGTTACTGGCTAGGCATGGTACATCCAACTTCATAGTTTATACGAGATGTTGTAAAACAGGGGGCTCTGTTACCTGTTCATGTGTAGGACGAGGCTGTAGCCTGCAATGGAGAATTAAAAATAGTAAAAAACAGCAAGTTAGTATATTTATATCATCTCAAAAGAAATCACAAAAGACAAGTATTTTGTCAAACAAGTAATACTGTAATTCTTTTTTTTTTTTTTTTTTGAGGCAGAGTCTCAAGCTTTTACCCTGAGTAGAGTGCTGTGGTGTCAGAGCTCACAGCAACCTCCAACTCTTGGGCTTAAGCGATTCTTTTGCCTCAGCCTCCCAAGTAACTGGGACTACAGGCGCCTGCCACAATGCCCAGCTATTTTTTTTGTTTTTGTTGTAGTTGTCCTTGTTGTTTTAACTGGCCCAGGCTGGGTTCAAACCTGCCAGCCTTTGTGTATGTGGCCAGCACCCTACCCACTGAACTACGGGCACTGCCGTAATAATGTAATTCTTTTATATGATTGGGAACAACATCATTAATTATTCATTTTCACTTCTAAGAATTTTTTTTTTTTTTGAGACAGAGCCTCAAGTTGTCACCCTCGGTAGAGTGCCGTAGCATCTCCCAAGTAGCTGGGACTACAGCCGCCTGCCATAGCGCCAGGCTATTTTTTGGTTGTAGCCATCATTGTTGTTTGGCAGGCCTGGGCTGGATTTGAACCTGCCAGCTCAGGTGTATGTGGCTGGTGCCTTAGCCAATTAAGCCACAGGCACTGAGGCCCAAGAAGAAATTTTAGTACTTAAAGAAATTTTAGTACTGAGGCCCAAGAAGAAATTTTAGTAACTAGAATCTGACTCTTGGACCTGACATTGTGGTTCCCATTTAAGAAGCGATTTGAAGTAATATTTTACTTTTCCTTGTTACTTTCAAGAAAATAGTTCACTTATGTTTCCCAATATGTAAAACTCCAGTGGCCCACTGGTCATATATTTTAGCAACTTTTTTTTCTATTTGATATTATGGAAATCTATCCATTATCATATCATGTGTTTATTTCCTCTCCAAAAAAAAGTGAGCTTTAGCAAACTAATAAGGAAAGGGAGTGAATGAGACTATTGCACACAAACCCACACAGGCTGAAATGCTTCTCTGTGAGACTGAGCTGAGCTAACCCTGACCGTCCCAATATGGCACATTTGTTACAACCACTGAGCCTGCAGTGACATGTCAGTCTCACCCAGAGTCCCTGATTGACACAGGTTTCACACTGGGAGCTGCCAGTGCCACAGTGTCTCACCTCACTGCCCTGAAACTGCCTCTGTGCTCTGCCTGTTCACACCCATTCCTCTAACCCAGTGTTTTTCTTTTCTTTTTTTTTGAGACAGAGTCTCAACTTTATTGCCCTGGGTAGAATGCCAGGGCATCACAGCTCACAGAAACCTCAAACTCTTGGGCCCAAGCAATCTTTTTGCTTCAGCCTCCCAAGTAGTTGGGACTATAGGCACTAGCCACAAAGCAGAGACAAGGTCTTGCTCTTGCTCAGGCTGGTCTCAAACCTGTGAGCTCAGGCAATCCACCAACGTTGGCCTCCCAGAGTGCTAGGATTACAGGCGAGAGCCAGCATGCCTGGCTAACCCAGTATTTTTCAACCTCTTTTATCTCATGGTGTACCTGAACCTATAGTTAAACTTCCATGGCACACTTAAATTTGGTGATCAAATAAAAAAAAAGTTAAAAAAAAAAGAAGATACTGTACTTTAAACTTCTTTCAAAAATAATTAATAACCTTTAAAAATTTTCATGGCAAGGCTGGGCACAGTGGCTCAGGCCTATAATACTAGCATTCTGGGAGGCCAAGGCAGGTGGATTGTTTAAGCTCACAAGTTAGAGACCAGCCTGAGTAAGAGTGTGACCCTGTTTCTAGAAAAATAGCCACGTATTGTGGTAAGCACCTATAATACCAGATACTCAGGAGGCTGAGGCAAGAGGATTGCTTAAGCCTAAGAGTTTGAGGTTGCTGTGAGCTATGACACCATGGCATTCTAACTCAAAGCAAAAAGGGAGAATCTATCTCAAAAAAGAAAAAAAATTTTTTTCATGACATAACTAAGATCCTTTCATGGCACACGGCTGAAAATCACTGCTCTAACCACTGTCAAACACTGATTTAATTTTTTTCACGGTATCCATCATTTTGCCTTTTCCAAAATGTCATGTACTGGGATCTCCTTTATTTTCTTTTATATATATATATATTTTTTTT